>NC_058412.1:25952766-26290704 GCF_002201575.2 Neomonachus schauinslandi | reverse complement strand
GGCTCGTGCGGCGCGTCCGCTCCGAGGGGGCCCCCGGGGAGGCGCGACTGGGGGCGCCGGCGCCCGCCGAGCTGCGGCTGTACCTGGCGTCGAGCGCGACGTTGAAGGTCCGCGGGCGCGGGGGCCCGCCCAGGGGCAAGGCGCCCGCCGCCAGGCCGGGGCCCGGGCGCACCACGTACGTGATCCTCCGCACCCGGCCGTGCGCCGACGACGCGAGCAGCCCTGCCCAGAGCAGCAGCCCCCACCTGAGCCAGGGCCCCGCCATCGCCGGCCCGAGCCGGCGCCCGCCCCCGGCCGTGCGGCTCGCCCGGTGCGGCCGCCCGCGCGCGCTCCGGCTGCCCGAGAGCCCGGGAGGCGGGACGAGGAAAACTCGGTTGCAGGAGAGGAAGTTCTGCGGGCGGCCGAGCGGCCCCAGACCCCAGCCGAAAGCGGCGGGGAGGAGGGGGCGGGCGTGGGGGTGGGGTGGGGAGCGGGAGCCCGGGAGGGGGGGCGGGGCGAGGGGAGCGGGCTGCGCAAGGTGAGGGTCCGCTCGCGCGGCCGCGGGTGCAGGGGGCGCCGCGCCGGGCCCGGGGCAGAGCGGGCGAGGGCGGGCGTGAGCGCGCGGGACGTTCCGAGGCAGCCCCGGCTGCAAAGTCTTTAAAAAGTTGCTCTCGCCGTGGAACCGAGTGTCAGATCTGAACAGCCAATCTCCGGCAGACGTGACGTCAGGCAGTAAATCCTAATTGGGGAAAGCGTGAGATGAGCCCGAGAGCGCGCCGCCACCCTCCACATCCACATAGGTTGTTACTGTGGGGCGGCGAGGCCGAGGTCCCCGGTCCCGTGTCCCGGGGAAGGACAAAGGATTCGGCAGAGCCACTGACTGGTCCTTTCCTTTTAGAAGCCCCACGGGATTCGTTTGATATTTTTCGGAAGGCATTTTCTTAGCCGTGTTTGCTCTGATATATGCTAGGTGTTGGATTAAAATACCAGATCGGGCCCTAGAAAGGACTGCTCCGGATGCGCCGAGCTGTCCATTGGAAAGCGTTTAGATGGTTCTCTTTGAGACTGTAAACCCCGCGTGACTGTGTCTCGGTCTGCAGCTTCTGGTACCCTACTCCTAGCTCGGCGTGGACGAGAGTGCAGGCTGGGCAGCAGGGGGCGCCCGCGTGGACGGGGAAAACCGCGGCCGGAATCAACCCCAAAAGCAGCCCTGCTTTTGGTGAAAAGGCCTTTACGCTAGGAATGCAGACTTCGGGATCCCTGACAACCCCAAGCCATTTAGTATTTAAAAAAAGGGGGGGTGGGCAGCTCAGTTCCTTGGACCCCCATCTGAAAGGGAAGGATCACTCACTGTAGATGACCTAAAATCACATTAAGGGAAATGCAGAATGTTCCAGGGACAGTCCCTGGAGTTCGTAGTGCTCTTTGGGGAAAACCGTGAAATGATACACTCTAGCATTTGAATTTAAAACAATGTGTCCAGAAGAATGCACAATTTTATTATATGAATGCACTAGAAAACCCATAGTCATAGCAGTCTAGTTTTTTAAAACTAAAAATGAGACTCGGTTTCCAAGGCTTTGGTTGTTCTTGTTCATATTTATTTGTGGCTAATCTTGTTCTGTTGTCTGCCGGAATTGCCTCGTAGACAACTGGTAGCTGGTGATGATGGTTTAAAAAGAATTAATGGAAAATAATGTAAAGTCGAAGAGAATTGATTAGTCTCTTTTCTGTACGTTGGAGAAAGACCTCCAATATTTGATTTGGCAGGGAAGAGCCTCAGTGCATCTGCCTAAGCACCAGTTTCACGTGAGAACCCACTGTGAGAGCCACTGCCATAGACTAAATAGCACTGGGCTGGATGGAGAGACCACAATTCAGTCCTAACACTGCGGCTAATTAGCCAAAAGACCACAGGCAGCCCACCTCTCATCCCTGAACCTCCACTTCCTCCTCCATAACAGACAAGTTGGATTAAAAGTACCCTCCCAGCACTAACAGGCTGTGGCTCTAAGAACATCCGGGGTCCCTGTGGACAGGATCAGTGAGGTCATTCAAGGTCAGTCTCTGAGCCAAGCCAAAGAGAACTAGCTGAGGCGATTGAGGAAGGAGGGTGGGTCAAGAAACTGCCTCCCAGCATTGGGTTCTGTAAAAAAGACACAATAGGAGCTAGTAAATATCCACCCAGTGCCTACTCAGGCAAGGGCAGAGGCTGAACCTCTCTGCACATACACAGTATCCCAAGGCACAGCCCCTTTGTCTTGGAGAAACTTCTTATCTGGTTAGAGAGACAAGATGTAAATAAATGAAAGCTTTTAAAAAAAAAAAAAAGGTAAGTAACAACTGAATTAAGCAACACTTTGAGATAATAATAATAAAAGCCTCACAAGGCAGGATCTGATTTGTATGAGGCCAATGTCACAGTATTACTCCATGATTCTTTTTTATCCCATGGAAAATTCACAATATAGAGGGAAAATATTTCCTACCTGTAATTCAAATCAGCCCACAGAGATTTTACCTCTCAAGTAGGGATTATATAGCAGCAGTCGAAATGCATGGGGGGAAGAGGTGTCTAGAAGCACTAACTCCATTCTGAAGAGGCAGGACAGAAGAGGAGAGGTGTTAGGCAGGGAAATCTCAGGAAACAGTGAAGGACAGCATCACCAGAGGGCCAGATTTTAGTCTGCTGTGCTGGGTACACTGTTCTTGTGGGCCACTCACAGGACCCAGACAGATGAACCAGTTTCAGTCAGTAAGAAGCAGTTGCCTGTAGAGGGAAGGGCCTGGGCAGGGAGCCAGAGTTCTGGGCTCTATTGCTGAGACTTGGCTTCCCTGGGGAACTTAAGCAAGTCATTTCACCTCTCTGAGCCTGTTTCCAGGAGGGGGGGGGGGGGGGGGGTGGTCAACCTGAAGTCCTTGCATTTGGGGAGAGCAATGACCTTAACCATGCCCTATGGCTCTGCAGAAAAATGTTCTCTACCGTCAAAAAGATAGAATGCAGTCTTCCTTTCTCTTGACCCAAAGCAATAAACAGGTGGGTATTTCAACCGATCTTCAGCCTGATTACAAACTGTTTTATGACAGATTTGGATATATCATAGATCAACTCTAAAACATAACCACAGAAAGAATCTCCAGTGTGATTGTCAGTCTCATCCCTAAAGGACCCACATATGTGTTGGTATACGTGTGTGTATACACAACCATTAATATGGTAATACATGCATAAGTAAGCAGCCCCACTGTAATCAGGAAACACTAGCAAAGTCAGTTTTCCACATTAGTCTCTTGCTATCTACATAACTAGCAAGATGATCTTAGAAAAATATGCTGTGCACCCGTATGAGATGGTTACTCATCTAAACAATCGACTCACTATTATCCTGAAAGTGAAAGCCCAGTTCCTGTCAGGCATGGGGACCAGCCTTTGCCAATTCTAGACCCAGTTTAATGCCATGGTTTCTGGACCCAAGCCCCCTAGGTTTCAAGGTCCGTTTATATTGGCAGTATGTAACTTCCTGGTTCAAAAAAAAAAGTCTTTAAAGATCTCATAAAGTTTCTTGGACCTTAGATGGTTTTTACAAAACAATACTCAGATGAGCTAAGTGTAAATGAATCAGAAAAGAGGATTATGTCTCCCATAAAAACTCATGGGTTTGAGGATTAGGGGAAGAAAGGAAGGCTGGCAAATGCCAAACCCTTTAAAGCACTTCGAAACCATTAGTCAAACTCAAAATGCAACCAGGTTCCCTCATCCTTACACTTTATGAGTTTTGTAATTGAAAATCTTTTCCTACATTTCGGATCAACTACAAATCAAATTTAGTGGCTGCCTGGGATCAGAAGTGCTGCCATCCATGTTTTTTTCCACCAAGGACTTCATGGAGCCCCTTTCAGTCCTCTCCTCATTTCATCGAGAAATTCTTAAAAAGACAAAAAGAAAGAGAGCAACAGGAAGTCAGTTGGTCACAGATAAAAGAAAGAGAAAGAAGGAGACAGGGATTGGGGACCGGAGAAGTGAAGGAGCCCAGGAAACAGGAGAGAAAGAGTATGGAGACAGAAAGAGGGGACACAGTATAGCAGGGACGAGCAGAGGTGGGCAGAGGAAAGGAAGGATGAGGAATGACCGGGGGAATGGAGGAGGAATCCATGAATTGGGAAGGGAATACACAGAGTAGTGGGAGGAGGCAAAAAGGAAAAACTTAACCAATGAAGTGTAGGTAGCAAAGAATTATACCCAGAACCTGTGGGCTAATCTTCTCAGGCTGCTCACTAGGATCCTGGCAGCTGAACATTCACCGGATCTGACCTGAACATCAGCTTGTCCAGGTTTGGACTAGAAGTAAACCTGTGACCCTAGAAGGGGCTAGCAGGCTGTGACTGGCTGGCTGCCCACCCCCACAAGAGGCAGGAGGGCCCCGAAGCCCCACATGCTCCCATCCCAGCAGGTGGCCAAGGACCGCAGCTTCTGCTCAGATGGCTGCAGTTGGGTCCATCATTTGCTATCTCCCTTGTTCTTTCAACCATTTCATCCAAAAGCAGGAGTGAGGGAGATGAGACATGTGTGACCTCCTCCACATTTAACTCAGCTTCCAGGAACAGTCACATGAAGCTTTACACATGAAGAATTACAGCAGAGCTTCATCTGATGAAGATGTCAGCCTGTCAGCCAGCTGTGTGAGCAACATGGAGACGGGCCTGAATTGCAGAGAAAGATGAGACGCCCCTGGAATTGAGCAACAAGGAGAATCGAGGTTTATCCCAGCGTTTCCCTTCCCTGCAAAGCTTCAGGTTTAAAATTTAAACATCTTGAGTTGTCACTCAGTAAACATTTATTGAACCGCCCTGGGGCCCTGAGCTAGCCTGTGTGGACCCTTCCAGCAAAACCAAAGCAGACTTCCATTTCAGACGGAGACATTAAAATACTGCCTGGTTGGATTGCAGGGCAGAGATGCCCCTGGGCCAGCGAGTGCCTCTGTGCCTAGCCGTGGCAACATAGATCCTGATGGATCCTGTCCACATGGAGCATGCAGTCAAATGGGGTCACCAGACCCGAGACAAATAATTACAAGGGTGGTGAGTACTGATGAAGGACCGTCAGAATGAGAAATGAAACCCATAAGAGGAAACAAGGTCAGGGTCATGGGCTGCCTTCCTACAAATTTAGAAGAGCCAATCAATAAAAGTAAATTCACTGAAAGTACAGTTTTGTGTGCACTAAATCTCCCTAATTATTCTGGTCCCCTTCTCACTTGCCTTTATATAATTAAGGATGAGTGTCACAAAATGGTGGCTTCTGAAGACAATGAAATGCCTCTCTTTTGCTTACTAAAACCTGTCTATTAATTTAGCTCTCACTGAAGTTTGTCATACCCATTTATTCAGAACTTCCGAACATAAAACATGAAGCTACATAATAATTAAATAGGTATCAATACAATTGTACACTTGTCATTCACATCCCCTAAGCCTCACTGGGCCACTGGCAGGTCAACATTCAAGGGAGCACAATCAAATTATATTCTTCATCTCAAGGCATTTGAATCTTGGAAAACACTTGGGTGTACACTGCCTGAGGGCCCCTCTACAAAGTAATCTACGAAACACTTGCCTTTTGATCACAAATCGGTTCCCAATTACTTGCATTGCACTTTGGCATCTCAGTTTTTTTTGGTTTTTTGGTTTTTTTAAAGATTTTATTTATTTATTTGAGAGAGAGAGAATGAGAGACAGAGAGCATGAGAAGGAGGAAGGTCAGAGGGAGAAGCAGACTCCCTGCCGAGCAGGGAGCCCAATGCGGGACTCGATCCCGGGACTCCAGGATCATGACCTGAGCCGAAGGCAGTCGCTTAACCAACTGAGCCACCCAGGCGCCCCTTTGGCATCTCAGTTTTAAACACTCTGTTGACCTACCATTCAGTCAAGGAACATTCCTAGTTTCCCTGCTTAAATTTACATTCCAAGATGCCCAGACACCAGCAAGGTTGGTGGAGTGCCAGGTGGGCAAACAAAGTAATGTTCTCTCCTCTCAGATACAACTATTTATAAATTTTGATCCGATTTTAAAGGGAACCTTCCAGCTCCCCATCAGTTTCAATGCTTCCCAGGTTGCTGAGTTGCTGGAATTGCTTCTCAATTTAAATTTCGGGACATTAATAATTGTTATGTCTCTTGCCCTATTTAGAATTTTCACCCAGTGGCACTAGAACATGACACTACCTGGGTTTAACACTTGATCCTAATTTTTTTCCATAATATTCTCTCTGCTTTCCATCAAATGGATGATCATATAGTGAATAAAGCAATCTAGAGGGGCGCCTGGGTGACTCAGTGGGTTAAGTGGCTGCCTTCAGCTCAGGTTATGATCCCAGAGCCCTGCATCAGTCTCCCTGCTTAGTGGGGAGCCTGCTTCTCCCTCTCCCTCTGCAGCTCCCCCTGCTTGTACTCTTGCTCTCTCTCTCTCTCTCTCTCTCTCTCGTGTGTGCTCTCTCTATCAAATAAATAAATAAAATCTTTTTTTAAAGCAACCCAGAGAAAAGAAGAAAATGAGAGAAATTACTATACCACTTGGGGCGCCTGGGTAGCTCAGTCGGTTAAGCATCTGCCTTCAGCTCAGGTTATGATCCCCGGGTCCTGGAATGGAGCCTTGCATCGGGCTCCCTGCTCAGCGGGGAGCCTGCTTCTCCCTCTACCCCTCCACCCTGCTCATGATATATCTCTCTCTCTCAAATAAATCAATAAAATCTTTTTTTAAAAAAAGTTACTATACCACCTCTACATACTAATTTCTAGGCAGTCTTTCTGTTTTCTGAGATCCAAGGTACTTCATAAACTGTCTACTTCTCACTGTTTCAACTTCATCTTGGGCTACTCCCCCAAAGGAACCTTGTGTTCCAACTACATTTATCAACCTATATTTCTTTTCTCTTTAAAAAAAAGATTCTGGTCTGCAGAAACAGGACACTCATACTCCCTCTTGCCTCTGCTTCTGAAATACCCTCTTCTGCTCAACCAAGTCCTTCTCCTCCTTCAAAATAGAACTCAAGATCCTTTACTTCCATGAAGCTCCTGGGACCATTGTAAACCTCACTTGATTCTCACTCCTAACCGTTAGAGCATCTATTGTCCATCCTAGGCAGTAAGCACATAATACATGCTTTGTAACAGATGTAGAACATTTCCTGCAGGGGAAGCTTTTTTTGATTCTTGGTCCTAGGAAGATAAACCAGAATTAAGGCAAGTCGTGGTTAATAATCGCTGAGGTTTGGTTCTGATATAGTGACTTTAGCTGTTTGCAGGCAAGGTTCTGCTGAGCAGTGGGGTTTGCCCAAACTTTCCCCCCAACCTAAACTAAATTGCTCTATCCAAATGGAGCCGTGGGCCTCTATAGGAAGTTTCCTACCTCTGAATTAATGATTTGGAAAGTTCTGTAGAAAGATTTTTTGTCATATTTGTGTCTGAAAACTGTTACATTGCCAGAGATGCATCATTAAAATAGTTGGTGCTTTTATAACTTCTCTTTTTTGTTGCCCTCTCGACTTGCCCTATTATTGGAGACCAAGACATACCCTGGGAATGCAACTAGTAAAAATCCACGTAACACGGATGCACTGAGCAATACGCAGAAGTAACTCACACCACCAAAGAAACACCAGCTCTGCAAGGAAAGGCCTGGCTTTCTAAACAGTGAGGGGAGAGCAGTAAAACCAGCCCAGTGTCTGTGATTCCTCCAGGTTTCCAGATTTTAAAGCCCAGACCACTGCAGAGAGGGATCAGGTTACATCTGCCAGTTGCCCCCAGAACTTTCCCCTTAACCCTTTCCAACCCACCAACTGCATGTTACGCTTCCATTTCACTTACTAGAAAGAGCTTCTTCGTCTTTGGTCTTTACATCACTCCCCACACTTCCACCCGCCCCCACCCATCTTCTTGCCCATGTCACAGGTCACTGGTTAATGCCCACACTGTCTTCCAGACCTCCACCGCATCCCTGGAGGCCTGGGTTGAGGGCAGAGATCTTGTGTGTCCTATCCCCAGTGCCCAACACGGTGTGCAAGTCATAGTAAATGCTCGTAGAAGCATCCGTTGAGTAAATGACTGTGTCTTTGGACACCTGATTGCAGTGGGTGGTCCACAATAACAAAAACTATCTTTTTTTTTTTTTATCATGACCTATCTTTTTTTTTTTCATCAGGACATTTTGAACCTTGTCCAAAACCCTTAAGTTGTTGAGGATCTGGAGATCGATTCAGTCATTGACCCTTTCATTCATTCATTCACGAGACAATTTTGATGGCCAACGTTTTTTCAAATAACAAAAATGGGAAAAGGGCTTCAGAAATTTTTGCTTGTGGACCTAATATTCCTGACTGATTCAGGATTCTCTCTGAAAGTTGGGGAAATTCATTAGAAGGCATGGGATAAAGAGCTGGCTAGGTGGAATCTCTTCCTACGGTCCTTCTGCAGCTAAATGCTAGAAAACAGCTGGCAGAAAATCTGTATGAGCACAGAGAACAGCATCTGCAGAATGTAAATACATAATCCTGGGTATCTGCATGCCAGGAAGGAAAAGAATGTATGGTTAAGAGGACAAACTTTGGTGCCAAACAACCTGAGCTCAGTTCTTAGTTCTGCCTTTAAGTATGGGAATGAAATTGGGGGGCACAGGCCCATGTTCTGGGTGAATCTAGGAAGCAGCTAGCTGGGCGGTGAGGAACTAAACTCTTGAATCCCCCTTGAACAATCACTTTTATGAGGGAATGTTTTTGAGTTACTCAGTGCTGTCCCGGGAACCACTTCTCAGCTGGAGGCAGTTGGAAATAGATAATCTCGGCCTAAGATTCTAAGACCATCGAGGCTGCCACTTTATTTTATCACTTTATGGTTCAGCACACAGAGTAAGTTCTCAGTGATCATGAAGCGTGTCCTGGGAGTTAGCTCAGCCTCTACACATTTACTGCCCTAACTCTTTCCAATAGAAGGAAGGCATTCTGCAACAATGGAGCTTCCTCCAGAGGTTTGAGAGTCACAGATACCAAAACCTGATGAGTCCCTCATGCTTTTCCCCCATGGAGAGAGGTCACGGGGTCACTATTTCAACCCCACCTGCCTGCAGAAAAGAGAAGCAGTCTAGGAGAGGATCAAAAACAGAGATGGAAGAGGAGACCTCAGTTTTGCAAAGGGAGATGGAGGAAGAAAGTAAAGGGAAGAGAATCCTTTGTATTCATTCACTGAGCACTTACAAAGGCCCATAAACAGCATAGGAAGGTTCTGCACCTGCCATCACAGAAGGGAGTCATTCTATAGCCGGTTGCCTCTATAATTAAAAAATGGCATTCTGTGATAAATAAATCATGAACATGTCTAAGCTTCTATTTTCTTATCTATAAAATGAAAACAGTATCTACACAGGGCTCAGCAAGCTTTTTCTCAAAAGGGTCAGATAGTAAATATTTTCAACATTGCAAGCCATACAGTCTCCACCACAACAACTCAACTTTGCCATTATGGTGTGAGAGCAGCATAGACATTAACAAAGCGATGGGCATGGCAGATTTGGTCTGTGGGCCAGAGCTCACCGTCTCCTCGTCTAATTCCCTGGTCCAATGCACGGTGTGTTGCGAGGATTAAATGAGCTAAGCCAAGTAACACTTTTTAGTACATCGTATGGCAAGTCATTGCTCAATAAATATTAGCTATTATCAGTGCTTGGATTTTAAACTCTCCCAACTGTATATGCTTCCTTTGCTCCCTTTAGTGAGTGGGGTAGATCTCAGAGCTCCTCAGGAGGTATTTCCAGCCCTCACTCTTGGGCATGTGGTGGGTATTGTAGGTTGGATTCTCTGAGAACCCTGAGATGCAGTTCAGTGTAGAGGATATTCATTAAGGAGTGTCATTGGGAGCAACCCTTGTGGAAAGGAGGAGATGGAAGCAGGATTGGGGTGAGGGAGAAGTCAAGTTGCCCAACAGGCTGAGCCAAATCCATAGGAATCTCTGGAGCTAAAATGGCCAACAGAATTGTCCTACATTGGGTTAAAGTAGCTGGGCCTTGGTCAACTTACCTGCAACAGGCACTGCATGTGGGCTACCCTAGGAAGTGGGGGAGCCTTGGGTAAGGCAGCCCTGCAGCTCAGGTACTCCTGGAGGGTCCAACAGTTGATACCTATCTTCTGAGAGCATTCCCAACTACTGGGGGGGACATGGGTGGGAGGGGAAGGTGTGACCAATTCTGACCATGAAGTGTGCATAGAAATGGCACAGTCACTTGCAGACCAAGCATTTAATTGTTGCTGCAAGAACCTCAAGAGCTTCTTGCCTCTGTAGTGACCAGCAATTTCAAGATGGTGGCTGCTCCATCAGTCTGGGTCCCTGGGGAACAACAGTGAACAGAATCCCCTATCAGCCTGTAATGGAAACGCAGTGTACGCAAGACTTAAACCTGAGTTGAATATTTGAAGTGAAGATGCCCTTAAAATCTTGAAAAATCAGAGAACTGGTTTGGAATCATCATCATCATAGCTAACACTAGCATTTATGTGATTTCACTAATTTAATGCTCACAACCTACGTACAACACAGGTAGTATTATTTTTTTTTTTAAAGATTTTATTTATTTATTCATGAGAGAGAGAGAGAGAGGCAGAGGCAGAGGGAGAAGCAGGCTCCCCCTGGAGCAGGGAGCCCGATGCAGGACTCGATCCCAGGACCCCGGGACCACAACCTGAGCTGAAGGCAGACGCTTAACCGACTGAGCCACCCAGGCGTCCCCACAGGTAGTATTATTATATTTATTTTTAGAGATGAGGAAACTGATGCTTAGAGAGGTTCATTAACCTCCAGCTCACTGCCCATTTTTATAAATAAAGTTTTATTGGAACACAGCCATGCCCATTAATTGCATAGTATATAATTATGGCTGCTGTCCTGATACTGTGGCAGAAGTGAGTAGTTGAGTGAAGTAGGGCCTGAAAATCCCTTTACAGAAAAAGTTTGGCCCCTCCTCTCCTCTCCCCATTCTATGCGAGGCCTGGTTTCAGACTCCAGAGACACCACACATAATTCAGACATAAGTAAATACTAGGTAGGCTTGGAAACTATAGGGGTGTTATAAAATTTTCCCATTTCCATTATTCTAACTGTACATGTTTTAATTTAAAATTTTCATGACATTTAGTTCCAGCAACATGACAGAATCCGCATCCTAAAAATCCTCCCCTGAAAAATACCTATAAAATGCTGGATAAAATGAATAGCCAACTTGGTAAGAAATTAACGTATATCTTCAGAGGCGAAAAATGAAGCAGAAGCCAGAACCCACCATGAGCTGGTAAACACTCACTCAATCAGGCCTTAAGGCCTCAAGACCCGTGAGGGCCTTTGCCTTTGTGGGGTGGGTGTGGGGGGCAAAGACAACAAGGCAGTAGAGTGTCAGCATAAAGACTTTAGAATAAGTCCCCAAAAGCCCACATTTCCAGTGGAAGAGTGGACTAGAAAGTATTTGCCCCGCAAAAGGGGGATGGCAAAGAAAAGCTTTATATCTCAGCTTTGATTTGGCTGGAAGAAAAAGAGTCCCTTATTCCCTACCCCAGTCCCCCCACACCCAAAGGTAATAACCACAAACCAAGGCCTCAACCTGTGGTTCAAAATCACTCTGCTTGCCTATTGCAAAACTATTTTAAGCCAAAGAAACTAATTGAAAATAGTCCCGGATTAGTAGTTTCCAGGTACTTGGCAAAGTAAATACAAATAGAAGGAATATTCTCTCAAGTTAAGTCTCACAAAATTCTCACAGATAATGCCCCAACAAAAATGAGCTCCCAGTAAAAAAATCACAAGACTACTCACAGAACAAGACATCATGAGAGGGAGTAAGCAGGAACATCAAGCAGCAGAATCAGAGACATGAGGTCTTCAGATGTTAGAATTACCATGTGTAGTGGGGCTGGGCAAACTTTTCCTCCAACAGGCCAGGTAGTATATACTTTAGGTTTTGCAAGCTATACGTCTCTATCAAAAAGACTCAACTTCAAAACAAAAACAAAAGCAAAAACAAAATTAAAAAATTTTTAAAAGACTCAACTTTGCTATTCTAGAGTGAAAGCAGACACAGGCCGTACGTATATTAACGGGTTTAGCTGTGTTCTAATAAACCTTTATTTACAAAGATAGTGTGCCAGATTTGGCTGGCAGGTTACAGTTTATAAAATAAGTATGTTTTCATGTGTAATGAGCACTGGGTATTATATAAGACTGATGAATCACTGACCTCTACCTCAGAAACCAATAATATATTATATATTAATTAACTGGATTTAAATTAAAAAATGAAAAAAATATGTTTTCAATTTTTTAATTTAATATATAAGCAAAAAATAAAATAATATCATAAATATCAAGGCATATTCTTAATTTCTAGAAGTAGAAGATGTAGTTGAAATTTTAAGATTCAATATATGAGTTAACCAACAGATTAGAACAACTGAAAAACATAATTAGTAAGTTGAAAGCTGGATATGACAAAATTACTTAGGATATAATACAGAGAGACAAAGAGGAGGAAATTATGAAAGAGAGGTTAATAGATGTGGAAGCCTAAGTAGGAAAAAAATGGGAGAGGGACAATATTCAAGAATTTTCATGGATCCCTAAATTTAGGACACACAAAATACTGAAAAATATATTTACAGCCAGAGTCATCCTGGTGAAATTGCCAAATGGTAAAGGCAAATTGAATAGTTTAAAAAGAGCCCAAACAAGACAGCTTACCTGCTTAATGTCTGATTTCTCATGAAAAATAACAGACACCAAAATACTGCAAGATAATGTCTTCGAGGTACTGAAAGAAAGAATTGTCAATCTGTAATTGCATATCCAGCAAAATTTATGATTAAATAATGAGGACTGGGGCGCCTGGGTGGCTCAGTCGTTAAGCGTCTGCCTTCGGCTCAGGTCATGATCCCAGGGTCCTGGGATCAAGCCCCGCATCAGGCTCCCTGCTCACGGGAAGCCTGCTTCTCCCTCTTCCACTCCCCCTGCTTGTGTTCCCTCTCTCGCTGTGTATCTCTCTGTCAAATAAATAAATAAAATCTTAAAAAAAAAAAAAAGAATGAGGACCAAACAGAAATGGGTTTAGATGAACAAAAGCTAAGACAATTTATTATCAGTAGACTCTTAGCAAAGGAAGTACTTAAAAGGATATACTTTTAGGAAGAAGGAAAGGGACCACGGAAGGGAGATGTGAGATGTGAGAAGGATGGTGACCAAGTGAGAAAAGAAAATGATGATTATGTGGATACATAGAAATAAACATCAACACTAATGGCAACATTTGATCTGTGAAGTTAAAAAAATTGGGGGGGCGTGGCAATGGGCCTCTAAAATAGAGGTAATATTCGCTTCTTAAAATAGTAGATACATAGTGTTCATGAGTGTCTGTGTGTGCATGCATCCACTCTACGTATGATACATTTTGCAAAACATTTTTAATAGAAATAAAATACTGGACAATGATAGCCTATAAATTGGAAAGAGTTAAAGCACTGTTTTAGGAAGAGAGTAAATATAACAACCCTGCCCATTAAAACATACAATAGACTCTATAAGTTTCCAAGCACTAGAGCAGGAAAAAGATGGAATTAGAACTTCCTAAGACAAACAGAAAGCATGAAAAAGATAGTAAAAATAAACCGAAGTACATCAGTGATGACAAAAGATAATTATGAATTAAACTTGCCAGTTTAAAATCATTTTTAAAAAAACCCAGCTAGAGGCGCCTGGGTGGCTCAGTCGTTAAGCGTCTGCCTTCGGCTCAGGTCATGATCCCGGGGTCCTGGGATTGAGCCCCGCATCGGGCTCCCTGCTCGGCGGGAAGCCTGCTTCTCCCTCTCCCTCTGCCTGCCTCTCTGCCTACTTGTTCTCTCTCTCTATCTCTCTGTCAAATAAATAAATAAAATCTTTTTAAAAAAAAAAGAAACACTTAAAACAGAAGTACATCAAATGTTTGAAAGTAAAGTTACTGAGAAAGCTCTATAAGGCAAACAAATTTTTCCAGCAAACAAAAATGACTGTCTATTTGCTTTCCGGGGTTACCTTTGAATCCTCACAGAAAGAGACATTAAAATAAAACAAAGAAAAGAAATTAAATGTGAAGAGAGAAATGAGAAAAAACCTAGGTCCAAAGTTAATATTCTCTGACAAACCTAAAAATATGAAAAAATAGTCCCACTGCTGCTATTCCTGTTGAATTCAAGCAAGAATTTGTGGAAAACTGGGGTTTAGTAGTTAGTTAGAAATAAATGCAATCTGTCAACTATACTTCAACTAAAAAATAAACTAATTTTTAATGGGGCGCCTGGGTGGCTCAGTTGGTTAAGCGTCTGCCTTCAGCTCAGGTCATGATCCCGGGGTCCTGGGATCGAGCCCCACACCAGGCTCTCTGCTCAGCGGGGAGCCTGCTTCTCCCTCTGCCTCTGCCTGTTTCTCCCTCTCCCTCTACCTGCCACTCCCCCGGCTCGTGCTCTCTCTCACTCTGTCAAAATATAAAATCTTAAAAAAAAAAAATGCAATTTGGGGCGCCTAGGTGGCTCAGTCGATTAAGCGTCCAACTCTCCATTTTGGCTCAGGTCATGATCTCAGGGTCATGGGATTGCGCTGGGTGTGGAACCTGCTCAGGACTCTCTCTCTCTCTCTCCCCACCTCTTCCCAAATAAATAAATAAATAAATGCAAGTTATCTCAAGTTATCACTACTCCAGTTTGGGCCACATTTCCTGACTTAAAAATGAAGTTTACAAAATAATCAGATAAAACTTCAAAGTAACTTGCATTTTGAGACAAAGGATGATATAGTCACTCTTCATTGTATTAATAACTCTGAAATTTGTGAGGAATTATTCATTTAAATATAAGGATTCTAGGAAAAATTATATAATAAATCATTCTGAAGGGAGAAGGGCTTTGAAAGTCAGGGACAAAAATTTATGTATGAAGGTAGAGAGTTTCGTCAAATTGAGAAAGATTAGGAAGAACCTAAATGAATAACATAGGAATGGTTAAAGTGTGAAGCATATGTGGAATAAAATGTTTTTGTAGCTATTTTAGTGGCATTGGGAAATACCCATGCCATAATTAGTGAATAAAATAATATACAAAACTCTAAATACAAAGCGATCACAAATTTGTAAAATGCATCTAGATGTTAAGGAAAAAAAAAAGAAGAAGATAGCAGGAGGGGAAGAATGAAGGGGGGCAAATCGGAGTGGTAGACAAACCATGAGAGACGATGGACTCTGCGAAACAAACTGAGGTTTCTAGAGGGGAGGGGGGTGGGAGGATGGGTTAGCCTGGTGATGGGTATTAAAGAGGGCACGTTCTGCATGGAGCACTGGGTGTTATGCACAAACAATGAATCATGGAACACTATATCTAAAACTAATGATGTAATGTATGGGGATTAACATAACAAAAAAATTTTTTAAAAATGCATCTAGAAACAGGATTGGGAGGAAAAACAATTTTAAGAGTGATAGGAAATGAATAATTTGTATTTTCTACTTTATACACTATTTCTCAAGTTTTTACCATGAGCACTTTTATCATCGGAAAACAGAATAATTGTATTTTACATCTTTAATACTCTTTTTATATATAGGTAATGGCTCAGAATCCTCATGAATGAAAGAGCATGGGGAAAATGCACTCTGCAAAGAAAACATGGCAAGCCTTTAAGAGAACGTTTTAAGAGACAGGGAAATTGCTGTATTTCTAATTTGTGCGTAACTTGATATAAAGTCACTTCCTCACTTCAAGTTTCAAGAATGTGCGGCAACACCACACCCAGAGGTTGCTATGGCTACGGAGGTAAACCTGATTAGGCCAGTATTCAGTGTGCCGCAGAGGTGAGGCAGGAGGAAGAATTGCAGGGCTCCCCTTTGTGCCTCCGTCTCTCCTCCCCCAGCTCTCCCCTTTGCCCTCCCTTCCTCCCCACCTCTTAGCTGCCCGGGGCAGTCAACACTGTCAGACCCTGCCCTTCCTGACTCCCCTCCTCCACAGGGTGCCACAACTCCCTTATCATGAGCTCTGGAAGGCAGGATTGGTTTCCCTCTGCACCCTTGGTGCCCAGGACCTGCCCATGTTGGTGCCCAATAAATGTATGCTGACCAAATGAATGAATGAGTGAAATGAATGGATGCACAGACTTCATCTCTTTTGTGGGCTCCCCATCATCTGCTCACCCTTCAATAGGGCCATTCTCCAAGATTCCGGGCTCAATTGCTTTTTCTTCTGTACTTTTCTCCTGGCTGATCTGTCTTCTCTTTGCTTTCGCTAACACTCACAGGAAAATGAATCCAACCTGACAACTCTACCTCACCCCTTTGTCCTCCCCTGTGCTTCCATCTGCTTTCACTGGGACCTAAAGACATTCCTTATTCTCCTCCCCAACTCATCATGTTCTCCCCCAGTCTTCTTCCTAAGAGCCTCAACTCAGTCAACACCAGCGTCCCCTCAACATTCTGGACTGAAACTGGGGGAGCCTTTTCCTCTCCTGCAACCCTAACCCTAACCCGAGTGACATCAGTAGCTCCCTCACTTCCATCCCATTCCCACCAGCCCTGCTCTACTTTTCACCAAGATCCTCGCCAAACCCCGAAGAGTTTCCTGACTTGGATCTGCACTTCCCATGGCTGCTGGATTTATTTTCTAAGCCGCAGAACTCAGCAAGTTCCTACCTTCCCCAAAAGCTCCTGATGTTTCTCACCGCCTTCAGAAGAAAACCCAAGCCCACCGGCCCCTCCCAGTTGGATTTGGGCTCTTTCCTGCTCCATCTCCTGTCCCTCGTCCCTAGAGCCACCACCTGCCATCCTCAGTGTCCTTCTCTCTCCTTCTGCCTCCCCATGCTTCTGGCGGTCAGCGCTGCCTTCATGCCACCTCACATTTCTCCGCCTGCCTGGATGCCATTCTCCCACCACCCTGCCTCGCAAATTGCCCTGCCTCCTCCAAAGCCCAGATCGAGTGTCACCTCTACTGAGAAGTCTTTTCCCAAACCTTGAGTCAGGATTAAGGGCGCCCTCCTCTGCGGTCAGAAAGCATCTTGATGATGCCTCCATGAGATCACAGCTCAAGGTTGTCAGCTGCAAGTGGCTGGACGGAGGGAGACAGTGAGGTGCCCTCCAGAACCGGAGCACAGAGACGGGAGATTGTCCTCCTCCAGTGAGCCCATAATGACAATGCAGATTGGACAAGGACAAAAGAGCCTGCTAGTCTTACAGGAGCCACTCCTTTACTAGCAACAGCTGTAGCTTTTAGCCAGCGATGTCAATGTAGCTGCAGAAAGGCTATGTTAACAGAAGCTGGGGCTCAGAGTAGGGTGGTCTCCAAAGCAGCACATTCTGGCATTTTCCCAACCTTCTCCAGGGAGGATGATGCTAACGGGGAGGTGGCAGGGGGGGCAGTATATTCCAGACACTGGAGTGATGTTGTCTGGCCAGGGGCAGGGCTCGTTTCTTCTTCTGGTCTCACCTTGACCCCCAGCTATCCTGGAAGGCTTCCTGCAATCTAGTCCATGCTCATCAGGAAAGCTCAAGAAAACCAGCCACTCTTGGGTAAGTGCTGCAGTGTGCACAAAGGGCGGCCCCCTAGAAGCCAGTCCAGTCCCTGACAGGACTATCCCGCACAGTATGCTTGTTTGTAGCCCGTCCATCGGTCTTTGCTTTGGGTGCCTGTCGGCCCAGAATGAACTCTGTTGTCAGGACCAGGTGAACTGACAAAAGTCCAGTTTGTGGAGTTGCAAGGCTGAAGGCGGGTCCACCAACTACAACAAAGCCCTGGGGCAGCAGCTGACCAACCAGCCGTCTCTGCCCCCTCACCGCCATCGTCACCCACAGCCAAGAATTGGAGTTAACCGGCCATGGCTGTGTCTCTCCCACAAGAACAGGGGGTGACAAACTTTTTCTGTAGAGTTAAAGGCTCCTACAGTCCATATTTTAGGGTATGTGGACAAGTCCTCTGTGGCAACTACTCAACTTTGCTGTTAGAGTGGGTGCTGAGGCAGATGTAAAAAAAAATATATAAGCGAATGGGTATGTTTGATTCAAATAAAACATTATTTACAAAAATAGTCACTAAACCAGATTCAACCCACAGGCCATAGTGTGCGAAGCCCTGCAGCAAACTGTGAGGTGGTTTTTTTTGTCTTGTTTTGTTTTTTAAAAGATGTTATTTATTTGTTGGAGAGAAAGAGTGCAGAGCGAGAGCAAGAGAGAGAGGGGTTGAGGGGCAGTGGGAGAGGGAGAAGCAGGCTCCTCGCTGAGCAGAGAGCCTGATGCAGGGCTCGATCCCAGGACCCTGGGATCATGACCTGAGCCGAAGGCAGACGCTTAACTGACTGAGCCACCCAGGCGTCCCCATGAGGTGTTTTTTTTTTTAATTGAGATGTAACTGACATGACATTATATTAGGGTCAGGTGTACCACATAATGATTCGGTATTTGTATATACTGCGAAATGATCCCCACAGTAAGTCTAGTTAACCTCCATCACCGCACAGTTGCAAACCTTTTTTCTTGTGATGAGAACTCTTGAGATCTCTTCTTAGCAACTTTCAAATACACAACACAGTATTATTAACCACGGTCACCAGGCTGTACATGACATCCCCATGACCTATTTGTTTTATAACCAGAAGTTCGTACCTTTTGACCCCCTTCACCCATTTCGCGCCCCCAGACTGTGAGTTCTTGATGGCAGCAACTGTGTGGTTCCTCTGGGGGGCCGCCCATGCAGACATACACATGACAGGCCCACTGGGTCTGTGCAGTGCGGCTGAATGCCTTCCTCTTAGATCGCCCCCAAGCCTTCCTATAGTAGTGACTACAGTGAACACAGAACCCTGCTGTCTGAAGGAATCCTAGAGGGGCCTCCTCATCAGTGAAGAACCCCTCAGATCGTTTCTTGACTCGTGACAACTACTCACTCACACTCGTGCGGTGCTTCTGCCTTTACTGCAATAATCTACTTACCCACCTGATGGCTGCCGGTGCCTTCACTCTTGGGGTTACTTCCAGGAGCAACTCAGTCGATTGTTGTCAGAGAATTGATACTTTGGAGGCAGAGGAGACAAACTGTCTACGGAAAGCCCAGGGTCGTCGTCTTGGCCGTCAACTCAGCTGTGAGGTCCCATGCCTTCTGCTGATCGGGATGGAGGCTGCAGCCGGCACCTGAAGTGGGCAACACACTCCTCTCAGCTTGGGCACTCAGATCCGGGGGATCTCACTGCAGCCCGGACCGTGGCAAAGGTGGAGGCTCAAAGGAGGCTGGGTGAGTTCTTTCAGGTACTCTGGAGCAGGCCTTAGGATGTAGGGCCTGTTTTGATTGTGAGCTCCTAAGGAACATCATCTTTGAATCCTAATAGAAGAATACTTGGGACCCAGCAGGTGCTCAATAAAACTCCCATGGGTTGCCTCAGGAGGCACTTCTGTATCCTGGTTACCCGCAACTGTATCTGACCTACATCTGACCTTGGCAGAGCCTCCAGTGAGATCCTAACAGGAAGTGCACCGGATTCCAGAAAGTCTTACCCATAATACCAATTCTACAGCACTTCAAAATTTGCAAAGTGTTTTCACATGGTTTTTCTCTCTTTTCATCAACACTGAAACCCTATAAGGTACAGGTACCTCAAATGTCCCGAGGCCTCACCAACTTGTGAGGTCCCCTTAAGATGAAGGCTCCATCACTAGGACTATAAGCCCTCAATGGCTGTCTGACTGCCCCACCCAATGGCTTCATTACCTAAAACCTCCCCCGGTCGCTTCTGGGTGTCCTCGAAGATGTCACAGATTAGCTCATGAATAAGTGTGCAACACCCCTGTGCTGGTCCTTCTCATGGTCACACACCCATAGCCTATAAGCCCCCTGAGAGCTGCACTTGGATGCTGATGTTTGCCCTGAGCCCTTAGGCTGCCCAGATTCTGGGCGGGATGAGGATAATCATTCTGCTCCATCTTCAGGTGTAGCTTTATCATCTGGGGCCCAAGGCTCTGCTCCACTCCAAACCTCATGCACGAAGCTGGAGGTAGGGGTCAGAAACAGGGAAACTTATACTCCAGGTGGGGATGAGGGCACAGGACACGGATGCCATACTGACCTTCCATAGTCTTCCTGTCACCTCTTGGCCTCCTGCATTCAAGGACACCCAGAAACTACTCTGGCTTCTCTAGCCAAAAAGAGGAAAATCCTCATATATCTTGTTACATTCTTGCAAACGGCTCCTGGGAAAGGTCACTTGCACTTACATATCGTTCCTGCTAAGCCTCAGCTGGCCGTACTATCTGGGTGTGGTCTTCCCCCTTGATGGTCAACACAGTTAAGGTTTACAGCTCATTTAAATAAGTGAATAGGAGGAATGGGGCTTGAACCCACATGTTTGAACTATTACTCCTTTCACTTTAAGGCAACTGAACAATTATTGCTCTATCTCATCTCCTCATTGAACAAGATCGGGTCCATTTTCTACCCTCAGAAATGTCAGTGTTAAAGTCTAGCCTGTTCCTGAGTCTTCCTACCTCTCCCCATGTATGGTTATTTGGCAGCACCAACAAGAGGGAGGGAGGGTCCTTGGCCCCAAGAAAAAGTCACTGCCATAGGCAGCTAAAGCCACACAAGATTTTCTTTATAATTTTGGCAGAAACTGGTTGTTTTCTGCAGACATTTTAAGCAACCAAAATAAGGATCATGATTGCACTGTATTTCCAAACAAGTGAAAGCTGCCTCTGTTTAGCCTATGCTTAGCCCTACTCTTTAGGAAGTGGAAAATTTATAGTAAAAGTAACTCGCCTCATCTTTCCATCCTCCTCACAATGCAGCCTCTGACCTTTGGAGCCGCCACCAAGAGCCAGAGCGTAGACGACTAAATAGGAAAAAGAAATGTAAACCACAGGAAATGAAGAGTTCATCACACAAAGTGTTACATTCAAGCCATTGTCTCAGACGTTTTGGATACTCTGCTCCTCAGTTTAGGAAAGCAAATCTGAAACAGAACAATTACATCACAAATGGAACATTTATATAGTGACTGGGATAGAAAAATGTTCAGCAAAGAAAAGGCTGCACAATTTCAATGAGATCCAGGTGGAGCAGCCCTTTCAGCAAAACGTCTACACACCAGCCCATAAAAATGATGAAAAAGGATCAAGAATAAAAGCAACCAAGTGCCAGGTGCTCATCCTGACTAAACCCACATCCTCTCTGAGCTCGTCCTTTCCAGCTGCTTCCATGGCCCACTCTCCCTCTCTCCCAAGGGCTTGAATCTCTCTTGCACCTTCTGGGGTCTTCTGCCCATGGTCCTCCTTCCTTCCCCAACCCACCAGGCAACCAGAGTCTCTCCTGGCCCAGGGCTGGGGAGGGCAGCAGGGAGAACAAAATGACCAATATGAATAGTAACAACAACTTCTGGAGCCCTTGGGAAGCACCAAGCACTTACCTTGCATGTCTTGCATGTCATGACGACAGCCCTAGGCAGTGAGTTCTGTAATGGTTCCCATTTTATAGTTGAGGAAAACCAGGCTTAGAAAGGTTCAATGTCTTGCCCACCTTCACACAGCTAGTTAGTGGCAGAAGCAAGCCTCAAACTCAATCTGACTCCAAAGTTAATCACCCGAACCCATAGCCTACACATCTCCCAACTAGAGCTATTAATTCTAGGTACTATTTAATGTACTTATTTATCTTACCTCAAAATAAATGCAAAAAGTTGATGTTATTTTATCCATTTTATAGAAGGAAACATTGACACATGTAGTGAGCATATACTGTGTGTGTGTGTGTGTGTGTGTGAGCAGGTGAGTGCTTCGTTAGGATTCTTACCCATTTCTTACACATAGGGATTCCTGGTGGGGGAATTTGCATTTAGAACCCAAGTCTGAGGACGCCTGGGTGGCTCAGTGGGGTAAGGGTCTGCCTTCAGCTCAAGTCATGATGCCAGGGTCCTGGAATCAAGTCCCACATCGGGCTCCCTGCTCAGCGGGGAGTCTGCTTCTCCCTCTCCCTCTGCTCCCCACCCCATTCTCTTGCTTGCTATCTCTCTCTCAAATGAATAAAAAAAGAATTAAAAAAAAAAGAACCCAAGTCTGTATCTCATGTTGACTGCATACCCCACACGACCTACAAACGGGCCGTTTCATAAGCCTCCACCTGCAGTCTGTAAGTCCATGCCACTTGCCAGGTGTCCGGCATCAGGCAGGGTGCAGGAGGCCAGGTGGGAAAAGCAT
The DNA here is from genome assembly GCF_002201575.2 of Neomonachus schauinslandi. Classification (NCBI taxonomy): domain Eukaryota; kingdom Metazoa; phylum Chordata; class Mammalia; order Carnivora; family Phocidae; genus Neomonachus; species Neomonachus schauinslandi. Next base: position 26,268,458 of record NC_058412.1, on the reverse strand, counting down.
GGATGCAGAGACAGCAGCCTGAGGGGCCAAGGACATGGGGGTGGAGGCAGTGGGGGGTATGGGCCATAGGCCTGGGCAACTTGGGGACTAAGCAGCCCGCTTCCATGAGGTCCTGGGGCGGGGGGAGGGGAAGCCACCAGGGCAGGAAGCGCTATGTGCACAGGTGGGATACAATCCTAGCAGGAAGAGGGGAGCCATGCTAGAGCAGGGTGGGGGAGGACTTTCCTCCCAGCCCCAGGGAGCCAGAAGGACAGTCTGGTTTATCTGCTGGAAAGGAGAGCAGAGGAGGCCAAACTGTGCAGGTCACTCCCCTGCCAAAGCCTGCTATCCCTCCTCTAGTCCCCACCTCCTTCCTCGAATCTCCCCTTCACCCAAGCACAGCCCCTTCCCCTACTCCAGGAACAAAGGGAAAGCTGCTCTTTGTGCCTCCCAAGAGAGCCGCACAGCAATGGGCATGGGGCCACCTGTCCAAGCTATGCTCCCTGCCTGTACTTCTCCTGTGGTTCTTGATCACAATCACACTGTCCACCAAATGAAGACTTTACATCTTCTTCTCCCTGCCAGTCTGCGCAGGCTGTGTCTTTGTTCCCGGGGGTCATCAGTAACTTTGGTTGCGATCAGAGAACAGGCAAAATCCCAGAGGAACTTCCCATACACAAGATTCTTAGCAAAAATGGATGAAGAAGAATGGAATATGAGGTACTCAGAGGGAAAGTCTTTTTTTTTTTTTTTAAGGATTTTATTTATTTGACAGAGAGAGACAAAGTGAGAGAGGGAACACAAGCAGGGGGAGTGGGAGAGGGAGAAGCAGGCTTCCCGCCGAGCAGGGAGCCCGATGCGGGGCTCGATCCCAGGACCCCGGGATCATGACCTGAGCCGAAGGCAGACGCTTAACGACTGAGCCACCCAGGCGCCCCTCAGAGGGAAAGTCTTATCAAGGAGATGGGATCAAGGGTGAGAAGAACAGGGCAACTGGGAGAAATTGTTGGACCAGATCGATGGGTACCTCATCCCCAATTCCTACCTGAAAGTAGAAACTCCTCAGGAAAAACGCTTACATGCTAAAATACCTCTGACTTTGATTCACAGTGGATGAAATGCACAGAAAGAGAACTTGGAATATTCCCATAAGCATGGCCATCCTCACAGAGGTGAGCTGGGACACCTGCCGGAAATGTAGCCAAGGCAGGAAGTAGACCATGCAAGAGAAACAGGAAGATGCAGCCTTATATATGAACAAGGGATGAAAAAAGATGGCCTGGTGCTATACAGAAAGGCACTGATTGAGAGGAGAAGCAGTGCAGAAGTACAGCCAAAATATAAACAAGAGTCCTTCTAGGGTGGGTGTTTATAGCGGATGGCGCAGGCAAGGATGAGGCTTTCTGAAGGTCAGCCGTACAACTGAAAGCAAGCAGTCCTACCGACAGGGACTTGAGCTATCTTTATGTCTGTCTTGAAGTCACATTTTGCCAAAATAGAGTTACCTATAAAATTTTTTACATTCCTCACTAACAATCCCAGCCTTCAGATAGAAGGAGAAACTGCCATTCTGGATATGATTTTAGCCAATGAGAACAACCTGTTTTCTGTACAGAAATTATAGGGACCCTGGGAGAACATGACCATGTCCCATTTGGGAGACCGTAATAGCAAGAAAGGGGAACATTACATAAATTCTAAAGCAGTGTAATAATGAACAATTCCAGGGGAAAGGAAAAGGCTAAGTAAATTCCTGAGCCAGTGTGGTCCCACAGAAACTTTCTCATGAACTCATGTTTTTTAAAGGACATGTTCACAACACATACCCAAGAACAATATAAAAATGAAGGTTTTCAGGAAGGCTAAATCCTCAGCTAAGGGGTAATGCAAGAAAGAGGAGAGATTTCACCAGAGCAACATGAGAAAAGGTTCGTTCCATGAAAGGCTCAGTTCAGAGAGAAAGAATGGGATGGGAGAAGAAGAAGAAAGGAGGGTGGGAAGGGAGAAAGAGAAGGAGGCGAGAACAAAGGGAGAAAGATAAAATAAGGAAAGAAGGAGAAAAACAAGGAAGTGACACGTTCAAGAAGAAGATGTAATGTTAACAGGTGACAAAAAGTCCAAATTACCAAATACTCAGCACAACAAGAACAGTTTCTGAATTCTCAGTGTGGGGCAAAGGAGACCAGGTGGTCTCCCACACACAGTAAATTAGGGAAAAAGAAAAATCTTATAAGCGATTTCAAACCTCTAAGTCCAGACAAATTCTATTCCAGGGTGTAAAAAAAATTTGAAGATAAAACCTCAGAGCCACTGAAAGTGAGTTTGAGAAATCATGGAGAATGGGAAAGATGCCAGAAATCTTGGGAAATGTTCTATTTTGCAATATGTTGGGGGGGGGAAACAGACCCTGAAAATTAAAGATCCGTAAGCTGGATGTGCTTCTCTCCGAGGAGGGTGATCCCAAAAGGACTCTGTGAGTCAGAACATAATAGTTTTTTTTTTTCATGAGGGCTGTTGTCAAACTAGGGTCTTCCAAAAGAGAGTTATCATCGTGATGAGAAGTGGCAGCCACCATATGAGGGAGGCTGAGAGGAATATATAGCACAGAAATCAAAGATGACTGAGCAAGACAGCAAAGATTTGAAATGTGATCATGTCCAGGGATCTGTAGAATCATTTTGTGTTGCCTTAGAAAACAGAACTAGAACTAACAGTAAAAATTGTTAAGTAGGTGGATTTTTCCTTAACTTTTAATATTTTCTGTCCATTCATTCATTCGACAAGTGTTTATTGAGCACCTACCTTGTGCTGGTGCCAAGCACTGAGGATACATGAAAAATGGAAACTAGTAAAGTATTTTCATATAGTTCCTACCTTTCTTGGACTTAGAGTCTTTTGGAGGAAAACCAACAATAGGCAAAACAGGGAACATAATTACAGGTCATAGCAAAAGCCAGGAAGGAAAGAATAGGGGATGGAGAGAGAGTAACAGTGAGTCCCTACTTGAAAGATGGTGTTAGGGAAAAAAAACTTCTGAGGAGGTAACATCTGTGCTGAGATCCATATGACAAGGGTGGGTTATGTGAACACTTTGCAGCAGAGAGAACAGTGGGTTCCTGAGACTGGAAAGAGCTTGACTCATTCCCAGAACTAAAGGGAGCCTGGCTGGGAAATGCAGTGCTCAGGAGAGCGGAAAACCTGAGATGGTGAGGTAAGGCTAAAGACAGCGACAACACTCAGGGGATAAGATGTTGCCATCTTTTTTTTTTTTTTTTTAATATTTTATTTATTTATTTGAGAGAGAGAGAATGAGAGAGAGCACATGAGAGGGGGGAGGGTCAGAGGGAGAAGCAGACTCCCTGCCGAGCAGGGAGCCCGATGCGGGACTCGATCCAGGGACTCCAGGATCATGACCTGAGCCGAAGGCAGTCGCTTAACCAACTGAGCCACCCAGGTGCCCTAAGATGTTGCCATCTTAAGGAATTTAAGATGTATTCTAAGAGATAAGGACAGCCATTGAAAGTTTTGAGCAGGAAAGTCACATGATCTGCCTGATGTTGGTGTTTTGGTCATTATTCCAGCCATTCTACGGTAAGCGGGTCAGCCTGGGCCAGGGCGGGAAGCAGAGAGAGCCTGGAAGAGGTGACTGTAGCATTTAGATGAGGCAGTAGTATGAACTGAGGGTGTGGATTCGAGTTGGAAAGAAGTCCATTCAAAAATTCTTTGAGGTAAGGGAGTCAGAATTTACTGATGAATCAAAAATGGAGTTTGAAGACCAATGGCTAGAATGATCTAAGAATGGACTCAGGTGGGATGCCTGGGTGGCTCAGTCGGTTGGGCGTCTGCCTTCGGCTCAGGTCATGATCCCAGGGTACTGGGATCGAGTCCCGCATCGGGCTACCCGCTCCATGGGGACCCTGCTTCTCCCTCTGCCTCTGCCTCTCTCTCTCTCTGTCTCTCATGAATAAATAAATAAAATCTTAAAAAAAAAAAAAAAGAATGGACTCAGGTGACAGGCACTGAATGGCCATAGGAGAAGATGCTGCAGAATGGGACTGGGAAGTGGGCTGACAGGAAGGACTAGAAAGACTATGGCTGTATTTGGTTCAGTGATGACAACAGAACAGAACTCCTGTGAAGGTACCTGCTTCCTACTGCAAGTCTACCAAAGTGGAAGCCTCCAGAAAACAGGCTTCAGTTGCCACCAGTTAGAATTTTCCATCACAAGCACCAATAAATCATTTCCATGGGAACATACAGTGCTCCCAGGAAAAACAACATGAATACTAGCAAAACTGAATGTAAACTTTGCCGTACGAATATATCTGTATATAATATATGCTTATAGTTTATACAATTATAGACTTTTGCTCACAGAGATGGCACCCATGCTTTCAAAGCACATAATATACATTGATCCCCACCAGACACAAATACCATAAATGTTACTAAAGGCAGCACAAACATCCTCATCTTGTTACAGCATCAGGAGAAATTCTTGAAAAGAAGGCTTTTGACATTTAATAACCTGAAGAGTTTTTCATGTCAGAATGGATCTCCAAAAATGAATCCTCTCATCCCTATCTTTCTCCACATAATCCCACCTTCCACCCACGGAAACATCCCTGCCTTCAAGTGTCATAAATATTGGGGATGAACAGCGGGGTCCATGAGATTTCGACTGGGGCAAGGATGCTTTTCTAGAATATACCAATCTTTAAACAAGAACCAGGACCAAACTACAGATAACTTTGAGACGAGATCCGCCATATTGTCAGCCATTTATGCTGCATCCGATGTCCGGCAACAGTGACAACATCAGGGTTTAAACTCCAAATCACAAACAGCTTGGCCTCAGTCCCGCCCCTCAAGCTATCTATAGTTAGGCCACCTAACGAATCACTAACTGAATTAAGCGTCTGTGGGAACCTCACCCCGAGTGCTTTCCTCAACATTAAATTCATTTGTCATTTAATTTTCTTTGTTGGAAAGGAAAAAAACATTAGAGGAGGAAAGCAAGCTGCAATGTGGGCCAGCAGGTGTGAGTTTGCATGTTTCTGGTTCAGGGGCCCAGACTGCGGTTTCAACTCCAACGGGGTGTTTTGTCTAGCTGTCTGGGCTGTAACATGTATTGTCCCACAAACAATTTGTCACACCACAAGAGGTGCATATTTGGGGACAGAGATAGCTCACACCATATGGCAAAATGAGCTACCCTTGTCAATTATTACCCATGGTGGCAGGTAATTTCTTAGACGAGACGTCATGAACTCATCAGAATTGTGTGTCTATTCAATGCTGGGTGATAACCTCTACCCGGCAAAGACATGCCTGTTAAAAACCACAAAGTAGAAATGGTTAAAGAGCTTTCACACAGTAGCAACTTCTGGATGGTTCTTTGGAGAAAACAATGTTTGAAAAAGAAAGATTTTACTACCAGATGCAGGTTTTGGCATAGATAGCCTGAATGATGTTAGGATAGGTCTTAAAAATATCCTCTTTTGATTTTTTTCCCATTCAACATTTGTTTTATGCAGCTGTACTGGGGAACCGTCTTCATAGAAAAGCGCACGACATAAAAGATAATGGGATCTGCCAGTTGAACAAAATGGTGCAAAACAATGCAGTGTTGATGAAGCATGCTGTCCTAGGAAGGATTCAGCTCAATCTGAAGCCGGCCTGTGGAGAGCTTCTCTTTCTAAAAATCATCCTATTGGCTTTCTGTTCATTTTTAGCCACAAGAGAAAAATAAGTATGATCTCCTAAGTGTATGAGAGTGAGAAGCCCAGGCATGGCCCGCCCATGTGGAGAAGCAAAAGAAAGCAGAAAAATAACCTGGAGGAGATGGTGCCAGGACCAGAAAGAGAGGTCTGGAAATGTGGAGGGGCAAGTTGAGAAACTTTTTTTAAATAATCAGAAAGAGGGATTCAGAGAATATAAAAGGGAAAGATGTAAGAAAAACAGCCCGGGCCCCTCGGGACCTCTCTTTTCCTGAGTCATAAAACCCTCCTGGTCTCCCTTGTCTGGAATCACTGTCCACAGTGTTAGAAACAATGTGCTCTTCTTTTCAGTTTTGAAAACGCAACCACAAAAACAACTTTAGGGTAGTTTTCATACAGAGAAGGGAACATTTTCCTTGCCCCCGATTAATTAGGATATCGGGGAAATGGCTGTCCTCTAGGGGCGAAAGCCAGTGGTGACGACTGTTCCCGAGGCTTTCAGCTGTGGCTGCACACCAGCTTTCCATAGGAATGGTTGAGAATATGCCCGCTCTTGTCAATAATATTGTAATGCATGTACCATGGTGAGCATTTTGTCATGTACCTAATTGTTGCATCACCATGCTGTATGCCTGAAACTAATTTATGAGAGGTCAACTATGCCTCAATTAAATTTTTTTTTTAAAGAATTTATTTATTTATTTGACAGAGAGAGACACAGTGAGAGAGGGAACACAAGCAGGGGGAGTGGGAGAGGGAGAAGCAGGCTCCCCGCAGAGCAGGGAGCCCGATGCGGGACTCGATCCCAGGACCCTGGGATCATGACCTGAGCTGAAGGCAGTCGCTTAACCAACTGAGCCACCCAGGCGCCCGCCTCAATTAAATTTTTAAAAAATTTAAAAAAATATAAAGAGGATGTTTGCTTTAGAGTTGATGCAATTGCACAAATCTGTATTGAATATTTATGACAGGCTTCCTGCACATTCAGAGGACTACGTGGCCTCGGCAGATTTTCTAAGGCAGCGTGGGCACTTTGATCTTCTGGGGGCTCTGACATCTGTTCTTGTCATCTGTACATTCATATGCTCCTAGCGAGGCTCATAGCAAGACCACAGAGCAGCAATCTGAGGCCCCAAAACTTGTCCAGAGTGAACAGAGCTGAGATTTACACTTATTGGGACAATAGCATCTCACTAACGCAAGCCAAGAGGCGATCAGCCCATTTGGATTACAAAATATTCTATGTGCTGTAGAACAGAGAATATTGTTTTAGAAATGAATCCTACATTTCCCTGACTCGCTGGCCCCTGAGTGCAATGTTGTAGCCCAGGTTATGATGGCTCTTCGCCCCCACATGGGACTTCAGCTACTACCTCCTCAAAGCTTCTCCCCAGTTAGCAAAGGGGCGCCACGGTAGTAGCATCTCATGGTGCTCAGGAATCAGCTCCCCCCTCATTTGTTAACTTGTTTTAAGCCACTGTGAGGCGCTGGTGCCCACTTTGACAGCCCACCCTGAAAGACCTAACTTCCTCTGGAATGGCATCTCTGAGCCCTCAGAATGTCAGAGCTAGTCCATTGATCAGGGAGGCTTGTGTGACCCACACACCAAATCTTATGGTCTGGGGCTAGAAGCCACTTGCTGGACCTATGTTTTCTTCTAAGAGTTTCATAGTTTCAGCCCTTACATTGAGATCTTTGATCCATTTTGAATTTTCATGTATGGTGTGAGGTAGGGTTCCGGATTCATTTGTTTGCATGTAGACAAGCAGTTGTCCCAGCCCCATTTGTTGAGAAAACTATTCTTTCTCCATTAAATGATCTTGACACTCTGCTTGAAAATCAACTAATCATAGATGTATAAGTTTATTTCTGGAATCTCAGTGCTATTCCATTGGCCCATATGCCTATCCTATTCCAATACTACATGAGCTTGCTTACTGTAGCTTTGTAGTAGGTTTTGAAATCAGGGAATATGTGTCTCCAACTTTGTTCTTTTTTTAAGACCATTTTGGCTATTCTGGGTTAAAAATTTTTTAATATATCTTCCATCCACATTGTGAAACTGCACTCTCTCTGAGAGATGCCCCCTAAAGAGAAGCAAAGAGAGCAAACAATAATGTTTTAATACCTTTACCTTTATGCTCTCACTTCTCTGATTTGGCTATACAACTTGGTCTTGCAATACAAAGGATCTTTCTCTTTCTCTTCATTTCACTTCAGTATCCCCATGGACTTGTACAATATTTCTCTATTTGTAAAACCCAGAACCCACCTCCATATAAACATGGTAAAAGACACCTATAGTCCCTTTCTGCCAGTGTCCTGCCTCCTGGGCAAATTCTGTGATGATTCCAAAGGGTTCGAATCCCTTAGAGTCTCGTATTTCTCCTAAAGAACAAGTTTAGGCCTTTGGTCAATTATTACCCCTTGGGTTAATGTCTATAAGAAGTTCAACTCCTTCTAGAGGACAAAAACAAATAGCAAACAACAGTTACAAAGCGAAAGCAAGAAGAAAATCAGGTGCTTTCTATTTTAACAGTCAGAGCAATGTACGTTTCCAAAAACTAATTAGCTGGTTTTTATTTGAAACCAAATAGAAATAAAGTTCTTAAACTAGCCTTCACAGGCAAAATATGGTACGGCCACAGACCCTGGAAACAATTGGTGTGTTTGACTTCGGCGCTCTACACAACACGACAAAACAGAAATGTGCGTTTTTCTCTATGAACTGATCCTGCAGTCAATACTCCTGCCCTTTTTGTTTCTAATACAGTCATCTACTTATAAATATATAAATATAATAAGGGTGTTCAAGAAAGTCACAGAAAAGCAGCTGGCCGTACTTCTCATCTGCTATCAGAGCACACGAAGCACTGGGTTGCTTTCTGAAAGTTCTAAGTTTAACAGCTATCTTGGGGGCAATTGAATCGGTTCTAAGGGCCTTTTCTGCTTTAATTGGCTTTCTCAGAACATGCCAGAAGGCCCTCATAACAGCAGTCAAGTGATGCCCAAGCCCGGGCAAACCGGCTGCTTTGACTCCTCCCTAAATCCTTCCATCCTTGAGTGCAGGCCTTCTCCATTCAAGGAAGAAGTTAAGTTCAAGATGCAAGGCCCGCACTTAAAGAGGCTCTGAATGTGGACTCCTTTATTCCTCTATCCTCCCCACCACAGAAACAGCTCTTGAGAAATTCTCAGAGATGGAAATAACTTCATGGAGGAACGTCAGTTGGGAGAGACTGTTCAGTGTAAGACAGAAAACACTGAGAGACCACAAATCTATAAACCCATAACCGCATGAGACAATTGCACAGGATAAAATGTAGCCCAGCCTTAGTTTATAAATATATGCTTCAAATACCAAGCCAAGGGCAAACAGACTAGCATGCGCTGGGGGAATTTAATATTACCTAATCCATGAGAGTAAAAAAATAAGCAACAGTGTTTTAGCTACTACCCCAGTTGTACGGCTAGGACTGATTTAGAGGGGGAAAAGCGTATATTTTTAGATTCTGTTTCACAGGATATCCAATAATATGGCAAGCATTGGGATCAGATCTGATGACAATAATACTGGCCTCGAGAAAGCAGCAGGTGGTGTGATGCTAAACATGTTTTGGGTGTGTCTTATTATTAAAATATTCTGGAATAGCAAAGAGAGGTCAGTAGAGGTACTGACCACATACTATTTCACGGGAACTGTGTAGACCTTGGTCTGCTACTCTGTGGCCCTTTCAACTTCTCTGCCTGAATTTTTTTTTTTTTTTAAGAAGCTCTTTCTTCCTCCCAGTTTTAACCACATCACAGTGCTTCCTTCCAGCGTAGGGGTGGAGTTCTCTCAGAGAAGGGAGCCCCTCCAGCCTTCCATCCTTATCCCTCATTGGCTTCAGCCTGACATTCACCCATGAAATTTTTCCTCAGGGGTTTGCCTTTCTGAAGCCTTTTGAAAATCACCATCCTTGAAACAAAGTCAAAGGAGACCAGCAAACCGGCCTGCTTGGCAACAACCTTCAACTGTGGATGGCAATCACAACAGGGCCCAAAATAGCAGACAATTCTTCATCTCCACAGGGGAACATCGGCCTGAAATGCACTAACACCACAGGAAGTTTTTACGTTAAACATAAACCAATAGCTTCCCAACCACCACCACCACCGATCTGTTCTGATGTCACACAGAGAAGGTTCTAGAACTTCTCTCCAAACCACTGACATATGATGATGGGCTCCGTGAGGTTTATAGAGGCCGGTTAAATCACATGGAAGGCCTAGAGCTGTGCTGTCCAATAGAGTTGCCTTTCCATGTGTGGCTGTCGAACCTTGAGGTGGGGCCAGTGTGCCTGAAACACTGTTAATTTAAATTTACATTTTAAATTTAAAAATGGAACTAGTGTAAAATATCTTTCTGCTAAACACAACTTTATTGTTTTGGTAGGACTACACTTAACTGTTCTGTCATGTATAATATTAGGGTTACGGTATACACATCGGCACGTATATTATTTCCAGCATGTGTTGATAATTTTTAAGATATTGATCACATATTGAAATGGTCATATTTTTGACATATTAAATTAAATAGAACAGACTATCAAAATTAATTTCACCTCTTTCTTTTTACTTTCTTAGTGTGGCCACTACAAAGTTTTACACTGCAGATGTGGCTAAAATTATAGTTTTACTGGCTGGTGCTCGTCTAGTGGACAAGTGAAGGTCTTCAAATGCAGGCGCAGCAGGGCTGTGGCAGGCCCAGACAGGAGAAGAGGAGTTTGGGACAGGGGTTGTAGATCCCATTAGTTCTTTGGTTTTCGTCCAAGGGCTTAATTTCTTTCCAACAACTGTGAAAACTGAAAATGTTTAACGTTTGAATTTTTTACTGTGCAACAATAATGTGTAAAATGTTCCTATTTTGCCAACTGGCCTTCTGCCCCTAAAATAAATTCTTCAACTAGGGAATAGAATAACTTTTGTGCACAGAGGTCTAGGGCAGGATTGCTGCTCCCACAGCCCCAGAGTCTTAGGAGAACTTGGGGTAACAGCACAGTCCACAAACCCATACGGGCCAAGCCCTGTCTGCAGACTGAGTAAGTCACCCCTGGCTTATGCCGACACTACGATTTATCCGAAGCGTAGATGTTGCCATGATTAATAAAATGTTAAGCTTATTTTAAGGTGTTACTGAGTTCAGAGCTGTTAAGGGGTCATTATATATTTTCTCAATCAAAAGAATCTTCAAGTCAGCTGCTCACACCTGGGGCCTGTGGAGGGTTGAGTCTTTGCTAGCTTATCTGGTGCCCGTGTGCAAATTAGAGCCAGACATGCCAGGGACTTCAGCCCGGACTCATTCCCAGGGCGTGACCTGCAGGATGATATGCTGCAGCCCTGACATATTTTTATATTCAATAAATTCTTTACATTTGAAAAGGCTTAACTGTATCCTGAAGAATACGCAACAACTAGTGAATAAGAAATGGACGCTCCATCTCCAAAGAGCCCTGCCCTTGCCATTGTCCCGGGCCAGGGCTCATGCTTTCCCCCTGGAGGCTGGTGAGGTAGGCTTCTGGACCTGGCCAGGTGTCAGGGCTAGGGGGGGCCCGCCAGTGGCACTCACACACATCCCCACGGGGGCTGTAGTTTTGTTGCCCAAAAGGTGCTGCAAGGAGCAAAGTTGGAAGGAAACTGGAATTGGGATCCTTTGACCTTGGAATTTATAGTGGAATAAAAAGCATGCTATTTCTTCCAAATGCATTCGAATTTATTTAGATTTAGACCAGGGTTTCTTAACCTTGGCACTATTGACCTTTTGGTAATTTTTTGTTGCATTATAGGATGTTGAGCAGAATCCCTGGCCTTGACCCACAAGATGCCAGCAGCACTCCCCTCTGAGCTGTGACCCTTGAAAATGCTTCCAGAGGGTGCCTGGGTGGCTCAGTTGATTGGGCGACTGCCTTCAGCTCAGGTCATGATCCTGGAGTCCCTGGATCGAGTCCCGCATCGGGCTCCCTGCTCGGCAGGGAGTCTGCTTCTCCCTCTGACCCTCCCCCCTCTCATGTGCTCTCTCTCATTCTCTGTCTCTCAAATAAATAAATAAAATCTTTAAAAAAAAAAAAAAAAGAAAATGCTTCCAGACATTGCCACATGTCCCCTCGAGAGTAAACTTGAACTGGTAAGAACCACTGATTTGGAATATCAAAACATCATTTATGACATTAGCTTCTTTTTATACTTTCCATATTACCACTGCAAGCACGTAAACGTTGGAATCTGACATAACTGAATTCAAATTCTGACCCACACGTTACTAGCTGTGTGACCTGGAGGAAGTTGCTTAACATCTCCGTACCTCAATATCCTCACCTGTAATGGGGCAGTAACTCAGCTGTCCTCAGAGAGAGGCTGTAAGGATTAATAAGACAAAGCTCCTGGGGAGCCTGGGTGGCTCAGTCGGTTAGGTGTCCCACACGAGATTTCAGCTCTGGTCATGATAGCAGGGTTGTGAGATGGAGCCCCGCGTGGGGCTCCGTGCTCAGTGCTCAGCGGGGAGTCTCCTTGAGATTCTCTCTCCCTCTGCCCCTCCCCCCACTCTCTCTCTCTCAAAATAAATAAATCTTAAAAAGAAAAACAAGATAAAGCTCCTAACAGGTGGTCAATAAATAGCAGCTAGTACACTCTGAAGCCCCCTTTTGCACTGGTCGAATCCCAGATTATTTGTAGATTCACCCCAACATCAAGGCTGATTCTGGCCTCTGTGTTAGTGTAGCAGCTAAGGACCCGGCCTCTGAAGTCGGAGTGCCAGGGTTCAAACTCCAGGTGCGATCTGGAAGGAGTGGCTTAACCCCTGAGCCACAGTTTTCACATCCATTTAGAAAAGAGAGGGGGGTGGCGCCGGGGTGGCTCAGTGGGTTAAGCATCCCACTCTTGGTTTCAGCTCAGGTCATGATCTCAGGGTCATGAGATTGAGCCCCGTGTCAGGCTCCGTGCTGGTCATGGAGCCTGCTTAGGACTCTCTCTCTCCCTCTCCCTCTGCCCCTCCCCACACCACCACACATGCACGTTCTCTCTCTCTCTCTCTCTCAAAATAAAAAATAATAAAAGGAAAAATAATTTTAAAAAAGTAAAGAAGAGAGAGAGAATGACTCTTCCTCTCAGGGTGTCAAGGTGATGAAGTGAGAGGTGCAGAGGCTGAGCTTATTAACGATTATCAGGTGCTGCTAGCCTGCCTATGAATACAGGTAAAAGCAAAGGAAGATGTTTTATAAAATGGCGACAAAATCATGGTCTTTCTCAACCTCCCTCCCCTGCTGCTGCCCTGCCTCACCCCACCCCACCCTGAGGAAATTTTCTGGAACCCCAAAACCCTCACACCTCATATTGTGATCACATCAGTTCCTCCTGGATACCTCTTGGAAATTGTCTTCCTGTTTCTGGAAGTTCTCCTCAGTCTCCCCTGGATGAGCTGTTCCCAGGTCCACTCTGAGGACCCTGAGGCTCTTACCTGTGGCGAAACCAGTGTCTTTCACACCACAGTCGTGCTGGAACGCCCTCCCCTCACCAACATGGCAGTCCGCACTTGGGCACCAGAGTCTCTGCTGGGCTTCAGTGTCCCCACCTGTGAAATGGGGCAGCCCGAGCATCCCTTTCTCCAGGAAGTTTTGAGTCACTAGGGACTGCAGGTGCTCCTCATTCATACTATTCTGGGCATTTCTCTATCATTGTAATTCCACCCCACTTTAAAATAAACCTGCTTTTTTTTCCTAAACCATGAACTCCCTTAGGTCAAGGACTCTATCCTATAGATATTTATATCCCATGTCATAGTTCCTGCCATCAGGCAAATCCTCAGTAAATATATGTTGAAGGAATGAGTGGGGGAGAGTGGGGTACACAATCACTTTGAATGCTCTGAGTATGACAAGGTGGGATTTTCTTCTCTCCTTACCCTCCTCTTGCCTCCACCCCCACTCCCATCCTCTGCTGGGAACATATCTTTTGTAAGAAGATGCAGAGATGGAAACTCTGTTCGTGTAATAACTCACGGAGGCTGTGCAGAAAAGAAGTTAATATTTGCAAGATAAACATGATTTGATTTGGGGGGATTTGATTCCTCTGGGAAGAACCCAAAGTACCTGATGCTGTCCCTTCAGGTTGCATATATGTGGGCTGAGGACAGAGAGCCCTGGCAAGAGTGGGTCCAAAGGCAGAGGGGACTGTGAGGGGATAGGGCCACAGAGAGAAGGAAAATCCCAGTGAGCCTCCAGAGTGGACTCCGATATGGGGTGGCAGCACCTTGATGGAAAAGGAAACAAGCATCTGGCAGCATCCTCTGTGCTCTGTGAGTCTTCATTCATAAGCACCTAATAGTAAGAGTTTTCTTTCTGGAAACCACTATTCCTGGAGCCTCTCACTCTTACTCCCAACAAAATGACCTGACATAAGTAAGGGATTGCAGTCAGAAAACAAAGCTGGTATTGTGGTTTAACTGCTGTGGTTCAGGACTACCAAGGCATCCTTTGGGTTACATCTAGAGTGATGGTTTTATTGAGACTCTCCGTCGGAGACCCCAGTTACAACCCTACTGGCACAATTTATAGCCAGGTCAAAACTCAGATGCCTAGGTCCCAGTCTCCTCCCCACTTGCAAAACTGAGAACATTTATAACTTTACTGGAGGTCAACTACATAAACCAAAGCTTCATGGTGTCGTGGCAAAGAGAACAGAGTTAAGAAACAGAACCTAACATGGACTCTGCCAATAATTGGCAGTGTGACCTTGGTAAAGTCCCAACACTTCTAGACTTCGATTTTCTAAACATGTTCAATGGAACTCTTACTACTTAGGCTGAGCTCACAGGGATGTTGTAGAGATAACATAAGATGTGATATTCAAAAACATATCAAATTGGCTAGGTGCTACACACATTCGAGATATTTCTGCTACCAGTTTGCTAAATAACTCATATCTGAAGGCTCCTATTCATTCAGTGCCTAACTGTGGCAGTTGCCAAAGGATTGGTGGAGAGCCAAGGGCAGGGGAGGAGGCATGGGGGTGGGCAAGAGGAGAGAATATGAAAATGAGAACAGTATGTTCCCTTGCCCCAAGGATCCCCTCTCCCGGGAGAGATAGAAGCACATACTACACCAAGTTTCAGGCAGAAAGAGTTGAACACCAAAGCAAACAGATGCAGTGTTTCCGGAGGGCAGCTTGCTTCCCACCACGTTCATCACTGCCATTCACAACTGGCAAATACTGAACTCTTGGGAAGCCAGTGGAGGTACATGGATTTGGGGTAGGTAACTCTATTCACCATAGTTTCTCTTTTGATGTACGTTGGATCCAAAGTTAGATCAGTTAAGCAAGATGGTTTTGCAGCTATTTGGAGAACATTACGGTCAGTAGGTCTGATTCAGAAAAAAATAAAAATAAAACAGAAAACCCATTTGTCAAGCAGAGACGAAAGTGAGTGGCAACAAGCCCATTAGGGATGAAGGAGGCACTACCCGGTGGCTTTCAGCACCACTATTGCAGGCTGGACTCAGGCAAGTACATGAACAGAAAAATACAGAATGTGTTCATGGGCTGGAGCCAAAGGGACCAAAAAAAAAGGCCATTTGGAAGAAGTGCCTGCAGCTCTTTCCAAAATAGTCTGAGCTCCCTGCTGAGGCGCAGAGAAGATGGTGGAGAAAGTGAGTCTTGTCTTCTCCACCACTCGGCACTCCCTGGGCCTCAAGAGCATCCACAGTCCTTGGGACTAACCCAAAGCTTCAGCGGAGGGAGAGGTGAAAGACTCCCCCTTATCTGCCCACAAACACTTGTCACACCCCAGTCATCTCAGATCCAGAGCTTCTCACTATCTCCCAGTGATCAGAAGATGACTCCAAGCTCAGACATCCTGGTTGGGAACATCTGTCCCCTAGCCTCCCTGAGTTTTCCTTTGCTCCCTTTCAACTTTTCATTTCGATCCGGTCTCCAAAGCTTGCCCTAAAGCATGCTCCCTCTCGGGTGTGCTCAGGACCATTTATGGATGGAAGTCCTACGCGTCCCTTGATTGTCTGTCAGTCAAGCTATCAGCAGGAACTGAGATGTCAGAAATGTCCACTGTGGGAATAAAGCTGAACACATATATAGTCCTTTTCAGCATTCCTTCGGTTATTTTAAGGAAACACCCTTTTTTCTAAAGTAGTACATCAGCTGGGACCCAGCCTTCCACATTGCTTTGGAAGCATGCCCTTTGGGTCTATGTCGTTCTTTTCCTCCTTCTCACGTATATTGCTTATTCCACGGTACTTACCTCTAGAATAGCATCTAGAAAACTGGTCATGGTTGCACATGCACACCAAAACCCCAGACTCTTAATTCAGATGGAAAGGAAAAGCCTTAATGTTGGCTGTATTCGTTTCCTGTGGCTGCTATAACAAATTATCACACACTTGGCAGCTGAAAGGTCAGAATCTGCCATCAGTTGACTGAACCAAAATCAAAGTATCAGGAGGGCTACATGCCTTTCGGTGGCCCCAGGGGAGAATCCTTTTCCCCGTCTTTTCCAGCTTCTAGAACTGCATTCCTTGCATTCTCTGGCTTTGGGCTCCTTACTCCATCTTCAAAGCCAGCAGTGGAACATCATTGTTCAATGTCCTATTTCCTTCTGAGTCAAATCTCCCTTTGCTTCCCTCTTGTAAGGACACTTATGGTTGCATTTAAGGGTCACCCAGATAATCCAAGGTAATCTCCCCATTTTAAAATCTTTAACTTAATCATATCTGCAAAGGCTCTTTGGACACATAAGGTAACATTCATAGTTTCAGGGATTAGGACCCAATATTTTGGGGGACCATGATTCAGCCTACCCCACTGTGGCAAATGCATGGTCTCTTACAGTCTTCTGCTGAGGATCTGAAATAATGTTCAAGAAAAGTGCTGGACCCCCGGGTCCCTGCTACATATTATGGATCCAGGATAACCCACTTCACACTCTTAAAGAAATAAAGGATAACCCACTTCACACTCTTAAGAAATAAAGCGTAATCAGTGCAGAGAGCCCTTCACTAGAAACAAAATGAACAATGTCTTTCACTTAGCATTTTAGCAAACCAGGGTTCTAGGTTTGCAGGCACTGGGAGAAGAACTTGGAAGTGACCCATGAATAATGACCACACTCCAGACTCACTCAGCCTCTGCAAGGCCAGTGAAGAGTACAAATGGCAGCCCACATAGCCTGTGTCTAGAATGTTTAAAAATACAAATCAAGGGACACCTGGGTGGCTCAGTCGTTAAGCGTCTGCCTTCGGCTCAGGTCATGATCCCAGGGTCCTGGGATCGAGCCCCGCATCGGGCTCCCTGCTCAATGGGGGGCCTGCTTCTCCCTCTCCCACTCCCCCTGCTTGTGCTCCCTCTCTCGCTGTGTCTCTCTCTGTCAAATAAATAAACAAAATCTTTTAAAAAAAAATACAAATCAAGATAACATGATATTAAGTAAAATATGTTCTCTCCTCCTACCTTGACCAACAGACCTTCACAATGACATGAAAGCCACATTTGAATTTAGAAAATGTGGATTCCCCATGTTTCATCAGGGAACTCTAAGTATGTAGAGAGCTATCCACAGCCCCTGACCCCTGGCTATTCCCTCCCTCCCTCTCTTCCCACCTCCTCAACAGCACGTTCGAGAGCTCACATTCACATGTGGATACTCTGACCCACGCCGCCCTCCCCTATAAAGAGCTGCCCCTTGGCCACCCTCAGGCCTAGGATTAGCTTAGCAGCAGCACTCCATGCCCTTGGATAGGCAGACCAGAGAAAGAGGACTGGGCAGGCTCTGGAAGCTGGCTTGCCACCATTTGTGCAGGGAATTTGGGGTTCTCGATACCCAGATCATGAACGAGAAACTGTGCTTCTCTGGTGAAGAGCTACTTTTAGTTGTTTTTTAAAAATGTCCACTCCACTGTGGACCAATACTTATGTAAAATACAATTAAAATGTTTGAGAAGTATCAGAAACTAAGGAACATTTACTCTTACTTTCTGTATTTAGCTCACCATGGACCTGGTAGTAAATGGACCATGTTTTGTGTACCACCAACTAGAAGATGAACAAGGGGGAACAAGTGTTCTATGCTTTTATCTCAAATTACCATAAATGTAGTGGCTTACACAACAGATATTTATTGTTTGGTAGTTTCCAGGGGTAAGAGTCCATGGCTTAGCTTGGTCTTCTGCTCAGGATCTCACCAGGCTGTAGTCAAGATGTCAACCGGGGCTGGGGCTTGGCAGGTAACAATCTGAGGCTTAGGGTCCTCTTCCAAGCTCACTGGTTGTTGGCAGAATTCAGTTCCTTGGGGCTATAGAACTTGCGGCAACATGCTTCTCCAAGGCCAGTAGGAAGAGTTCTCTTTTTAGGAAGGGCTCAGTCCCCTTTTGAAGAGATTTCGCCTGATTAGGTCAGGCCCACCCAGGGCAGTCTCTTGATTGACTTCTAGGCAACTGATTAGAAGCTATAATTACATCTCCCAAATCCCTTCACCCTTGCCATATGATATAACCTAATCACATGAATGACATCCATCATATTAATAGGTCTTGCTGCATTCAAGGAGAGAGGAAGATACAGTGGAGAGTAATTTTGTGTACCATCTTAGATTTCTTCCTACCAAAGTGGCCTTAAGAGGGTACGTCCTTTTGTCTCTAGGACTTTTCCCCTCACAGAGACAGGAAGGCCAGAGTATGATCCTCAAAAGCCCAGGGCCCAGGACAGGGGCCCCCCATGACCCAGTTCACCTTCCACAATAGTTTAGGATTAGAATTGTACCAACATCTGCTTCAAAAGCCCAGACAGCAATGCTGAAAGACACTCCTTCCAAGGACTATTTGGTTTCTGTCCTTTCAATATTTCTTGCTTCTCTATAATCACAGTAGTTGTTTATGAATACAACAGTATTTTCACAGCTGTATTAAGTCCATATTTCATAATTCTGGAGTTGCCAACAGTTGGTTGCTTGGAGATTAACATTATCAATAAGAATTGTAGAGCTCTAATTCCATCTCCGTCAGAGGCTGAGAATTCACCTGGGCTCTTTGTTTGAATCACTGTGCCTTCCTAGAGATTACTGCAAGATCAGCCTATGAGCATCATTCTGATTCAATACATGGTGATATGCTATACATGGCATGAGAGTCTAATGCAAAATAACTAGTTTGTTAAACAAGCTAACAGGAAGTTATACATTCAAGTGAATTTTGGCCTTCAATGTAATAGTTTTAGAAGACTATAGAGGGCTGCCATTGCACAAATCATTTTAGGAGTTCCTCTTTGGGAATAATCTTCAAAAGCCTGTGGCATATCCTATTTAATAATCCAAGAGTTGTAAATCTTCATCCATTGATAGTGAATTTTATTTTGGGAAAGAACTAATGTTGTCATTTAGATCCAAAGGTCATGATCAATTTGTTAGTTATCTGGCTCAATTATAAAAACAAGTACATACAAAAGTGCTTTTTCCAAGTTGCTCAAACTATTTGTTAATGTGCTCCCAAAGTATTATGTACAATGACCAAATTGTTGTGAATATGACCACAGCCTATCAACATGACCTCTTTGAATAATTTATGACTATAGCTTTATAAATTATAAAGGGCCTATCACATTCATATCTATGATATAGAGAGTGGAAATATTTTTTAAGACTAATTGTCATTAAATTAAAGAAATTAAATTAAATTAAATTAAAGAAACACATTACAGAATGTGTTTTCAAAGATCTCACAGCTGGTAAATGGCAGAACTAAGATTGAAGTTCAAATCTTCAAATCCCAAATCCAGGGATCTTACCATTAAACCAGGAAGGTAGATATATATATATAGCATGTGGGTTCCCACTGTCCCCAATCATGCTCATGGCAGATCTTGACAGTAGATGAAAGCACTCTTTCCTAGAGCTAGATCCAGCTCTTCAGGGCACCAAACCAATGAAGTGGTATGAATACTCAACTTATTTGTCTTGTTGCATTATACACTGTTGAAGAGGACAGCACTCATTTGAATGTACAGCTTCTGGTATGTTTGTTTAAAAATTAGCCACATAACATGCCAGTTAATGACTTTGGCTTTGACTCTTGGTATTTGTTCCAGGCCTTGGAACCTTAGGATTGATTGGGGCATAGTAAATCCAGGTGTTTTCATTCATTTATATTCCTCTTTAGAGATCCTTGAGAGTTATACCAGACCACTGACACAAACAAACATATCTATGAAGACGTTCTTGCTTCCCCAAGTTGTCTAATTATGTCTCCCAATGGCTTACTGAAGAGCCACAGCCCAATGTGAAATTAATACCTTCCGAAATGGAGTAACTACCTGGCTCTTGGCAATTCTAGGCTGTGTCTGATACCACGTGTAACCATTTGTTTAAATTACATTATTTCGTTTTCAAATTTGTGTTTAGTAAAGCAATCTGATAGCTTTTTTTTTTTAAAGATTGTATTTATTTATTTGAGAGAGAGAATGAGAGAGAGAGCACATGAGAGGGGGGAGGGTCAGAGGGAGAAGCAGACCCCCTGCTGAGCAAGGAGCCCGATATGGGACTCGATCCCGGGACTCCAAGATCATGACCTGAGCCGAAGGCAGTTGCTTAACCAACTGAGCCACCCAGGCACCCAATCTGATAGCTTTTTAATAGTCTTAGATCTCAGTTGAGGCTGATTTGCATTTTCCAACTGCTAACTACTTACGTTAACTTTAGGCTTTTAACAAATTAGTGTTTTACAAAGGGCACCTGGGGACTCCTGATCAGAACCATTTGGAGAATTTTAGTACCCTAGATACTGTCTGGTATCTGATGGCATTTCTTAGGAATATGAATTTTTAACAAGTTCCCTGGATGATTTAAGATTATTCAAGAACCACCGCAGGTTCTACTTCCTACTAAAATGTAGACAATTATGAAAGACTGTTGCTCTTGCCAAAGGAAAAGTTATATCTATATCTACATCTATATCTGTGTCTTTAATTCTTTAAAGAGAGTGAACAGTGAAGAGCTGTGGACACAAAGAAGGGTAAATGAACTAAATTCCTGAGAATACTAGACACAGAAAAAAGAAAGCATTGGAGAATTTGAAGACAAGTCAATATAAATGATCTAACGAGAAGTACAGAGAAATAAAAAATATTAAAGGGGCTCCTGGGTGGCTCAGTCGGTTAAGCCTCTGACTCTTGATTTTAGCTCAGGTCATGATCTCAGAGTCGTGGGATCAAGCCCCGCGTCGGGCTCCACCCTCAGCACAGAGTCTGCTTGAGATTCTCTCCCTTTTCCCCTGCCCCTCTGCCTGCTCTCACATGCACGCGTGCGCTCTCTCTCTAAAATAAATAAATAAATCTTATTTTTAAAAAAAGAAAAGAAATAATAGAATCTGGAAGATAATGGAATATCACCATTAAAGTGCTGAACAACAACAACAAAAATAACAAATATTAACTTAGAAGTCTACATCCAGTGAAAATATACTTCAAAATAAGGAAGAAATAAAGACATTTTCAAACAAACAAGATCTCAGAAGATGTGTTACCAACAGATCCACAGTATAATAAATGGGCCATTTTGTTTACATCACTAGTCTCTAGAGACATCTGTGAATTAAAGGGAAGTTATGCCAGATGGAAGCCTGAATCTACAGGAAGGAATGAAAAGCACTGGAAGAAGTAAATATGGCAGTAAATAGAAAAGACAGTGTTTCACTTCTTAAATTTTTAAAAGATGTTTGAATGTTTAGATAAAAATAATAGCAAGTATTGTGGGGTTTATAACATATGTAGAAGTAAAACATATAACAAAATAGTGCTGAGGAATGAAGGGGTAAAAATGGAATAAAGTGTTTTAAGGTTATTACTTTGTCCATGAAGTGCTATAATATTTATTCAATGTAGACAATGATATATTAAAGTTGCATATTGACACACTAGAGCCACCATTCAAAAAAATAGAGGCATAGTTAAGATCTAGTACAGGAGATAAAAGGAATATAAAAATAATCGGGGCACCTGGGTGGCTTAGTGGGTTAAGTGTCTGACGCTTGATCTCAGCTCCGGTCTTGATCTCAGGGTTGTGAGTTTAAGCCCCACATTGGGCTCCACACTGGGTATAAAGTCTACTTAAAATAATAATAATAATATAATAAATCAGTCTAAGAGAAGGTAGGAAAGAAGAAACAAAGAATATGTGAGATAAATAGAAAACAAAGCAAGATGATTCATAAACCCAACCCATCAGAAATTATATCAAACATAGAGACTAAACATTTTAGTTAAAGGTAGAGATGTATAGACTAGATTTAAAAAGTGGCAGCCATCTATCTATGTGTTATTTATAAGACATGAACTTTGTTGACTCTGTTGTTTTGGGGAGGAATGTTGATAGCTTTGTTCCAGTTTTCTCTATCTTCACTTATCTTTTATATTCTTACTGATTGCCTTTTTTCTACTTTTACTATCAATTACAGAGAGAAGAGGGTTGAAATCTTCAATGAAAACTGTCCAGTTCTCTATTCTTCTTTCAGTTCTATCAGTTTTTCTTTTTGTCTCTTTTCCTTTGTCTATTATTAGGTACATACACATTAAAGATTGTCATGTCCTCTTGATAAACTGATCTCTTCATTATTGTGAAACATTCCTCTTTATCCCTGGCAATCATTCCTTGTGATGAACTTGAATTTGTCTTATATTATTATATCTACTCCAGCTCTCTCTTGTGTAGTGTTTGATTGGCATAACGTGTTGTCATCTTTTTTTAAATCTGTCTACATCTTTATTTAAAGTGGTTATATATACCACATACACTAGATCTTGCTCTTTTTTGAAAAATCTGATCTGACAATATATGGCTTTTAACTGGAGTATTGAGACCATCAGCTGACATAATTATCTATATGGTTGGGTGAAATCTATCATCTGCCTTTTGTTTTCAATCTGTCCCATTTTTTCTTTCTTTTTTTTTTTTTCTTCTTCTTTGCACCTTTGTTGTTGTTGTTATTGCTGTCCTACTAGCCTGGTTATTTTATTTTTGTTAAACTTTAAATTTTATAATAGTTTTAGATTTCTAGAACAGTTGCAAAATAGTGCAGAGAGTTCTGCTATACCTGACTCCCAGTTTCCCTTATTGTTAACATCTTACTTTTGTGCGATACATTTGTCACTACTAATGAACCAATATTGATACATTAGAATTAACTATGGCTCATAGTTTATTCAGATATCCTTAGTTTTGCCTAATGCCCCTTTTCCATTCCAGAACGCAATCCAGGATACCATGTTACATTTAGTTGTCGTGTCTTCTTAGGCTCCTCATAGCTATGACAATTTCTCAGACTTTTCCTGTTTTTGATGACCTGGACAGTTTTGAGAAATACTGGTCTGGTATTTCAGAGAATGTCCTTTAGTTTGTGTTAGTCTGATGTTTTTCTCATGGTTAGACTGGGGTTATGGTTTTTGGAGGCAAGACTGTAGAAAGAGAGAAAGTACCATTTTCATGGCATTATATCAAGGGTGCATACTATCAAGATGACTTATCTCTGCTGATATGAACTTTGATCACCTGGCTGAGGTTGTGTTTGTCATGTATCTGCACTGTAAGCTTACTCTCTTCTTCCCACATTCCATCTGGACTCTTTGTAAGGAAGTCATCATATGTACTCCACACTTAAGGGATAAGGAGTTATGTTCCCTCTCCTCGAGAAGGGAGTATCTACATAAATTATCATGAATTCTTCTGCAGAGGAGATTTGTCTCTTTTCCCTCATTTATTTATTTATTCAATCATTTTTTTCATATTAGTATGGACTATAGATACTTATTTACACTTCAGGTTATAACCTGATACTAAGGTATTTGTTTTATTGCTCATATTGTTACAGCTTTGGTCACTGAGAGCCTTTTCAGTTGGTTACTGTGTCCCTTTGACACACCCCTCATCCTTGTTTGTTTGTTTTAGCACTCTCTTACTTTCTGGCTCTACAGGATCCTCCTCCTGCCCAGCCCTAGAGTCAGCCGTTGCTCTAAGGAGCCCTGGTTCCTTCTATTGGAGAAAGTTTTTAGAAACCAAAATCTGGGTGCTGGGTGTGCTTGTTACTACTGAGATATTGCTTCGAGGCCCTCTCAGCTGACAAAGCAAGGAAATGTATGCAGTATGCCTACAGTATACTCACCTGTGTATCTATAGATAGCTGTACCTCTTCTACATGTAACCATGTGTGCCTGTAATGAGCTACACATGAGTTCATACTGATGTCTCCAACTCTCTTCCACTACCACATGGATCACTCTAACCACACCCCCTTATAAGCACCTCTTTCAACCCCAAGGAGGGGGCTAAACATGACCCACATGTCATTTCCTGGAGTGCTTGGGTGGCACAGTTGGTTAAGCTACTGACTCTTGGTTTCAGCTTAGGACATGATCGCAGGGTCATGAGATCAAGCCCCATGTCTGGCTCCACACTCAGTGTGCGTCTGCTTGAGATTCTCTCTCCCTCTTCATCTGTCCCTCCCACTTGTGCACTCTCTCATGCTCTCTCTCTCTCTCTCAAATAAAATTAATAAATCTTCTTAAAACTGTCATTTCCTGTTCTGGTCACTTCCTCCCTCTTTTCCCTGTACTATCCCACTTAGAAATGTTTCACCTTACACATTTGCTCAATAAAGTCATTCTCTAGCTCTGAAAAGTCTGCTTAGACATTTAAAATGTGGAAGATACACACAGAAAGCATCAGACAGCTGCTGTGTTGGCTTTGGACTCTACCATTTGCCTACTAAGTCTTTAGAGGCATATTTAATTGCTCAGTACCTCAGTTGCCCAACCTATAAAAGGGAATAATACTTGACCTGTTCTCAGTAGTTTGTTGTGGAGACCAAATACAAAATGGGGTTAAAATAACTTTAGGGGCACCTGGGTGGCTCAGTCAGTTTAGCATCTGACTCTTGGTTTTGGCTCAGGTCATGATCTCACCATCATGAGATTGAGCCCCACATCGGGCTCCATGCTCAGCATGAAGTCTGCTTCAGATTCTCTCTCCCGCTCCCTCTGCTTCTTCTCCACTCACATGCTCTCTCTTTCTCAAATAAATAAATAAAATCTTAAAAAATAACTGTAAAATAAAAAGCACTGAGAATAGATACAGAATTATAGTGACTTTGGCCAAGCTCCTAACACCATACCTGACACCATGAGGAAGGAACAGACACTGTCTTATTAAATCCTCAAAATGGGATACCTTTTTATTATCCCCATTTTACTAATAAGGCAACTGAAAAATTCAGAACTTAGTAGTAATAGTAATGATAATAAATAGCACTTTCTGAGAACTACGTTTCCAAGCACTTCACATGTATTAATTCATTATATCTTCACCACAACCTGACAAAGCAATTTTCTATTAGCCCCACTTTACAGAAAAAGAAACTAAAAAACAGAAAGGATTCCACAGGGTTGGCATTCAAACCCAGGTCTTTCTCTCCTTCCCACTTTTTTTTCTGGTGCCTCTTAATTAGCAAAATAAAATGCCGCCACCATTACTTACTCTTTCAGCAAATATTTGAGAACCTGCTATGTGCTATTTATTGGTTTAGGCACTGCTGGCCCAGTAGTAAATAACACAGAATCCAGGCCCTCGTGGGGGTTCTATTACACAACCGTAAGGCACTGTTATTGTGTTAACATGGAAAATGTACATCTCTACCTAGAGTAGCCTCTTTCATTTACGGCCACTTTTGAGAAGACATTTTGTCCTCGAGGCATTATGCCAACAGTCAACTATGGAGCACAGTGTTGTGTTCACTTGATTTGCTGGCTGGTTATCTCAGAAGTCAGGAAACAGTGCCTGCAGGTGCATGTGTCCCCCTACGAACTGGAGGTGTCCTGTTCACAATGACACATGCCTTTCTTACTTTTATAGCACCTCTCAGCTTTTTCAGCCTGAACTGTCCTCAGGTGTGTTGTGTTTAGCAGCCCTTCACTGAGAAGAGTCCGTTTCTGGGATGCCTTAATCAAGGCCCCAAGGAGGGGGCTAAACATACCACAAGACACTGCTGTGAACGGACGTGATGCTCAGGACGGCTGCTGGATGCAGCCAACACAGAGAAGAGGAGAAATCCAGAAAGCTGCCGAGGAGTGGAGCCAGCAGTCCGTGTGCTGTGGGTGGAGCGTGCCTACTTTAGGGCTTGTTATGCAAGACCGCGAATCGCCTCAGGGCTTAAGCTGTCCTCAGTTGGGTCTGTGGTTACTTGCAGCTAAAAGCATCCTCACCAAGACAGCATCGCAAAGGCCTCTTTGTTATTAAGAACATGTACGCCTGGGAATCTCAGCTATAAACCACCCCATTTCCCAGAGGTACTAGCCAAGGAATTCTCCCACAAACCAATGAAATTCTCAGTCTTTGTGGTCAAATGCCCTCTGTCTGCCCTCTTCTTTCCTTAGCTTTATTCCCTTAGACAACTACTCAAAGACACTTGGTACATTGAAATCACTCTAGCATTACCAAAAGCTATGTGATGCTGATTGGAGACGCTTGAAGAGAAATAAAGCTTTGAACTAAAGCATGTTTCCTAGTGTTATTGAACAACACAAAAATAGGACCTACTTAGCCATATACCCCCACTGTGTTATTCATCGTCTGGCTGCTTTGGTGAGTGCCAAAGTGCTTTGGGGGGCCTCCTGAGCACTTCTTTCCTTTCCTTTCCTTGATTGCATTTAAAAGAACTAAAAACAAACAAGGCATTTAATTACTAAGGGTTATTCATTATTTTGTTCAAAGCCTAAAAGCTCGAAAGAATCAGAGCAATTTATTTTCTGAATTTACTCATCACAGTTTCCAAACCGGCCAACGTGGACCAATCTTTAGTACTTATTGAAAATGTTCTTTCACTGTAGTACCCTTGGACCAGTGTCATGAGATAAGCCTGTGGGCTGGGTGCCACAATTCAATCTGTGTCCAAAGATGTGCAGATAAGACTGCTTGGGAGTTTGGGAGCAACTTTATTCTAGGAAGGCCAGTTAATTCCAAATTAACGGAATGTTGGAATATCCTTTGCCTACGACAGAAAGGTGATCTCTCCTGCTTTATCAATTCCAGAAATTGCATTTATTTATTTTTGTCATAGTAGGCCCAGAAAAGTACAGAGAATAATAAAACCAACCCCTACATAGTAACCATAGTGATTTAACAGATGCAATATCTTGCCATATTTCCATCATGTATAAATATCATGGTGGATATCTCTATTTGACCCATGGAATAAATTGTTAAGTTAAACTGATAGTCCCACTTTCTTATTTCTCTTTAAGGGACATTTACAATTAAACCTTTCATTTCTGAGTCTTTTGCAACCGTGATTTCTAAACAGAAGAGACAGGTTCCAGAAGAGACCATAAATATTTCAAATAGGACTTCAACAGAGCCTTGCTCCTGCCTGAAGGTGGGCTAGAGCCAACAAGGGAGTCTGTGTGGACATTAATATGGGACATTTAGGAGAGATAAACATCCTGTAAGCAGGAGAATGGCTAGATCTGAAGATCATGAGCTTCGGGGAGACTGAAAATCTGAAGTTACTTTTACTCTATTGATTTCCTTTAATGTAAACATATTCTGAGATTTCATTTATAAGCATCACCATTTTAAATAACATCCACACACAATTTGAATTGCAGAAGTTCAGCAACTTAACTCCTCTCTGTCCCCCTATGTAGCTGACATGCACTGTCACATCTAACCATTATGGGGCTTGAATGACTTTCCTTTCTTCCAAATAAGAACATAATAAAGTTCCCCTCAGCTCCCATGCCAGCCATATAGGTCTGGAATTTCTTTTTAAAGCACTTACAGATTTTTGTAGCTTTTCCCTAGTTTACAACCATCCTAGAATAAAAGCAGAGTTCAAAACAGGGTTAAATACAACATGTTGACAGACACAGACATCCTTACCAAGAGCTGTCTCAGGAAGAGTCTACTTTCCCAGGCAGGAAGACAGCGAACAATCGCTTCTTGATCTCACTTTAAAGCAAAGTCATGTATTTTTCCCTCTTAATGCTTAAGCATCCTATCTTGGTAAAGCTTAAGAAATAAAAAAATAAAAAAATAAGTTCTGGAAACAGATAGTCGAGATGGTTACACAAAATTGTATATGAACTTAATGCCACCTGTATTGTAAACTTGAAAATGATTAAAATGGGCAATGTTATGTTTCACTACAATAACAAAATTTTGGAATTAGAAATCACAAAATATTTAAAGAATAGTTGAATAACAGGTCAAATGAAATTGTAAAAAACTAACCTTTTATCCTGTCTTTTAGGCAAACAGGAAGACTTTCAACGTTGACAAGATATAAGTCCAGGGAGAGTTTACAAGTATCAGATGTAGTTCTATTTCTTAAACACTCTGTGGATTGAAGTCCACTCATGCTTTTTGCTTTCTAGACCAGGAAAAGAGCAGGATATCTTATGATTAAAACTATAAGCAATTCCGGGGCGCCTGGGTGGCTCAGTCGTTAAGCGTCTGCCTTCAGCTCAGGTCATGATCCCAGGGTCCTGGGATCGAGCCCCGCATCGGGTTCTCTGCTCGGCGGGAAGCCTGCTTCTCCCTCTCCCACTCCCCCTGCTTGTGTTCCCTCTCTCGCTGTCTCTCTCTCTGTCAAATAAATAAATAAAATCTTAAAAAAAAAAAAACTATAAGCAATTCCAAATTTAAAATATGGTTTTCCTCTGCTCCCAAATAGGACCCTCTCTGCTGTTTCTCCTCTCCAAACATCCCCATTATCAGTCATCTGGTCACCTATGTTCATGTGGCGTTATTTGACATTTAAAAAAATACAATTTGGGGGCACTTGGGTGGCACAGTCAGTTAAGTGTCCAACTCTTGGTTTTGACTCAGGTCATGATCTCAGCATCCTGAGATCAAGCTCCCCCTCGGGCTCCACGCTCAGCACAGAATCTGCTTGGGATTCTCTCATCCCTCCCCACCGTGCGTGCATACTCTCTCTCTCTCTCTCTAAAATAAATAAATAAATCTTTCAAAAAATACAATTTTAATCTGTGTTAAGTCATACTTGTTTACTTCGATATGCTTTTTCTACGGGTACCTTGTGTAGATCAGGTTACTGTGGAAAAGCCCTAACAAAGCTGTATATGGATTTTGTTAAACATTTAGCATCTGTTTCCCAAAATCCACTAGCGAAGGACTCAAGAGAGGTAATAAGGTGACCCAGTTCATTTTATTATAATGACCTGTCGCCTGGGAAATGTGCACCTTGTGTGCCCCAGAAATATCTGACTATAACCAAATAGAAAAACAAGTCTTTAGAATTTCTTCCTGACATGGCCTTAGTTTACAACCAGCCAGTTTATGATGAAAGTTTATGCTCCTTTTCCACATAAGTTATTTTTCCAACTGAAAATTGTTCCCAGCTGTTCTGACCCAGATGTGTTGGCAGCCCACGTTGTGAGGGCCATTTTACAGGTGATGAAGCCCTCAGACAATAAAGTTTACACAACTTGTACATAGCTGGTCTCCAATACAACGTTGGACTTCTAACACCGCCCCCACCCCCACACCCCAAAAAAGGTAGTGATTTCCTGACACTTCACTTGGGGCACAGTTAAAAGGGGTTTCAGTGTTACAGACCCAACCAAACATACACAGGCCCCGGGCTTATGAAGCCAGAGTAAGATAAATTACCTAGCTTTCTCCTCGGGAATTCAGCCTGCTTTAGCTAAAAATAGCTCTGGACCAGTAAGAAAATGATCAAGAATTGTCTCTGGGATTTGGCTTCCAGGAGAGGTAAGTTGTGATATCCAAATGGGCCCCCTGAGTTGCCATTCATCTTGTAGTTTTACACTGTCCTGTTCTAGTGTCTACCAACTTCACTCTTTCCTTCACACTTAAATGAAATGAGATGTAGAAGTTGATAAAATTAGTGCGATATTATGTTTCATTAGGAAGTCATAGGACAGCCAAAGCAATCGATGGTGAGCAGGGTAGCTATCTGTCCAGGTTTTCTAGGACAGTGCCAGGCAGTTTAACATGTATCAGATGCTTCATTTTAAAACACGTTATTAGTAATCCTGGAATCAAACACACGGGATGGGCTTAGTCCTGCACTTGGCATTCTCAGCCTCTACCAGTCCTGAACACTAGTGTTGAGACACAAGGGCGATACACACTGAGATCTCTCTTTTTCTCCTGGTAAACTCGGAAGGATGACCAGCAATACCCTTTCCTCTTTCCCTAACCATTTCCTGATAAGGTGCAGCTAACACCGCCTTTGAGGACAGCATGATAAAACGCAGTGTGGCCAGCCATCAGTTCCTAGGGACTCGGGGGTGGTGAGCGATCCCGCTGTCCGGGAGTCCTGCTGTGGGCCGGGAGGTGCACTCACCAGCAGGGGCAGCAGGAAATGTGGGAAAGCCCAGGGTAGGTGTAAACGAGACACAGGCAGGAAATGGAGGCTGAGCAGTCCCGGCACAGAGCATAGACTGTCGTGTGAATACTCTTGCTTACAGTAGTTTTGTCGCTTACTGTACGGTGTGTCTACAACTATTATTTATTACACTGTTGCATAACACCTTTTTCTTTTACAATAGACTCTTGGGGCAGCAATCAGATTGGAAAGATCAAAGCACGTGTTTAGGGGAAATTAAAATATTAAATTTGTAGATAAATGAATAACTTGCATAAAATGCCTCTTGATTCTACTGTGGGGATATCATCGTGAAAACCAGCAAACATAATTTTGCTGAAGAAACATCAGCTTTTACTTCAAATTGCGTTGCATACGTAGACTGTGCACAAAGATCACAATCTCACACAAGCAGCTGCACAGTTGTGTTTTTCTACACCCTGCGCAGCTGAGCTTTTATATGGACGCAGTGACAGTTCTTCTAAACTACTTTCCCTCACTTCCAATCCCGGTGTTTCTTGTGCCCAACTGAACAATGAAGTATTAGCTGCTAATGAGTCGCCTTTAGCAGAAGTAGTGCTACGTGTAAACAGTGAATGACTCAACCTCTCTGTCAGGGTCGTCAGATACTTCAAATGAGAAATCTGTTAATTCTATTAATGGTTCATTTTTTTAAAAAACCTCATTCAGGGAATAAAATTAAACCTTTGGTAAGTTCATTCTGTCCAAGGTGAAAAATCTGACATTCTGATGGCTATTATAAATCCAGTTTAAAAGTTCATCATTGGGGGCGCCTGCCTTCAGCTCAGGTCATGATCCTGGAGTCCTGGGATCGAGCCCCGCATTGAGCTCCCTGCTCATGGGGGAGTCTGCTTCCCCCTCTCGCTCTGCCTGCCGCTCCCCCTGCTTGTGCTCTCTCTCTCTCTCAAGTAAATAAATAAAATCTTTAAAAAAAAAATTTTTTTTTAAAGTTCATCATTGGAGGGAAACTTTGTTTTTGAGGTGGTATATTTTGATGGCTAGAGAATCCTGGTAGAAACAGTATTCTTACTAATATAAGAACCTGTGGAGCAAAAATGTACTTGAACTGAGTAGTGGAACATATATAATTAGTACTTTTGTCCAAACAAGCTGTGGGGGTCTCTCAGGGGAAATGGAAGTAAGTTGTCAAACTTTACACAAAACACACACACAAAGCAACTGGATCACAAAATTACCCTTTTTGCCTACCAAATGACTCAGAATATCTGAGTCTTTATGATAAATGATTTTCTTAAAATCACCCTAGGTGTTTTACAACTTTGGGTTGCATTTTGTTCAAAATCATTTGGAAGTCTTCAAAGTATTGAGTAAATGGAGTTTCTTTCTTTCTTTTTATTTATTTATTTTCTTTTCTTTTTTTTTTTTTTTAATTCAGCTTTTGAGCTTGAAGCTTTTGGAAAATTGCAATTATTGAAAACCAAGACAAACAAGCAGGACAAGCTACATAATTTGCGGGGCCTAGCACAAAATGAAACTGCTTGTTAAAAAATTAAGAATTTTAGGGTGGCAACAGCAGAACCGTCAGCCAAGTGTAGAGCCCTTCTAAGCACTGGGTTCTGTGCGTTGGACAAGTCCCAAGCCCATAAAGCCAGCTCTGCAAACAGGAAGACATTGAAATATACTCTGCAAAAGTGGGGGGTAGGGCCAATGAGTGCTCTAATGAAGTATTTTGAAATTCTATAATTGTGCCCTAGATGATCTCAACCTGTGAGAAGAATATTTTGATGGAGCTCCTATTTTTATTTGGATAAATTTAAATTCTGTCCCAGAATAGAATGTAACTGAGAAGGCCTACAATTTTGAATCATCTAAACTTGGTGAACCATTCAAAAGAATCATACATAGAGACAATTTATTCAACAAGTTGTATTGTAAAAACATTTGTCAAAAAAAGGAACTCTGAATGAAGGCCAAAATTACCTGAGCAAATATTTGGACCAAGTTATTTACACTTCTCAATATTTAAAAAAATTAGAATTGAGAATAGCCTTTGTTTAGTAGGATTGCTCTTGTCCCTGTAGAGAGTATTTTCTCAATTAATATATTATGATCTATAGAGAAGTCAGTATAAGTATCAGCAATTTCAAATTTTTTAAGCCCCAAATGCAGACAATTTTGTAGAAAAAGTTAAAAATAATAAAACTATTTAAAAATGCATTCTTCAGGGATGCCTGGGTGGTTCAGTCCATTGAGCATCTGACTCTTGAGTTCAGCTCAGGTCATGATCTCAGGGTCGTGGGATCAAGCCCCATGTCGGGCTTGCGCTCAGTGCAGAGTCTGCTTGAGATTCTCTCTCCCTCTCTTTCTGCCCCTCCCCCCACTCAAGGGAGCTCTCAAATAAATAAATAAATAAATAAAGCTTTAAAAATACATTCTGTAAAAAAATGCCATGACAGATAAGCTAAGAAATGGACTAAAGTACATAAATATATAACAAGAATAATTAATCTGCTGAAAATTTTTTTAATGTTCAGATCAATATAGAGAAAATTTTCCAATTTGCTTTAATATACACAGATATATGTTCTTTCATTTCTTCAAAAGAATTTTATATTTGAAGAGTCCTGAACAGAACCATTCTATAGGTCTGCCAATGTAAGAAACCAATCTGTTGGTCAGTAAGTAAACTTTTCAGCAAGTTATCATTCAACTTATTTTTATGTCCCCCTTTGCTATTGAGGTATCTTGATTTGGTGACATATTACATCACTCCCCTAGTCGTGATGATCATGGCCACCACGTGTTAAGCCCTTGGGGTGAGCCAACACTTTGCGGGCATCCTCTCATCCAACCTATAAAACAAGCCTATGACAGGCAGTGTGGGATCAACCCACTTAAGTACAGAGAAAACTGTGCCTTCAGGTGGTTTGGCCACTTCTCTGGGGTCGTGGAGCTGGGAAAAGATTTGAGCCCCCGCCTCCTCTGACTCCCAGACCGTGCATGTCCAGCCATCCGCTCGATGAGTTCACCACAGACTCTGATTTAAGAGGACCATTGCCCGGTAAGTTTCCAGGAAGGAATCCAGATCTCAGATGTAATTGTCCAAATGCGGCTGCCTCTAAACAGGACAAATTTAGCTCTTCCTGAAAATGTAACGAGATCCCCTTCACTGGCCTAACACAGAAAAGGAAACAGCTTTTCTCTGGAGTTATCAAGCCATTCATATATGCCTGGGTCTAATGTGGCTAACGGCGGTGAAAAACCCATGACTGTCTCCCCATCTGATGTCCCCTTCCTCAGAGCCGTAGGAACAGAACAGTAGATGCTGTGAGGCACTGCCCAGGCTCCCCAGCAGGGCCGAGGCTCACTCTAGGTGACTGTTAGCTGCTGAAGGCTCACAGCTGGGCCTGTCCCCGGGCCTTGCCCTCGGCTGAAGCCAACAGCCCAAGGTAACCCCTCCCTAAGAGCAGCCACCTGCGGTGACCGGTCCGTGCAGGGGTGCTCAGGCCTGGCCACCCCAGCTCTCTGTAGGATCATCCGGCACCTCGTGTTGCCCTCACAGTAGTTCAACTTCTCCCTCTGTCCCCTCTTGTGTCCCAGCTAGCTCATTGGTGTCACCCCTTGAGCATTCCCTGTAAACTTCCCGCCCTCCGACCTCCATCTCCGTCTTTCCGGGTCACCCGACCTGGGACACTGACCAGGGACAGGGCACCTGTGACCAACTTCATACACTTTGTGTCTAACCCATGCGGCACCTCTACCAAGTGGATGTTATTAGCTTCATTTGATAGGTGATAAAACCCAGGCTCAGAGATACGGTGTTCCTTGCCTATAATCACACAGCAAGTGAGCCCCAATTCAACATTTAGAGGCAGGACTTCAACCTCAAATTGCACGCAATTTACTACGTGCATGAACTATCCTGGACTCCCAGTGGTTCCGATCCTATTTTTATGCAGGGTAAGTTTCATTAAAATAAAAACTGTATTTTAGAGATGAATGGAGAAACTCTATAAAGGGAGTATAAATAAATAAGAATAAGTAAGAGATGTTGTTTGGTTACTAGCACTGCACTGATGTCAGTCTCCTGGCTGGGATGACAGACTCTGGTTATATAAGGTGTTATCACTGGGGGACGCTGGGGGACAGGTACAGAGGAACATACGCACCTTACTATTTCTGCACCTTCTTGTGAGTCTAAAACTATTTCGAAATATGTTTAAAAATTTCTAAAGCAAAAAAAGAATGAGACATAAGAGATTCTGATATCTTAAGAAAAACGTTCCTCAAAAGGGAAATTTAAAAGGTATTTCAGGGGCACCTGGGTGGCTCAGTCATTAAGCGTCAGCCTTCGGCTCAGGTCATGATCCCAGGGTCCTGGGATCGAGCCCCGCATCGAGCTCCCTGCTCGGCGGGAAGCCTGCTTTTCCCTCTCCCACTCTCCCTGCTTGTGTTCCCTCTCTTGCTGTGTCTCTCCCTGTCAAATAAGTAAATAAAAATCTTTAAAAAAATAAATAAAAGGTATTTCAGAATAATTGCTAAAGAGTGATATTAATCAGCTCTCAATAAGAAGTTAATATAAATACTTTCCTATGATCCACTGAGGGCTGAGAGAGACTTTTTCCCCTTTAAACTAACGATGTGAGATTAGGGCGGGCCCTAAGATTCTTTCCTAATTGGGGCTTCAAATAAAACAACCTGCTACACCATAAACCCTCTCCCCTTAAAATGTGGAAGGGAATGCTCTTATGACACCTCCTCTTTTCATGAGGAATTCTAGGCAGAAGCAAAGGTGTGACCACAGGGGTCCTGTAATGTTGACATGTCCCTACAGTTCTCTCCAGCCCTCCAGGGGGGCAAACCTCCCCACCTTCACCTGGCCTTAGTCTCCCACCATTAGAACCGAAATCCCTCCTGGACCCTAAACGAAGGGACCACCCAATCAGCAGCTGCTGTGTCCATAAGGCTGTGGTACATGGGGCAGTCGTCCTGGAAGTCAGCTCAGCTCCTCCCCAGTGAGCTCTGTCCAATACGGAGCAGCCTTGGGTGTGGGGAGTGAGGTACAGGATGAGACCTGGAGGGGAGGGAGCGGATGAGTGGGTTAAAACTCATGCTGGGAGTAGGATGGTTACAACCTAGAGAGGAGGAGGCACAGGGAAAGAGGCACGAAAGAGCATGGCCCAATCCCATTCATTAGTGTCTCCTGTCATCTGTCTTTTTTTTTTTTTTTTAAAGATTTCATTTATTTATTTGACAGAGAGAGACAGCCAGAGAGAGAACACAAGC
This sequence comes from Neomonachus schauinslandi, assembly GCF_002201575.2. Classification (NCBI taxonomy): domain Eukaryota; kingdom Metazoa; phylum Chordata; class Mammalia; order Carnivora; family Phocidae; genus Neomonachus; species Neomonachus schauinslandi. The sequence continues at coordinate 26,233,066 of NC_058412.1, read as the reverse complement.
AGGGTAAGTGGGATAGAGAGAAGCAGGCTTCCCGCCGAGCAGGGAGCCCGAGGAGGGGCTCAATCTCAGGACCCTGGGATCATGACCTGAGCCGAAGGCAGACGCCCAACGACTGAGCCACCCAGGCGACCCTCTCCTGTCATCTCTTGAGAAGAGCCTTTAAGTCGTGGGGAGCTGTTTCGCTCATGGTGGCATTTCCATGTTTTCTGAACTTCTAATTTTTTCTTGAAAGTCCAAATCTTATCTTTGGCAACAAGTACCGACAGCTGTTTTCTTTGATATGGCAAGCTCTCTTAATTCATTTTCAAGAAAATTTCTGCCAGCTACCCAAGTCTGCATAACCACCAGACGTCTGTCACTTGCTCCTTCAAGTAAGAACGGTGCTCCGTGGACCAAGCAGCTCATTCAGCTCGCAGTGTGTGTGCACCAGGGCCCTCCCTGGAGACAGCCTTCCTGCTCCCGTGCACTCAAGAAGTGCCTCATGTGAACTTCCCATCCGGTCACACAGAAATTTTAAAATACAGGCTTACATAGGTCACAAATTAACAACTTTTACTGCCTAATCCAAGGTGTTCTTAAGTGAACCTGGCTTTTTTATGAGTACGTGATGATGAAGACTCCAGTGTCTAGTCCTACAGTTTGGTGTTAGTGCCTTGACCCATCTGACCTATTTCACTCAGCGTGATACCTTCGAGGTTCATCCATATTGTCACAAATGGCAAATTTTCCTTAGGTTGTTTCCATATCTTGGCTGTTATCAATAATGCTGCAATGAACAGAGGAGTGCAGGTATCTTTTTGAGTTAGTATTTTTGTTCTCTTCAAATAAACACCCAAAAGTGGATTTGCTGGATCATGTGGTAGTTCTATTTTTAATTTTTTGAGAAACTTCCATACTGTTTTCCATAGTGGCTGCACCGATTTACATTCTCACCAGCAGTGCACGAGGGTTCTCTTTACTCCACGTTCTCGCCAACACATGTTGTTTTTTGTCCTGTTGATACTAGCCATTCAAACAGGTGGTAGGTGATAGCTTGTTGCGGTTTTGGTTTGCATTTCCCTGATGATGAGTGATGTTGAGCATCTTTTCACGTGTCTGTTAGCCATCTGCATGTCTTTTTTGGAAAAATGTCTGTTCAGATATTCTGCCCATGTTCTAATTAAAGTGTTTATTTTCTGCTACTGAGTTGTAAGTTCTTCATATACTTGGAATACTAGTCCCTTATCAGATACACGATTTGCAAATATTTCCTCCCATTCAGTAGGTTACCTTTACATTTTGTTGATGATGTTATTATTATTATTATCTCCTTTTAAAGATGAAGAAACTAGGACTGAAAATGAAGACATTAAATAACTTACACCAGATACCACAGCTAGTCAGTGACACAGCCAGGACCAAGCACAGAGGGCCTGACTTCTGAATCTGCTCTGATGGACTAGTTGCCATGAGGAAGAGAGATACTATCTGCTTCCAGTTTGGGAAATCCTGATTGGCCCACCTCAGTCACATGCCCACCTCCACTGGTCTCAGGGACCAGCCCATTTAGGGGACACATGCCCACCTCCACTGGGGATGGCTCCAATCATAAAGGACCATACAATGATACTACACAGCATGAGAATGAACGATCTACAACAATACTCAACAATATGGATGACGGGTCTTCCTAACATAATCTTGGACAAAGGCAGACCCCAAGAGCATATTCTATATGGTTCCATTTACATAAAGTTCAAAAACAAGCAAAATAATTATGTGCTGTTATGAGCCAGGGTTGTGTTCACCATTCTGGGGGTAGTTAGTGACCAAAGATAGGGGGGAGGGGCAGGGGAGGGTGGTAACATTCTGTTTCTTGATTGGTCACACTTTATAACAGTTCATTAAGCCAGACGCTTGTGCACTTTTCTGCAAGAATATTTTTCACACTTGATCTTAGCCAAAAGGCCGAGAAGCGATTCTGCAAGAATATTTTTCACTTTTATTAACTTTTAAATTTTTATTAAGTCTTTTGTGTAAAAAAAAAAAATAATGAAAACTAGGACAAAAGATCCACAAAAGAGTTTTATTTTACCAGAGTGGCAAATGGACCTCTCAGATTGAATAAAGGATTTATGTCCCACATCCTAATGGATAGCTGCAATAATAGTGAAAACCCAAGGATGAAGGGGCATCGTGTTTCAAATGGTCTTAATGAACATTTGTTCAAGTTTCACTCATTAGCATTAGAAAGCAAAAGGAAGGGTCCAGAACACAGAAGCGCCCTGTGCATGCGCCAGCTTTTTCCAATGAGGCCGCCGGGGAGGGCTGCATGCTCCACCCCCCGACGCCACCTTGGGGATGGGTGGGCACGTGGCAGGGCGGGCAGAAGGGGCAGAGCACCATGCCTTCCTGTCGCTGGAACATTCCCGGGAGCTTTGCTGTACTTTATCGGTTATAGATGGCTTCTCGACCTTTTAAACCCATGCCCCCTTCTTTAAGAGATGTAAATATCTCACACTTTCCTTTCATGTTATTTGAAATTTCAAAATTAATTAAATATTATGACCAAAAGCAAAGCCAAGCCACAGGACAAAGGGCTGCTTTGTTTCCAAGCGGCCTGTGCAGACCCCGCGGAGCCCCAGAGCGTGGGTTCCGCCCCTCCCCGCCCCTCCCCTTGCCCCTTGAGAAGCCTTGGTTTATAAATTACAAGCCTTTTCATTTCCTCCAAGGTTTTTGATGAGAGATTTGGGGATGCGGCCACCAGGTGGACGCCGCACTCAGCATTTACAAGCTCGTGGTGCGGCTTCCCAGAGGGATGAGGGACTAAGAAGCAGAGGTACCTGCTCTGCTTCTAATAAAACCCACAAGTCCTTACTTGTTAAATAAGCATCACTTAATAGCAATAGCTAATATTTATTGGGTGCTTCCCATGTGCCACACACAGTGCAAGGTGTCCCCCGTCTCAGGGGTTGCATCACTCCATTCTTACCACAGCCCCCGGGGAGGGGGCATCAGTATCTCTGCTTTGTGGCTGAGGAAACCTAGACTTTGAGTGATCCTGGGCCTGCCCAAGGAAGAGGAGGATCTGGAATATGGGTCCCAGTTGGGCTGGCCCCAAGGTGCATGCCCCTGATCAGTAGGCCATGAACTATTTGGTAGAGCTGGGATTCAGCCCTTGCTGTTCCTACAATTATGAGAGTAATGGGTGATTGCTTGGACCCAACTTCTGGTCAATGGGTGAGATCAATGGGTGAAAAGGATGCCAAGGAACCCCCAACCAGAAGGAACCACTATGAGGGGAGGGGGTACCAGTTGAGTGACCTCTGACCCCAGTTCTGTGCCTGGACCTTGATTGTCCAGGGATGACCTATGACGGGGACTCATATAGTAGGGCCTCTGAGCAGTGCATTAACGACCCACGAGGGTGCCAACCAAATGGGGACTGAGACCCAGTCCTGGAGGGGGAGCCACCTGCTGTCCCTTCCCCTCCAAGCCTGAGAAGCTGCTCCTGTCCAACAGAGCCTCAGAGCCATGCCACGGAAAGCCATGGGCTTCTGTAAAAATCCCATGTGACAGTGAGACTGATCCACCAGCTCCTGCAGGGGCTGAAACCCAGGATGATGCTCTGGCCACAGACAACACTGGGCATGGGCGGTGCAGGGGGACCTCAAGCCCCCTGTGCAGAGCAGTGCCCAGGCCTTCTCCAGGCCCACTGGGTCTGGCTGGAGCTCTGGCTTCAGAGGTGATACTAGGAGGCTGTCCCAGGAAAGGAAATAAGGATGTAAAGGTGGCTCAAGTTAGTAGATGGTGGTTGAGAATCCTACCACTTTGATTATTAAGAGAAATAGAACTTCTTGGTGGCCTAAGATAATGAAGGGAGATGGAATAGTTCCCCTATATTTGTAAGTGGATTTGGCTTAGGCTCCTCCTTTTCAGCTCCATGAGGAGAAGCTCAAAGGGCTGGGGGTCTCTGCTGCCAGAGGGCTGGCACAAAGCTGAAGCTGGTCTCCCCATAAATGAAGGGCCTTGTGCAGTAACAGGGAATGAGCTGGCAGCACCCCTGAGACACGAAGAGCAGTTCCAGAGACAGGGGGGCCATCAACTTGCATGGGCCAACCTCAGATGCTGCATTACCTGTATTCCTGCCACCATTTTGGTCAGTGACCCACCAACACTGCCTTGACATTAAGCCCATTCCCTCCCAGGCTGCAGACTGACTCCAGAACACTGGGTCAGGATGGGCTTGAGAACCTGCTGCCTCTGGACAATTCTCTTTCCTTCCTTGACCTCTACTCCTTTATATCCCAAACACAGAAGGGAGGTTTCCGTAATAATGAGGAGATCTACTAGTTGAAACTAGCAGCCATTGAATTATCTCAAAGGGCTGCTCACACCTGAGCAGACTCTCCTTGGTGACTTCTACAGTGAACAGCTGTTCACACACCCTCCTGGGAAGAAGGCCACAGTTTGGATGGGTCATGCGAGAACCTAAAAACCACACACAATCTAACCACATGCCAGCCTCTTGCCACATTTAGAATGAGATTTAAAGAAATAAACATGCTTCGAAACAATTGGGTTCTCACAGATTTTGAGTACTTGTAAATCATTTCCTAAAACTAGCAAATGTGAGTTACTCTAGCTCTTTACTACTCAAAACGTGGGCCTCGGACCAAGAGTCTGAGCTTCACCTGGGAACTTGTTAGAAGCACAGAATCTCAGGCCCCACCCAGACCTGTAGATTCAGAATTTACATTTTTACAGGATCCCCAAATGGTTTGTATACACATTAAAGTTTGAGGAGTGCGGCTCTAACTCACCCAGAGTCTTCTTTTTCCTGGCCAGAGTGTTTGGCTGGACTCTTGCCACACACCCTGTCAGAGGCCAGAACTCTCCCCACGTGGCCACAGATTTCCATGGACAATCCTCCACCTCCCACACAGGGGCCTGACTGGTTCCTTCCAAGTTTCTTGCATTCCTCTTGTTCTCCCTATACCCCCCGGGCCCACACCCAGCCTACTCATGACATCACATTAGCTCTTCTGATCATGCTTCCCCACCTGAATATTCAGATTCACCCCACCACCTCCTAAGTGATGTCCAATCTCTCTGGTGTAAGATTCATGGATCGATTTATCATTCTCTCTTCATCTCATTGTACACCCCCTTCCATGCCCTTCACTCCATTACCCTTTGCAGATTTTTGCTCCTATGTTTTGCAGGCCTTCAACACTCTGCAATTTATCTCCGCTATTCCAAAGCTTTGGTGTCCTTCAACCCTGGCTAGAATACTTCCTCTGGATCGCCTTTCCAGCTCAACATAATCTCCTTCTCTGAACTCCCCCATCAGTATTTTCTTCCTTGGCACACTTGTCTCTCTCTACCTTCTATTAATGCTATTGGTATACACGCTTTCTGTCCCCTGCTAACGTGTGAACACATTTAAAGCAGAATCATGCCTTAATCATCTTTGCTCCTAACAAATATGTGAACACACAGCTAAGGTGATCAAATAGTCAAACCTCAAACATGGAACACACAATTCAATGCCCCCTGGTTTTCCTTATTTATGTATTTATAAGAACCGCAAATATTATGACCATATTTAATATATAGTTAATAATTGGCCTTTATGGAAAACATCAAAATTTCTTTCCAGGGAGCTATCTTGGAAAATCTAAACCATCTGATCCCTGAAGAGACATCCAATGCATGGTAATTGAATAACGAGCGTATGAGAACACATTCCTTTTCCTCGGTAGAGTGACATGTTAATCCTTAGGTCTCCACTCTATGTAAGCTAAACATTGACTTTTGAGAAGAGATAAGCATGTGATTTGAGACTAACTAACGGCCCAATGAAAGCAGGAATTAAGAAGAGAAGTTCCAACCTAAAGGAGACCACATGTCGGGGCTGGGAGGCACTGAGGCTGGTTTTCCTGCGTGGCTGGTGGGATCCCTTTGTTGCTGTGTTCCCATCAGACCTCAGAAGTGAATGTGCTGACTGAACGCTCCTCTTCCCAGACTGATTAAAGCTCAGCCAACATCTAAGCTGCCACTGAAAACTCAGGCAATTTACAAGCAGTGGAGTGTGTTCTTACAGATGAAGGAGGAACACCTACCAGATTCAGCTGCAAGGAGAAGTGGGGGGAGGGGAAGATGGGGGAAAAGCCATCACAGAGTTGCAAATTTGTCTTTGCAATTTAATATCAACAATATTTTACCATGACCCTGCAGAGGAAACTTTTGTTTTGGAGCTCTATGACACAGTTACCTCTGCAAAAAGAAAAGAAGCTTCTAGGCCTGGGACAGCTGGGGCTCGGGTCTGTTCTCTCAGAACTAGGCTGAGCCCAGTTCCTAACTCTGGGGAAGACTAAGTGAGATGGATCATTACCCATGCCTTATAAATATTTTGGAACATGGGGCTGCCTGATCAGCTTGAACACTCCTTTGGAAAACTTAGAAGACCACAGTTAGTCCACAAGGGTTAGCAGACCAAAATATCAGATTTTCAAAATCACCAAAGTCTTAATAAAATAATGAGGTGGAAAGTATTTGCTTTACCTTTTTTTTTTTTTAAGTAGATCCTTAAAATGCTAACTTCTCTTTTTAAACAATGTTGTAAAGCTTTAGTCTTATCTTAGCAGTAGATCTCCTGGGAAAAGCCAATAAACAAAACGCCTTCAATATTTTGTCATTGGAAATTCAGCTAGAAAAACAAAACTCAAGCAGTTTTAGAGTTTGGTCACTGAATAGACTCTGGTTTTGATTATAAACACCAGCAGTTTCAAAGATCTGTTTCTAGATGACAAACGTATCCAGATCTGGGGCCAGGCGCCCTTGCAGAGGGTGCTTTAAGAAGCGAGGGTGAGTGAAGCATCCTACCTGTAACCAGCTACTAGCAATGGAGGTTCTGGTTAATTAGCAAGGACTTGTTTCCATTAAAACCTTAATGGACTTCAAATCGGCTAAATTAACAGCCAGAGGAACAGCCACCGCTAAATTACATTCCACTGTTTCCAATTAAGTTGGAAGCCCTGGGTGCGGTAACCACCAACATTACAAATTAGGAATCTTTGCCAAAAACGAACTCCTTCAATTTTTTCTCAGACCATCAACAACCTTTGCTAATAGAATTAGCTCACTGAATGTGTGCAGAGAAATGGAGTTAAGCAAGCCACTTAAAAGCATTATTCACTGAAACATGCCAAAGGCTGTGTGAGGTACAGGTAAGACCTGAAATGCAAGCCTCAGACGGGAGACCATCACATAAGAAAGCAACGTCTCTTGTTTTTGGATTCCATTCCCAACACACTTGAGGAATCGCTGGCCTGCTGAAATCCAAGAAAAGAACTCTCAGACTGGCTAATCTCATTGAACCCTTTGGTTCCTCGGCCACTGCTGGTAGCTTTGGGTTACTGAGGTCAAAATAACTATGATGTCAATATTTATAAAGTAGCTTCCAAAGACTATTATGTGCTCCAGTCTCTAAGAGAAGCATAATTTTTAGGGAAAAGGATAGAATCTTTGTTCTGTAGTAAATGTAGTTCGAGTTAGGAGGCTGTCAACAGACCACAGTGCAGAACTAATCTGTGATTTTAGGGGCTCTGGGAAGGCTCTGATGCCCCCAAGCCCATTCCTTTCCTGCTGGTCTGTGTCCAAAATTGTGCCATTATAGATTCACGGCTTTGGACTGAGATTCTTACTAACGACTCCCCCGGCCCCCGCCCCGCCCTTGAAGGGAGATACTGCTATCACTGTCTAGGAAGGACTTACACAGGCCTGGTACTAAGCAAACTTAACAAGCGAGGGAGCGTTCTGACTCCAACCTTGCCATCCAGCCTGTCCACCCAACCTCCAGTCAACTTCCGTTCTTCCCACCTTGAGTCCTAAGGCTTTGAAATACCTCCTTTTATCACAACCTTAAATATCACATCTCCCAAGTCCTTGGTTTATGCTAAGATGTAAATGATTGCTATAAATTTAGTGTGTTACTCCTCCAAGGGGCTTTGTACTTACTAAGATTCAAAGCCTGAACACGGAAGAGCTCCAGCCAAAGGAGTTTCAGGAAGCAATCAGCTACATGCCAAAAATTGTCTGCTCTTTTGATCTATCATCAGATTTTGCACAAGGTGGATTTTGGTAGCTGGTCTCCAAAGATGATCCCCAATGAACCCTTGGTATTCTCTCTGATGTAGTCCCACAGGGCTCGCCTGGAATTTGGAAGAGTTTGTGAAGAATTGGCATTCATTCTTATTTAAATGTTTGGTAGAATTCACCAGTGAAGCCATCTAGGCCTGGGCTTTCCTTTGTCGGAAGTGTGTTGTTGTTGTTATTATTATTATTACTAATTCAATCACTTTATTATAATCACATAAGCCAATTCCATATAATAAATTTATATATGTGGGTCTATATATTATATAAATACAATTTTATTATTACTGTTTATTTGTTTCAAAGAGAGAGAAAGTGCAGAGGCAGAAGGAGAGGGAGAGAAGCAGACTCCCCACTGAGCATGGAGCCCAGTGCTGGGCTTGATCCCACAACCTTGAGATCATGACCTGAGCTGCAATCAAGAGTTGGACGCTTAACCAACTGAGAGACTCAGGTGCCTCAATATTACACACATATATGTATATGTCATATATAATATATACTACATATGTATAATACATATGTATTTACACATGTGTAATAGATACAGCTATGTATACATATATAATGTATAATATATATTACACATCTGATTGGTTCTGCTTCTCTGGAAAAACCAATACAGGAACCAGAAGTGATAGTAGGAAGGGAAAAATGAAGGGTGGGAAATTGGAGGGGGAGACGAACCATGAGAGACTATGGACTCTGAGAAACAAACTGAGGGTTCTAGAGGGGAGGGGGGTGGGGGGATGGGTTAGCCTGGTGATGGGTATTAAAGAGGGCATGTACTGAATGGAGCATGGGTGTTATACGCCAACAATGAATCATGGAACACTACATCAAAAACTAATGATGTGATGTATGGTGATTAATGTAACACAATAAAATAAAATTTAAAAAAAAAAGTGACATTCTGAACCAACCATTAAGATGGCCTGGCAGCTTGCACTACTGCACTTTTAGGAGTCCTGAGCTACCGTCTGAGGAACTACAAGGGGAAGAAGAGGACTTGACAGCACGTAGAGAGTGAGCAAGGCCCAGATATGATGGTGTCCCTGTTGAGCTTCCAGATGACCCTGGCCTTCGCCGACATCTAATGGAAACCACATGAGATGTTCCAAGGGAAACCAGCAGAAGACCTGCCTCACTGAGCCCAGTCACCACAAAGAATCATGAGAGACAGTGGAACGGCTGTCATTACAGAGCGATAGGAAAACAACAACAGAAACCAGCACGAAGTACCATTATAATCATCAGAGCCACATTTACATCTTTGCTCTTTACTGCTTGCATCTCAGACTCTCCATTCAGGATAAACTTTCCTTTTGCTATAAAGTATATTCTTTAGAATTTTTTTTAGCACGTATCTGCTAGGAGCATACTACTTACTGTTTTTGTTTGTCTGAAGATGTCTTTATTTCACCATCATTCTTAAAAGGTATTTTCACGGGGTACAGAATTCTAGGTTGGTAGTTGTTTTCCTTCAGGACATTTTAGATGTCATTTCACTGTTTTCTGGCTTCCGTTGTTTCTAGTAAGAAGTCAAGTGTCACTCATTAAGGAAATCCTTTTTCTCTAGCTTCTTTTATGACTTTCTATTTGTTTCTGGTTTTCTGTAGTTCTGTTGACATGTCTGGAGTGAATGTTTTTATTGTTGCTTTTCCTTGCTTCATTTATTTATCTTATTTTATTATTTGTATTATTATTTATTACTGATATTTATTTATCTATCTTACTTAGGGTTTATTTGGCTTCTCGAATCTCCTACTGTCTTTTTAGGCATTTTTAGTATCTGTTAAACCTTTGCACTTAACCCTGTATAGTAACGAGAACAGTATGGTACTGGCACAGAAATAGAAAAATAGACCAATGGAATAGACAGAAAGCCAGAAATAAGCTCACAATTAAGTCAGTTGAAATATAATTAAAGTGATAGAATAGGATAGCGGGGAAAGGATGAACTTTTTAGAAGTGGTCCTGGGGAAACCTGGTACCCATATTGGAAAAAAAAAACAAATTTAAAGACTCATCTCACATACAAGCATGAATTCCAAATAGTCCTAAAAAATACTTTCAGAAGCTAATAAAGGAGAGTATCTTCCCGTTAGGTCAAATTAGAAAGCACAACAGATCAATTTGTTTCATTTTAGGTGATACTAATTCTTTTTTCACTTGGATAATATTTGGTGTCTATCAGATCACTTCATTATAAAAGTATCTTAATTTTTTTTAAGGATTTAAAAACGATTGCTAAGCAATTGTGTGGCTGTGTGTACTATCTTTACAAAATACATATAGAGGGGACAATTGTTATTTTGCCTGCCCAGCATCTTTTCCTCTTCGTCTGGTAACAGAAGCCTGAATGCTTTTGGAGAGCCTCCCACCTCAGACCCTATATTTCAATGGAATTAACTCTACCCTTACCTCCAGGGGTAAGCAACCTGAACATCATTTTCTTCTAGCCCACAGTGATCAATTCAGAGATGAGAGTGACCCAAGTAAATCAGATAGGTATTTTTTTAATTAAAAAAAACCTCTTGGGCGCCTGGGTGGCTCAGTCGGTTAAGCGTCTGCCTTTGGCTCAGGTCATGATCCCAGGGCCCTGGGATTGAGCCCCACATCAGGCTCCTTGCTCAGCAGGGAGCCTGCTCCTCTCTCTCTCTGTTCTCTGCCTACTTGTGATTGCGCTCTATCAAATAAATAAATAAAATCTTAAAAAAAAAAAAAAGTACTTTTGGTGAGCCTGGGTGGCTCAGTCAGTTGAGCGAGCATCTGACTCTTGATCTCGGCTCAGGTCACCATCTCAGGGTTGTGAGATCGAGCCCCGAGTCAGGCTTGCTGCTGGGCATGGAGCCTGCTTGGGATTCTCTCTTTTTCCCCATCTCAGCCCCTCCCCTCCACCGTGCTTGCGTGCTCTCTCTAAAATAAATAAATAGGGCGCCTGGGTGGCTCAGTAGGTTAAGCGACTGCCTTTGGCTCAGGTCATGATCCTGGAGTCCCGGGATCGAGTCCTCCATCGGGCTCCCTGCTCGGCGGGGAGTCTGCTTCTCCCTCTGACCCACCTCCCTCTCTTGCTCTCTGTCTCTCATTCTCTCTCGCAAATAAATAAATAAAATCTTAAAAAAAAAAAAAAAACTCTTATGGGGTATTTACAATATGCTTAGCACTGTTCTGAACACTTTACAAGCATTGACACGTTTCGTATTTGTAATCCAATGCTCTCAACCACTCTACAACATAACTGTTCCATGGGAGCACCTGGAAAAGAGGCATTCTCTCTTCCACTGTGAACATGAGCCATGGGCTGGAATGTTGGAGTAAACAATGCAGGTAATGGAAGCCATTGTGCCAGTAGGTGGTTAAAACCCATCTGAGATTGGAGGCAGCATAAAGGAAGAAGGAGGAGAGAGCAGGTCCTATGACCCCCCTGAGTCCGGGCATCCAGACACACATGAAAGTTTACCCCTGGACTTCAGAGTTCATGAACGTTCCCCACTGACCCTATGAATACAAAAATAAACTTTTCCTTTTCTTAAACAAGCTTACTTGGGTCTTCTGTAACTCGCAACCATAAGTCTCACTCCCAATAGAATCAGTAAAGGACCTGAGTTATTTTTTAAATTTATTCTGGTTGAGTAGACTGTATCCTACTTAATTGTGGCTCAGTTCTGGGACTGAACCATCCTGATCATGGCTTTAAAAACATTAAAATAACTTTATGAGCAACCTGCTCAAGACACACATTGGCTGGCTTTCGTCCTAATGGAAAAAGTCCTACAAGGAAATATCTGTCTCAGATGCTGAGATGGACATTTGCTCGTAGGAAGTTTACTGGGGAGTGATCTCTGAAGCAACACATGTTAGGGAGTGAGGAAGCAGGATGGGACAGATGCTGAGGTTGAACAGTGAGACGGTCCCAAGAAAGGCCCCTGCAGATCCTCTGAAGCTCTGGAGCTGGGATAACTTCAGAACCACCCTGAACTGAGGTGTGAGCACTGGGCTTGGAACCCTTGCACCAGGCCATTCTGGGAGAGGTGTAACTTTGGTCCCTCAGTCACGGCAGTCCTAGGAGGAAACTCAGCTGTGAGGCCTCAGCAGCTAATCCCCTCAGCAGCTGGGAGAATGAATGCCTGGCTGGGAAGGGGGATGTGGGAGGTGCCCTGCACCCTCCATTGTAGTCCTTACTCATTTTACAGCCTGATTCAAATCCTCATCTTTCCGGCTCCCAAGTCCTAATCATCCCTACTGCACATCCCTGTTACCACCGCTGTCAGGCTGGGGGTCCATTCTGGGAAAGCTAAGGCCCTGTCCCTCGGTCCAGCCTCAACTGCAAATAAACTTTCATCCCACTCACAGCTAGAGTTCATCATGTAAGATATACTGTACCAAGTAAAAAGATGCAGCTACTACTAACAAAGTTTACTGCCCCTTGCATTTCCCAGGTAGCCAACTAAGAAAGGGATCATGTTGGGTAGAAACTTAACAGGCAAAACGATGAGAGCAAAAATCTTCACGGGAGTCGTTCCAGCTATACCAAGCGCAAATAAACAGAAAGTGTTTTTATGCTTTGCCAACTAGCTCAGACAGAATTTAAGGAGGAAAAGTTATTAGTTAAGGTTGAAAGGAAATTGGCAAGAAATATGTATGGCCGGAGGCATCTTCGTTCAAGAGTAGAACTGAATGTCCTTTCAATTAGCATATCTATGCTCCAGAGTGAGCCTGTCCCTCACTCTTTCCCAGCCCTACTCTGACCTGTGTTCTATTTCTCTCTTTCTCTTTTCTCCCCCAGCTCGTGCATACTTAGAATTTGGCATCTGGCTTGGTGCCATGCTGGGTACCTGTGGGTATCTGCTCTCTCCTTCTTCCTGGGATCTGATCCCCGCCCCCCACTCCAACCACTGAGGGATGGGCTGCCTGCCTTTGGGGGTGTGCCCTTGACCTAGCCCTTCTCCAGAATATTTTGGCCTGGAACCAAGGAAAGAGAGACAACTCCTCTTTACTCCCTTTACTAAAGCCAGGCCTCTCAGGGGTTATGTGTTCTGCTGTGTGAAAAATAAAAACAAAATCCAAAGCCAACACACAGAGAAAGGGAGAGAAGGAAGCATGCAGGTGGTATACCACCCTCTGGCAGCAGGGCCCTCAGACCGGCCACAGCCTTGCCCCACTGGAGACTGGTTATGTGAGCCCTACATCTGCTCCTTTACTCAGGCTAGCCAGGGGTGGATTTCCATCATCAGAGTTCTAATACATCGTAGATTCATCAAAATAGGTGGAGCCTTGAGAGAATATCTGGTATAGACCTCTGACTCCAGGCAAGAGGATCCTTAAAATGAGGAAGGTGACTATCATTCTTAAGACTCCCCAAGGAAAGAAGGCCCACTCTCTTTCACAGGCATTATTCAATAGTTAATTAACCTTAAGATTGAATATTTCTTTATTTTTCTGTTGGCCACCATGTTTTTCAAAAGCTTCCTCACTAGAATTCTCCATCACCTCAGGTCACCAGGTAGGATCAGGAAAACCTGGCAAACCCTTGTTTGCATGGCCCATGGGGTGAATCTGTTCCTCATGTTCCCTCCCCAGAACTGAATCCTTAGGGTCTTCCCGTAGAAGACATTCTATTTTTTTTTTTTTTTTAAGATTTTATTTTTTGACAGAGAAAGGGACAGCGAGAGAGGGAACAGAAGCAGGGGGAGTGGGAGAGGGAGAAGCAGGCTTCCCACTGAGCAGGGCGCCCAATGCGGGGCTCGATCCCAGGACCCTGGGATCATGACCTGAGCCGAAGGCAGACGCTTAACGACTGAGCCACCCAGGCGCCCCTGTAGAAGACATTCTAATTCAATGCCTGCACTGCCCAAGATGGAACCTCATGGGAAACTGGCAATAAAATCATTTAATTAGCTAACAGTAGGAAACAGATCAGCACTGTTTGTATCAGCAACCTCTTTTCCTTAAATACAGAGATTTCATTGTCCTGTGGCTTTCTTCCCAACACATTTAAACATTCTACATAAGACCTAACTCCATGCTTTCTTTTCATACTGGTTTTTACTTTTCCTTCTTCTTGGGATCTCTTTGGATACTTTAATCTTTCTCAAAATGTAGAGCCCTAACCTCAAAATGATATGTGGGTAAGGCCTTGAGCAGCGGCAAGGGGAGTAAGGACTTATTTATCAACCCCTGTATGCCAGGCCATTAATACATCCAAGTACCAAGTCTGAGTTTAAAATAACATGATGACCTTTCCTTCTACTCTCTTAGGACTTTCTAAGTCAAAACATGTAGCCCAGGGCTCCCTGATAATCTGTCAGGAGATGGGTACCACCTTGTTCATAAAATGGGCATCACGGCCACTCGCCCACACCCTATATAGTTCGCATTCTCCCATGCTATGACAAGGGCTCAAGCTAGGACCGAAAATGCTGCCATTCTTCTGGAGACCCACCTAAGGCCCAGACCTCCTCCAGAACCTTTTTGTTTTTTGAGGAAGTATACTCAGAGCCTCTGATGAGTCCCTCAGTCTTCGGGAACTAGCCAGAGTTGGAAGAGACCTGTTTGGGCAGCTGTGATCCCCGAGACATCAATTCATAACTTCCTTCGGTTGAGCATTTTTGATACATCTTTGAGTATCCTTTCTGTGCTAAGACTGGGCCCTTCCTTGCTTCAGGGAAGGAAAGTTTGGGGAGCATTAGTGAGATTCAGGTTTCCACAATCCTCCCATCTCCTCCGCCTCTACCAGTTTTCTCCACCCATGGGGATGAGGAGGCTCACAGCTGTCAAGGAGCAAAAGATGGCTCAGCTGGGAAGATTGAGAGTAGCCTTTGGCTTAGGCCACAACCTGATAATTATAGGAACTAATCTTGGTAAATGTAGTCCGCAGAGAATCAGGGGTGGTTTCAGTTTGTTTGTTCGGTCCAACAAGCTCCTGGTAGGCTAAAAATGCCTGAGGCATGTGAGTATTTGACAACCATTAACAAAGGTCCCCAACAAAGCCCTTTAGGGGGACACAGGAGAAAAGAACAATGTGACCAGTGACATTCTCCACCTCCCCAACACTCTTGGTACAGAAGGGATGGGAGAAATGCAATCTATCTTAGGGGCTTTGTCAATGACTTAAAAAAATAATAATACATTGGATTTCCACTTAGATTATGTATCTAAAGAGCTCCTAAGTGGGTGCAATTATGAAACCGTTGGTAGGAAAGTAGGCCAGAAGTCAGGGTGGGATGGCTGGCCCTGGGAATTGGGAACTCCTTCTCCTTCCTCACTCTGCCCCCTGCTACTGTTGCTGCCAAGATCTGTGAGCCCTCATCATTTATTATGTTGAGTTTTCTATATTTGGAAACACTTTGGGGGAAAATTTTCCACTTAGGAAGTCATTAACCCTGAGTCTCTAACACATGCATTCCTCCATGCCCTTACTTTATGCATTGAAAGGTTTATTGTTGAGGATGTTCATTCTGGATGCAGTAGAACTAAGGCGACACAGGGACACCCCCTCCCCAGAGGTTCTGGTCCCTGGTGTGTGGGAAGATAGCAAAACGCAGACCAAAGGGGCAGCTCCAAGTGGCGTGCTCTGCCCTTCTTGTGGGTCATTTGCTGTGACTTGTGGAAAGAGAGGTGGAGGTGGGCTGCTTTTTCCGAGCTGGGGTAAGTGTTCTCTGCGCTGCTACAGCTAGGAGTTGCTCGGGCTCTGAAAGGTTTCTGTCCTTCTCTCCCTCGTGCTGGGAAGGAACAAGTCATACGCACCACTCATACAAGCAAGTCAAGAGGGATTTTACAAATGACCATTTCTTACTTATTCTCCTGATGAAAGAAAGGCATTAATTTCAGGAAAATACAGACAAGAAAAAGCATCTTAAAGAAATGACTACTGATCAAAAACTAATGATGTAATATATGGTGACTGACATAACATAATAAAATAAAATAAAAAAAGAAAGAAATGACTACTGATACCCAATTAAGGCCTACATCTTCAACTTTCACCTGCACATGGATAGTATTGACAGTCACCACTTCCTGAGGGCTCAGGTGCTGGCCTGGGTGGCTCACATCCATCCTTCCGCGTGCCCCCTGCCAGTCTACGGGTCACTTGGCGGGGTCCCCAACATGGGGTATGGATGCAGTGTGGGCTCCAGAGCCAGGCCCCGCTCTGCTGTGCAATCACCCACAAGCTGTGTAATCCCCAGCAGGCCGGGGAGTGCCTCCAGGGCCACACCTGTCAGATGTGGGCAATGGGCTGTCCACAGGATTCCATGAGTCATATATGTAAAATGTTTACTGCTTGCTCCCTGTGAGCGCCCAGCTCAGTGCAGTCATCGACTGTATCCTTTTTAGAGATATGGAAACGTGTTCAGAGAAGTCGGAGACTTGGCTGAGGTCCCACGAGTATTAAGTTATTAAGTGACAAAGACAGGCATGAAACTTCAAATCTCTTCTGACTCCAGGTCCTTTATGATATCACATGCGTGTGTGTGTGTGTGTGTGTGTGTATGTGTGGGCTTATGTCTGTGTCTGTGTATCTGCAAAAGAGAGAGAGAGAGAAGGGAAAAGAGATCTCCTACCCCCTCGACTCTATCGAAAACATCTTTAGGTTACTGTATGGTAGATACTCCAGCGCCCGGATGTGCCCCGGACCTAGTCTGAGTCAGTGCGCAGAGGCCTGTCTGGCTTCAGTCAGAGCTGTGCCCTCAAGCTATAAATCCACCAGCATTCCCCGGGGTTTTGTTGTACAGACTCTGAGTCAGGAGGTTGGGGTGGGGCCTGCGACTCTGCATTTCTTTTTGGGTTTTTTTTTTAAGATTGTATTTATTTATTTGAGAGAGAGAGAGCACAAGCAGGGAGGAGGGTCAGAGGGGGTGGGAGAAGCAGGCTCCCCACTGAGCAGGGAACCCGATGCGGGGCTCGATCCCAGGACCCTGGGTTCATGACCTGAGCTGAAGGCAGACGCTTAACGACTGAGCCACCCAGGCATCTGCATTTCTAACAGGTCCTGAAGTGATGCTGGTTGTTGCTGGTCTGGGACCCACACTGCAGCCACAGGTCTTTGAGAATGCTGGCCAGTGAACGTGCCTTATCCTGCACCTTCCTCCTGCTGACTCTTTTATTTACCCCGGTCCCCTCCAATCTCCCCTCACGCCCTGAGTCTGAAATTCTGAGTCACTCTATGTCACTCAGGGAAATGCCAGAGTTCCTGAGGACGGTTCTCTGCTGAAGCTCGGGTGGGCCCACCTGAGAGTGCTGTCCTAATGTTCCCAGTCCAATTTCAACCCTGGGGACTCTGTACAAACACCCCTGGCGTCCGGCTGATCCAGGTTGTCTGAGACACGTCAGGGGGCACACAGGTGTTTATGGATTCCAAAGAAAACAAGTCTGCACTCTGTGCCCAGCACTGGGGGTAGCAGGGAGCATGGCGGCTGTGGGGGGCACAGCGGGGGGAAGGAATCATCTACCTCCTGCCAGGAGGCCTGGAGGCTCTGAGCCCGTCATGCAGAAGTCTCTGCAGGCCTGATGTCATGGACTGCTTGCTACACAGACCACGACTCCTCCTGGTTTTCCACCTGGTACCATCTGCAAGCTCATCCCTCAGACAGGACAGCCTTCAGAACATAAAGAGGAAGTGACACCTGACACCTCTGCGGAAGTCCCAGGTAGGGCCAGTGGGGCAATCCGTGTGGGTGTTTGGTCACGTGAGTGGAACAATCCCAGCCGCCTCAACCTCAGACATAAAGGAAAATTCTGTCTTAAAAAAGTCTCTCAGTGTGATTTTTCCATGATGTGACCCATTTTTCACTCAGTTGTTTATCCCAGCAGACAGCAGGTAGGCCCTGACAAAATAAGAAGGGTGGGGAGGGTCAGCCTGGGAATGAGGAGTCTCTTTCCTTTCTTCCTCAGGACACACTTGGTCCCCAGCAGGTGATATCTGTTGGCACTGGTTGAGTTTGCTGCTATTTTCACCATTTTAGAATTAGCTCCCTGTGTACTGGGAATTTTCCATGCAGACATAAATCCCCAAGCCTCATACTAGCCTCCAACTCACTGTTACCTCAATTAGAACCAGTGAAATATTTGGAAATTCCCATGGCCTCGGCCAAGACCTTAACGGGGTGGGTTTTAAAAAGTTCTGGATTCCCTTCTTTCCATGCCAGCCAAAAGCACATTTCCCTGGGCACCACATCACATCCCCCTCAAAATATAATGCCCCTGGATTGCGGGTCCCCATAAGCCTGCCTAGTCAGGCCCCGAACTTAGCATAAGAATACTCAATGCACCAAAATAAGCAGAGCAGGAAGGTCATTTATTAAAGCTCTACCTGCCAGTGTTGGGGAAACTTCCTGTTATCAGATATCTGAGAATGGGGTCAGGTCTGGTCCCTCCAGCCCTTGTGATCAAGACACTGACTCAGAGCCAGAAATCTGATCACTGGGGCCGTGCCTGCTGGAATAGCAAGAGTGCAGCTGGGAGTCAGAGCTGGGGTTCAGGTCAGGTCTGTCCTCCTCACTGTGTGACTTCTCTGAGCCAGTTTTCTTTAAAATGAAGATAGCAACACTGCCCTAACTTATTCTCATGGGTTATTGTGACAGTAAGGTAACACATCTCAAAGTGGTTAGAAAGCAGCAAAGTGTTATTCCATGCATAGAATCTGGGCTTATTATGGAGATGAAGTTCAACGAGACCATATATATATACATGTACTCACACTGTGGTGTTTCAGGAAATATTTACCAACTGGCTTTCTAGAGAGGAAAATGCCCTGATTTTTTAGCATTTGCCAATTTCCCTGGTGTAAATATCCCCAGCATGGCTGACCTCAGAGTAACCAGTGTGACACCACTGAATGTCAAGTGAGAGGCAATGGGCCTCATTGACTGTTGTGTGCTGAGCTGAGCCTGCTCAGGACACATAAACCTCCATTTATGTATTTTATCATAATATGAGACACTTAGCCTAGTGCCTGGAAAACAGGGGCGCTGACCTCCTCTCCTGCTCATCATTTCACTAGATGCAGGTTCTTGGGTGGGGAAATGGCAGCCCAAGCCCACCCCATCTGTTGAATCAGAATCGTGCAAGGTCTATGTTCTAAAGCTCCGGGGTGATTCTGATGCACAGCCCTGATGAGGAAGCCCAGCACAGGGGCTGCAAACTCCAGAGCAGTGACCACATCCTGGTTTGGTTCGTATCCCCCTTTCCAGAACAGCATGACCCACTGGATGCTTCTCTCAATGAACTGAAAGCAGCTTGTTATCTGCAGCCAGATTGGCCCAGAAAGAGGTCAGATGTGCAGAAATGTGTGAGAAAGAGGCCCTTGCCTACTGCCATTTGCACCAGTGGGTTTCTCCCCACTGCTCCCCACTCCTCCGCACGTCACCCCTACTGACCTGTGTTTCTTGGAAGGCCACCCACATGCGTGCCCCAACGCCATCACTCATTCTGGCTCTCATAATTCCTTTCTCAGCCCTGTGGGGCCTGCACCCACTCACTCCACTTCTCTGAGTGATTCCCTGCAGACCTTCGGGTCCCGGGGCCCTTGCCTTCTCCCCTTACCGAGAGCCGCCAGGCCAGATGCACCCAACTCAGGCAAGGAGTGGAGGGTGTGAGCGTGCGCATGCCTGTCCCCCCGCCGCCCAGTGCCTTCTTCATCCAGTAGCTCTGTCTCTAAGACAGCATACAGCCCTCAGTAAAGGTCTTTTGAATAAAGGAAAACAAGTTACAGAGACAGCACGACAGGAAGGGAGGAGAGGAAGACATTCCAGGTGAATTAATTACTCTGGGAAAGACCCAAAGTAATTGGCACTTCCTTGGCCTGAATACAAGAGAAAGGGAAAAGTGATTTTTAAGCCAAAAATGTTCACATCCCCATCCATCACTGAATATGTGTTCCACCCATTTTTATGTTCTCTCTCAATCCTGCCAATATAAACTACCAACTCCCTTGTCTTTCTCAAGGTAAGCTGGAGAAAAATGAGACGGTGGCGTTCTCCTAGAATGGAACAAAAATGTCCAGATCACCCATTTTAGGTAACAAATACAATGACCAATTTTTCTCAGACAGACAAGGCTACTAAGTATAACACTTGCACTTGCCACGAGAAGGAGGCCACCTACTTGTGCCCGGGGTCCTCGTAGAAAAACCCAACCTGGGGGCACCTGGGTGGCTCAGTCGTTAAGCATCTGCCTTCAGCTCAGGTCATGATCCCAGGGTCCTGGGATCGAGCCCCGCATCGGGCTCCTTGCTCCACGGGGAGCCTGCTTCTCCCTCTGCCTGCTGCTCTGCCTCCTTGTGCTCTCCCTCTCTGTCAACTAAAATAAAATCTTAAAAAAAAAGGAAAGAAAGAAAAACTCAACCTGATGACCGAGTTCCTGAACTGAAAATTAAATGTTCTCCTTATACACTCAGAACAAGTGTGACTTCCCTGTGTTCTTCAATTAAATTGTTTTCTTACCGTAAAATTAGAATGCGTTTAAGAAAAATTAGCAAATAAAGTGAAGCGCACACATACACGAAACTGTAAGTATGAGATGATGAAGGGGTTGACTAACCCCAGCACGGAGCCATCTTGCCAGAGACACGCGAAACACGTGGTCACTCTGCACACGCCAAGCCCCCACGAGGCCAGGCGCCAACTGTATCCCAACAAAGCTGGAATGACCTCCCCGATTTAAAGGAAAAGAGGCAGGGGATTCGCATTTATGAAGCACCTAATGGAGCCTTTCTGAAGACAGTATGCTCGGCACAGAAGGACTAATCCACACACAGCGCTGTGAAGAACATCTTTTGACCTCATTTTACAGGGGAGGCAACCACACACAGAGCTTTAGGAAAGGCACCCACGGCCACACAGTCGATGAGCAGCTGAGTCAAACCCCCGGCCCGGTGTGCTGGCTGTGGCCGCGGCCGGAGATCTCAGCCATAGCCACTACTGCGACCGCTCTACCAGAGGCCCTCCGCGATGGATCCAGGAGTCAGCGAGACCACAGAAGGGGGCAAGCCCTCCTCCTCTTCCTCCCTCCCAGCGGCCCCCTCATGGAAGTGAAGCACGAGGAGACAGGAAGGGAGGAACGGTGTTCGAGGCAGGCGAGAGAGATAACCAGGGGCCCGACGGGAGTTCGTAAGTCCACAGCGATCAGGTCTGAGGTCTACGGGCTTAAGATGCTCAGAGGAGTTATGTTCATTCTTTTTTTTTTTTTTTAAAGATTTTATTTATTTATTTGACAGAGAGAGACAACGAGAGAGGGAACACAAGCAGGGGGAGTGGGAGAGGGAGAAACAGCCTTCCCGCCGAGCAGGGAGCCCGATGTGGGGCTCGATCCCAGGACCCTGGGATCATGACCTGAGCCGAAGGCAGACGCTTAACCGACTGAGCCACTCAGGCGCCCCGGAATTATGTTCATTCTTTAAAAAAAAAAACAACCCACCAGCAGCAACAAAAGATTAGAGGCAAGAAGTGATTGTTCAATGAGAACGGAAGGTATGGCGTGTGCTGGCCATTGGCTTTACAGTCCTTGGGTTCCCCCAGTGCCCCCAAATCAGGCCCTGGGGGCCTCACCTGACCTCTGCCCCCACCGCGCTCAGCGGAGGTCCTGGAAGGAAGGGAGTGTGCCTCATTCATCTCAGAACTCTCAGGACACGGCAGAGAGGGAGTGTGCAAACAACAAATCTGTTGAATTGCACTTTCTGTTTTTCCACCTCTATTCCCAGGGTGACCTTTCAGAATCTGTCAGCTCTCCTGCTAGACTTCCCTGCGCCTCCAGCCGAGCGTCCCCGCCCCCTGGCCTGTGTGCTGCACGTAATAGGGTTTCAGTGCTCAGAGAACTGTACTACGAGAATCTAGGTTCTGAGTCAGACTACGTATCCTTTAGGGCAGGAGCAGTCTGTTAGTGAGGTGTGTTCCCTAAGCACCTAGCACAGTGCCTGACACACAGGAAATGCCTATTACACATCCAATAACCAGGATTGGCTCCAGCAAAGGTTGGTGAAAAAAAGCAGTCTCTAACATCCGAAATCTTTAAATACAGTCTCTGCCACTTTAAGCAGAAGGAACCATAATGACAAGGTGGTGCCAAACTGGTTATAAACATGGTTCTTCACACAGTGTAGGTGGCTTAGTTCCTAACAGTGGGATTTGTGTATTTGGGGGAGTTGAGCATCTGGAATCACCTGAGACTGAATAAGGGGCCCAGATATAGACTATTTAGTGTGGTAAACTCACAGCCTTACCAAGGGAAAACCAAACATGCTGCCATCACTATGAGGTGAGCTTGAAACAGGCAAGGATCCTATAAATGCATGACCAGGCTGCTTCCAATTCTCCTGCCCAAAGCACAGCATTACAGAAAGCTGGAGCTGGAAGCTACAGCACCCATTTCTTTTTTTTTTTTTTTTTTTTTTTTAAAGATTTTATTGACCTATTTGACAGAGAGAGACACAGTGAGAGAGGGAACACAAGCAGGGGGAGTGGGAGAGGGAGAAGGAGAAGCAGGCTTCCTGCCGAGTAGGGAGCCCGATGCGGGGCTCGATCCCAGGACCCTGGGATCATGACCTGAGCTGAAGGCAGACGCTTAACGACTGAGCCACCCAGGCGCCCCTACAGCACCCATTTCTTTACTACAGGAGACTTTAACCATCTCATGTCCACTGGGACTCTTCGTGAGGGGACAGGCACACCTAGTCTCCCAACCTTGTCTAGCCATAGAGTCCTTCCTTAGCAGCACTTCTATGAACCCCCTCTCGGGAAGGCTGCACCACATCCCAATCCACCTTTCGTCACATTCAACCTCACAAGCATCAGAAGACCACCTCCTCTCCATGCCCAAGGCGATGCACTAGATGTGGGAAGGCCACACAGAGTGATGGTCAGTCTCTGCCCTCATGGAGATTTTAGTCTCACATAGGAGATCAGAGAAGGCAGAATCAGAGAAGAGATTGAACACAAAGCTGGATGAAGGTCAGCACATGAAAAGTACCTGAAGCAAGGCCAAAAGTGGCGTGGGGGGATAGAGTGAAGAGACAGGGCTCTGGGCATAGGAGCAGGTGTGTGATCTTGGAGAAGCCCCATGGAAGAGATGGGCCTTCCACAGGCAGACATGAGGTGGTAGAGTGAAGGGGGCACTATGAAGGGCAGGAGGAGAGAAGACAGACATGGGAAGGGCCGGGCCACAGTGCAGGAAGGGTGACAAGAAGAAAGCCTGGGAAGGTAGTTTGGGGACACATTATGGGAGTTCGTATTTCCTGGAGCATTCCAGAAGGTCTTTAAGCAGAGGAATGACACAACTAGAGCCACATTTTAGACCAGAGAGGCTTCTTAATGTTTGCCCTTATGTGATCTGTTAGTTCACAGATAACTCTCTAAAGAGACGACTGATTTCAACACAGTACAGGGTATAAGTGTATGTCAGTCTACCGTCTTAGAAATAGCAATGGAAACATTTCCCAAAGTGAATATTAAGTGAATATTTATGTTATGGAAAGAAAAATGGCAGGTAAAATCTACTGTATTAGTTACCTCTTGCTATATAACAAATTGCCAATATAAAGCACACATTGATTATCTGACAGTTTTTGTGAAACAAGAGTTCAGGGACAGCTGAGCCAGTTCCTACTCCAGGGTTGCTCATCAAACTGAAATCAGGGAGTTGGCCAGAGTCTCATCTGAAGGCTCAACCGAGGAAGGATCTGCTTCTTCTTCTTCTTCTTTTTTTTTAATTTAAATTTATCTGACACAGAGAGAGAGATAGTGAGATAGAGAGCACAGTCAAGGGTAGAGGGAGAAGCAGGCTCCCCGCAGAGCAAGGAGTCTGATGTGGGGCTTGATCTGAGGACCCTGAGATCATGACCTGAGCCAAAGGCAGACGCTTAACCGACTAAGCCACCCAAGCACCCCAAAGGATCTGCTTCTAAGCTCAAATGTTTGTTGTTAGAATTGTTTCTGAAGGCTTGTTGGACCGAAGGACTTCCTCAAATCCCTTGCTTCCTTCAGGGCTTTGCTGAGTGTTGGCCTGAGGCCACCCTCAGTCCCTGACCACAAAGACCTCTCCAACATGGCAGCCTGCTTTATCAAAGCCAGCGAGGGACAGAGTCTGCTGGAAGACAGAAGCCACTACATTATGGAACCTAGTTATGGAAGGGACACCCTTCAATGTTGCCAATATTTTATTAGTTAGGAGAAACTAATTATTGAAAGGAAGGAGTTTACAGAAGGCCATGACTATCAGGAGGCAGAGATCACTGAGGGACTTCTTAGAGGCAGCCTGCCTCATGCATAGTTCACTATTTTCCTAGCACAAAGTAAACTTAACAGAAATTCATAACATTTTACTAACTACACCCCAAATGAACCTATAGGACTTGGGATCAGTGGCGGAAGCCATTTAATTGGTGGAAGTTTACAGTCAAGGATAAAGAACCCTGTGTCAATCACTGCTCCCTTTGCAAATCAGGACTGTACTGTAAGAACAATCATGGAGGAGATAGAGTGACCCCCTTACCTCAGTGGACCCCTCTCGCTGCCAGCCATGTGTCTGTCCTCAGGACTGAGCTCAGCCAGTCTGCTTCCATTCAAGTCGTCAGACTCATGCGGCCACTGGAAAAGGAAAGACACTCTTTTGTTCTGTGCAGGTGAAATAAGATACTCTTCGTTCTGCCTGGGTCAGACCCTGCCTAGGATTGCCTCTTTCGCATAAAGAATGTACCAGCTACATTCCTGAAGATGAGAAACCAAATGCTGTCAGGGCTGATTTGTGATTCTTGTGATTCTCAGAGGAAGGAAAGAGAAGGGAGGGTTTATCGGGATGTGTGTAACAGTCAGAGGACAGTAGGATTGGCCGGGTCCGGAGATGGCTAATAAAACACAGCGTCTTTGATCTGTAGGTCACCAGTTTATTTAGGGTTGTCCTGAGACATTCCCTTAAAATATGCCTTTTTGGAATTCTTCCAGAAAAGCTTAAAACCTTAGGGTTATCCTTTTTTCTATAGTGTGCTGGGTTTTGATTTATCATTCCCTATCAAGCTGTGGACAAGATTTCACTTTTATTTATTCAAAACCCATCCAGGCACACATAAGTACTCTCCCTGAAAGTAGTGGTGTGGGTATCCTGTCAAGATACGACTATCAGGATTCCTATTACAGTTTTAAGGGAAATCACCACCCCAGCCAGAGTTGTGAAGTGGATCGTCTCAAGGCCTTGCTTATTCAACTTGGCCATCAGACATCAACAGGGACTTTTTCCATCATACTATGGAGCCCAGAGGAAATGCCACAGGATATTAAACATGTCAACACCATGCTTTTCAAGAGGAAATGTGAGAAGCTGGCTTTGGTCAACAAGATGGCCACACTCTATCAATGACTCAAAACTGGCCAGATTCCCTTACGTTAGTACCACACTATTTATCCAGAGAGCAATGTGGGATGAAAGGCACAGGATCTTAACTGTGTGAGACAAAAGAAATAAAGCATTTAGAGCATGGTGTCAAAGTATCCACATTTTTGTCTTAGGGTAAAACCATTGGAGAGTTGTAAAATGTTATATTTTGTTTAAGGTGTTTGTGAGTGGGGGGTGGTAGTTAAAGTTACATGGGAGTAAGGTTCAGTTTATGATGCCAAATTTTACTGGTCAAAGAGCAGTATGCTTTCTCAAAAGTCAATTTTATGATTTGCAAGGAAAAGGAATCAGGGCTCCTCCAAAAAAGGAAAGGCCAAAGAAGTAGAAAAGTACAAAGATCCAGAGGGGAAAAACAGACACTCAGGTTCACATTAGGGGGCCTGCACTGTTCCTAATATTTTAAAGCTTTTTACTATGAACTGTAATGCACATTCAGGAAAATGTATAAAACAAAAGTATATAACTCAATGATTTGGCAAACGAACTACGTTAACCATGACCCAAATTAATAAAGGATATTGCCAACTCCCCAGCAGTCCTTCACACACCCTCCTGGTCATCATCCTGTGTATCCACAAGAATAACCACTGTCTTTCATGGTATTCACTTCCTTGCTTTCCTTCACAGTTTTAACACCCCAGCATGGATCACTAAGTTTTATAGTTTAATTTCATCTGCCTTTTCAATTTTATATTATATACATGGAAACATGCCACATGCATTTTTTTCCCCTCACATCTGGCTTCCTTTGCTCAACATAATGTTTGAGAGATTCACTCATGTTGTTGCTGGGGTTTAGTATAGTACATTCATTGTCACTGACGCATGCAATTCCACTGCATGGCTCTCCTGCCATTTATGTATCCATTTCACTGTGGGTGGATATTTGGATTGATTCCATTTGGGGGCTATTATGGATAATGCTGCCATAAACATTCCTGTAGGGGAGTTTGGGTGCAGGGATGCACACGTGTGTTTGTATATATGCATGTTCACCTAGGAGTAACATTGTTGGGTCAAAGGGTATGCTTATCTTCAAAGTTAGTGGATATTGCTCAACTGTTTTCCAAAGTGTTAGTATCAATTTATACCGTTATCAGCAATGTGTAAGAGTTGCTGTCACTCCACATCTTCACTGACACTCAAAGTCATTTCAATATTACCCATTTGGTTGAGTATGTGGTCATCTCTTTGTGACCTTAATTTGCATTTCTCTGAGGACTGAGTCGGAGCATATTTTTGTAGTTTTATTGGATGTTTGGTTATCCTCTTTTGTGAAGTGCCTCATTTTTTTACTTGTTTTTTCTTATTAGTAGTTTTTATTAATATTCTGAATACACATCCTTTTCCAGTTATATGTATTGGAAGTATTTACATTCACCTTTTAGCTTTCATTCTCCTTGTCATGTCTTTTGATGAACAGAGCTCTCAATTTTAATGTGGTTCAAAATTGTTTTTAAATTTCCTATGAAGTAAATAAGTAAATAAAATAAAAATAAATTTCCTATGAAGTTAGTGCTTTTTGTGTCCCAAGGGACACTTTACTTTCCCCAATGCCATGAAGATATTCTCTTATATTATCTTCTAGAAGCTTTATTGTTTTACATTTGGGTCTACAGTTCACTTATAATTAATTTTAAGAAAAAAAAATTGATTTTTGTGTCTGGTGTGAGGTAGGGGGGTCAAGATTCACTTTTTTCTATATAGATACCTAAATAACCCAGCACTATTTATTGAAAAGATCATCCTTTCTCCAGCATTTGGCAATGCCACCTTTTTCATAAATCAAGTGTCTGTATATGTGTATTTCTGGTCTCTATATTGTATTCCATTGGTCTATCTGTCCTTACACCAATATCACACTGTCTTAATGACTGTCACTTTATGGTAAGTCTTCATTTCTGATATATATACATCTTCAAATTTGTCTTCAAGATTGTTGTGGCATTCTCAGCCCTTGAATTTCCATATACATTTTAGAAACAGATTTTTAATAATCTGCTATAATTTTGATTAAGACCATTTGGAATCTATAGATTAATTTGGGGAGAAACATCTCTACTATACTGGGTTTTCCAATTTATGAACATAGTATTTCCCACCATTTATTTATTGAGAACTTCTTTAATTTTCCTGGAAATGTTTTAGTTTTCTATTGAGGTATATAGTATCTTTAAAAAGATTAATTCCTAAGTATTTGGATTTTTAATGCTATTATAAATGATGCCATTTAAATTTTTTTCCTTTTCAAAATCCCTGCAGGCTGTGTGTATGCATAAATTGAGAAGTTGATTTTTAAATTTATATGAAAATGCTGAATTTGAGAATCAAAATTTTTCATCACTTCTGAAGAAATTTCAGTTGTTAATTCTTCAAATGCCCTTTCCCCATTTTCTTTAATATCCTTCTGTGACTTTTATTAGAAACATCCTTCTGGAAACTATCATCTATGTCTTCTAAATTCTTTTATTTTTCTTTTTTTTCCTGAAATGATGTGCTGCATTATTTCGTTCCTTCATGAATTCTCTTCAGCTCTCTTGTTTAATCCAATGGTTCTCAAAGGGAGTGATTTTAGCCCCCAGGAGACACTTAGCAATGTTGGAAATATTTTTGGTTGTCACACCAGGAAGGGCATGTTACTGGCATCTAGAGGATAGAGACAAGAGATACTAGTAAGCAACCTACAATGCACAAGACAGCCCCCTGCAACAATTACCCAGCCCAAATGTCAGTAATGTCAAGGTTGAGAAGCCCTGGTTTAACCTAACTACTAGATTTCCAATTTCAACTATTATATTTTTCATTTCCAAAAGTTTAATATGGTTCTTCTTCAAATCTTTCTCAAACTGTGATAGTCTCTATGTTCAAAGTTGATTTTCTTTTTTATTTCCTTAAGCATAAAAATGTACTTCTTCTATATTCTATAATTCCAACATCTGTAGTCTTTGTCAATCTTATTCTGTTTGTTTCAACTGATTCTTATCCATGGTGCCATACCTACTGGTGCATTTCTGATATTTTACTATGAATTCTTATTACTTGGAGCCTTGTTGGGATAATGCATTGAGGTCTGTGTTCAAAGTGTCTTCCTTCAAAGAGACTTATTCTATCAAATATCTGGTAGCACATCAATCTGGGTGTGCCAGATATGAATCTGT
Source organism: Neomonachus schauinslandi (assembly GCF_002201575.2). Classification (NCBI taxonomy): domain Eukaryota; kingdom Metazoa; phylum Chordata; class Mammalia; order Carnivora; family Phocidae; genus Neomonachus; species Neomonachus schauinslandi. The sequence goes on along the minus strand of NC_058412.1, from coordinate 26,204,384 downwards.
GGCTTTAGGCCACACAGGGTATATGAATTCTATTATAAGAGCAGCCTTAGAGTTAGGATGATCACAAAAGAGATTTTTCTTTTCCTTTCTTTTTCCCCTTAACCCAGAGCCAAGGCTGAGATACACAAGTCTCCCACCAACGTTCCTCTGTTGAGTGAGTTTTTGTTCTATCTATTGTTCTACTTTTCATGAAAGATGGTCTTGGATATAAAGGATCTCTGAGCCAACCTCCCACTTTGATGGGTCCTGGGTTTTTCCTCAAGTCTCCAAACATGCATTAATACCTAAGTTTACTCCCCCATGAATTAGTATGTGCCTGCAGGGTACACACCACCTTTAGCATTCATTAACCACTCTCCATTCATGCTTTATGGCCACGGGGAATGTCCCTATTCCTCTATTCAGCCACTGAATAGATTCAGCCACTCATTTTTTTAAAGATTTTTTTTTAATTTATTTGAGAGAGAGAGAGTGAGAAAGAGAGGGGTAGAGGAAGTAGCAGACTCCCTGCTGAGCAGGGAGCCCAAGCAGAACTCATCCCAGGACTCTAGGATCATGACCCTGAGCCAAAGGCAGACACTTAACCGACTGAGTCACCCAGGTGCCCTCAGCCACTCATTTAAAAGGAAATCTTTTGGGACGCCTGGGTGGCTCAGTCGGTTAAGCGTCTGCCTTCAGCTCAGGTCATGATCCCAGGGTCCTGGGATGGAGTCCCGCATCGGGCTCCCTGCTCCTCGGGAAGCCTGCTTCTCCCTCTGCCTCTGCCTCTCTCTCTCTATCTCTCATGAATAAATAAATAAAATCTTAAAAAAAAAAAATTTTAAAGGAAATCTTTTTTTATTTATTCATGAGAGACAGAGCGAGAGAGAAAGGCAGAGGGAGAAGCAGGCTCCCAAGGAGCAGGGAGCCTGATGCGGGACTCGATCCCAGGACCCTGAGATCATGACCTGAGCCGAAGGCAGACGCTTAACCATCTGAGCCACCCAGGCGCCCTAAAAGGAAATCTTAAAAAAAAAAAAGGAAATCTTTAAAAAATGTTTTATCCAATATATTTAGCTGTTCTAAATATGGGTTTCTTAATCTGGCCATTGAAATTGATATTTATTTTATTGTATTTTGCTCCAAATGTATGTTATTTAATAACTATAGCAATCAACAATACTACATAATTATTCATAATGAAAGTAACAATACTTTATACAGAGACCTTCAATATTCAGTGAATTTTTTTTTCCATTTAATCTTTATCGTCAGTCTATGACGAAGCAATATAGGATCTATTTTCATTTTATAAAGCTCACTTACGTTCAGTGATTTTCATATAAGTATCAGAATCACCTTTGGAGCATTAAAAATACATTTTCTCAGGACTAATGGATCTGAATCTCCAGGACTTAAATCTAGGATTTTGTAGTTGTCCTTTTTTTTTTGGAAAATTCTTTAGATGGCTCAGATTCACAGCCCTGGTTAAAAATTCACCAGACTTGGGCGCCTGGGTGGCTCAGTTGGTTAAGCCACTGCCTTCGGCTCAGGTCATGATCCTGGAGTCCCGGGATCGAGTCCCGGGATCGAGTCCCGCATCGGGCTCCCCGCTCAGCAGGGAGTCTGCTTCTCCCTCTGACCCTCCCCCTTCTCATGCTCTCTCTCTCTCTCTCATTCTCTCTCAAATAAATAAATAAAATCTTTAAAATAAATAAATAAATTAATTAATTAAATAAAAATTCACCAGACTTAAAAAAAAAATCCACTAGACAACTCAATGAACCCAGCTAGGGCTTAAATCCAAGTAATTAATCACTCTCTCCTCTCCTCTCTGGACTGATTTTAAAACCAACTGAGGTATACACTCTGAACTCCAACAGATGAAAATCAAAGTGTTCGTTTTATTTTTTTTGATGTGTTATCACATGTGAGCCCCCAGATACTTGGCCTGCAGTGTAGCTCGTGGACTGACCCATAAAGGGAGAGTTTAGAACTACAGAGCAAATCCCTACCTCAATCCAGAACTACCACCCCATTAGGAAGGAGAGAGAGAGACAGGTCAGCTCTCAGACAAGCCTGGGCCTTGACTCAAGTGTGCTTATGGGGAGAGCATGGGTCGGGGGGCAGAGGGGAGACAGCACTCTCTTTCGTTGGGAAAGTCTTGGAAGCAGACAGACAGACAGGGAGAGTCAGGCTTGTCTAGTTCCTTCCATCACTCTTCCGGCAGTGGATTAATATGCAGAGTAAAGAGAAACTAAATTATTCCTGCTATTCTTTTCCTTCATAGCATGTTGACTAGAAATTCTCTCTCTTGGGCGCCTGGGTGGCTCATTTGTTGAGCGTCTGCCTTCAGCTCAGGTCATGATCCCAGGGTCCTGGGATCCCTGCATCGGGCTCCCTGCTCCACGGGGAGCCTGCTTCTCCCTCTCCCACGCCCCCTGCTTGTGTTCCCTCTCTCGCTGTGTCTCTGTCAAATAAATAAATAAAGTCTTCTAAAAATTAGGAAAATTAGGGAGGGGGAAGAAGTGTATCTGACACCACTTTGCCATCAACGCCACCCTTAAAACCAGGCAAGAGATGCCTTTCCCCGGGCCTTTTGCTTTAACAGGTCTCTCTCTCGTCATCCTCCAGACACCCGTTGCTCACTGGACCAAGGGGATATACCCATCTAGAGCATATACTAACCTCACCTTCTCGACCATGCTCAGCTACCTGAGACCCCAGAATCCCCTGCTCAAAAGCCCAAAGCCTGCAGCCGGGTTGGCATGGCCTTACCCCAGGTCCATACTCCCGAGGGCAGAGTGGCCTCTGGTCATGCACTCCTAGGTCTGCAGGGTGGCATTACGACTGTCTCTGGGTAGCACGACAGACTGAGACGGTGGCTGGGTGTGCACCCCTTGGCATACGAGGCCCCTACAGAGAAGGGCGGGCTGAGAGAGGGCTGGCTCTCCCTGCACCACCCTCTTCTGCTCTGGAATTCCGAGGTTTTGAGAATTCTAAATTAAAATACACTCTTCCAAGTCACTACACAGGAATATTTATTAAGATCCAAAGCATGAAACAAATTTTCACAATTTCTTAGCTTGATTTACAACATTTAAATATTTAGATATGTGGTACATGGACCCCCATTTGTGCTCTGGCTCTGAACCTCACCAGGTTGAAGGCAGGCCTACTTCCATGTGCTTTATTAGAAAACTTAATTAAATTTTTTAAAAAGCCTATCTCTTCCTTTCGAGTGCACACACACACACACATCTGCAGAAAAATGCTAACGTGGTTATTTTCTACAGGGGTGGGGATCTGGGTGATTCAGTATTTTTCTTATTTGTATTTTCTAATTTTTTCACAATGAACATGGAATGGAACATTTGTGTAATTTATTAAAGGGGAAGGTCAACATGGATCAGGACACACCCACCCCAAAAATAACCTCTATCTTACTGGTTATGGTCAGGGGACTCAACTGAGTCCATAAAGCACACTCTAGCTCTGTGGCAGATACACATTTTTTGTGAAAAAGAATTGTGGAGGCATAAGCAGGTTTTCTGGCCAGACAGCTATAAAAATACCAAGACAGCTTTATCAACACTGGCACCAGACATCCTATAGGCCAAACTGATTTCGGTCAGGAGAGTGACGAAGGGCACTCACAAGGCTGGAAAATCTTCTGCAGCATTGTCTCTCAGACCACAGGGTTATGACCCCCATGGGGATTACAGAAACTGGAGCCAAGTGGCTGGATGCCCCCATCCAGGGACTCTGCCAGTCCCTGGGACCCGAAAGACCATCCACAATGTCTCTTTCTCTTGATCATAACAAGAACTAATTGTGCACAGTTGCTCACAAAATACTTCACACACAGCATCTGATAACGATCCCCACAGCAATTCTCTCTGAATGAGGTGGGAGGGGTAAAGACCTCTCTCTCTGTAGGGCGGTGATTTGCATTTTATAGCTGGGGAGACTGAGGCCCAAAGTGGTTTCAGGGGCTCAGGTGTGGTCACGGCTAGGAAGTGGGGAGGCTGGAAGTTCCACCTGGGGCTGCTCACCCTGACTCACCTCGTCAGTCGATTCCTCGGGTCACCCTTCCGCTGCCTACTCCTGCCTGTCATCATTTCGCTTTCCTTTTCCCAGCACGGGTCCAACTGGAGAACTCCTGAGGATATAAAAATCAACCACCTCATAAAAACCCATCACATTCTCGGCTTCTTCCCTCGCCCCATGCACACGGGCAGCCCAGAAACACGGGGAGGCTGCTACCAAATGAAGACACTGAGAACATGACATGTCGGTGTCATGCCCCAGCAGCACTGAATGTCATCAAGCTCCCGACAGGGTCAGAAAAGATGGTGTCCCTGCTTACTATGGGTGGTTTCTAAGACACTTGGACATGTGTTTCTATTAAACTTTTTCATTTTCAGAGCACTTCTACAGGGCGCTGGGGTGGCTCAGTCAATTAAGCATTTGCCTTCAGCTCAGGTCATGATCCCAGGGTCCTGGGATTGAGACCCACTTCCGGCACCTGCTCAGTGGGTGCCTGTCCCTCTCCCCACTCATTCTCTCTCTCTCTCTCTCAAATAAGTAAGTAAATCTTAAAAAAAAAAAAAAAAAGCACTTCTACATGTGTCTTCGGATTGATCTTGTTATAACATCTCTGTCTGTGGATGCTGACAGGCCACAGAGTGGTTAAGGCTTCCTCAAGCCCCACAGGCTTCGAGCAGGACTCCTCTGTCTGTGAGCATGTCCATAGATACTGACGTCCATGTGAGCCCTCAGTCTGGAAAAAGTTAGCAATGCATGGGTTAGCTCCTTAACAACATTATCGTGATTTACTTCCTCCCACCCCTTTCTGGCAATAACACCGCCAAAGATTCAAATATGGTTGATCCTTACTGTTCAGAAGACCTCTTTAATACTATCAGTTTTCCGCCTCGAAGTCCTTGGCAGGAGTCTCTTTCCACAGATCACAATGCTGGCATGGGGCCAAGAGATGGTGTGGTTGACTCACAGGTCACTGAGGTTTATAAGAAGTCAGAATAATAAAAAGGAAGACAGGTCTGACATCACTGGCAAGGGAAAAATGTTAGCGTTGTGCTAAGTGAACTAATTAGAGCTAGCTCTGAATGAGGTGCGAGGGGTAAAGACCCTGTCGAACAAAGCCCAGCCCCAGGAAAAGGCCCACATGAAAAGTCCAACCACTCTACTGAGTCTGCAAAACTCAAACCTGACATTAACTTGTTATTTATCCCAAAGCCAAAGGGAAAAAAAAAAAATCTGCTCAAGCGAACTCTTTATTAATCACTTTATTAACCAAGATGAAAGAGAAAGTGCTTATGATAAAGTAATGAGAACACACAATGGGCGCACGCACACACTCACACAAATGTACACTCCATTGCTTTTAAATTGGCTTTGCTGCAAGCTGCATATATATCCAGGGTAAAAAGTACCTCTTTGTCCACTTAAGCTACTGCAATTTAAAAAAATAAAAGAAAAAATTTCAAGATAAGCTTGGCTTTATAATTCATTTGGTGAAAACCGAATGCAGCTACAATTATTATTAGGCCTTGGTCTGTGAAAGACTCTATAAGAGTTAAAAGCAAGCCAGCACTACCTTGGGCCCATAGGGATTACTCTTTTATTAGTATAGTCTTGGGATTAGTGGAAATGTCTGTCTAATGAATGCAGCTACTATATTTGAGCACATGCCTGAATAAGCTACTTGTTGATTGAAATCTATCTATTTATAAGCACTTCTGCACGTTGTGAAAAATCCATCTGTATCACCACAGCATGGCACCCACCATTTGAATAAAGGCTCTTTGCCATTTCACTATAGGGCCTGTCGAAAGAACAGGCAGAAAGGAAGTGTGTTGCATCTACTTAACAGGTTTTATTCCTCACTCTTGGCCTGTAAAGTAGAGTTACCTTATCTAAACAGTGATTTAGATTGATGTGGATGTTATAAAAACAGAAGTGGAAAAAAGTACTTTTCATGAGACTCACCCAGGGTTTTAACTTAGTAGATTCACCACAGTTTGGACAAATGGTCACAAAGAACCCAAACTAGCCCTACTTTGCTTATGTCACAGTCTTTGAGTGGCATCTGGAACATAGGTGAATTGAGTTACTACACCTATTCAGTATCATTTCTTCCTTAAATTTCTGCTTACGAAAAGCACACTGATAGCAATTCCAACAGAAACAAGTACAGCATGAAGAATAGCCTTGATATACAAATAACTCAATGCTTTCAATGTTTGGGGTCCTCCTTACCATACTGAGGCTCCATCTGAGGAAAGGCCAAGCACTCACCCTGAAAAGGAACCTCAAAGTCCAACCCAGGCTTCTGTAGTTGAGCCCCGCCAGTGCTTGACACACGCCCCATGGCTCTGCTTCCCAGACTCAGCATCGACTCGCTAAGCTTCCTGACTTTGAGGTTTGGGTATAAAGAAGGTATTTCTTATTCCCTTGGGGCTTAATTCCTCTGTAGTTAGGACCTCCATTTACTATGTGGCCTCTTTGGAAACAGGCTAACAAAAGCTTTACTAAATTTTCTTTTAAAAAAGGACTATAATAGACCACAGGCTATTAAGAACTGAGATTCCACAGAATTTCTCTCCTTGAAGAACTTTATAAACAATGGCAGGCAAACATTCCAGGCATCCCATTGTGATAAAGAGAAGACAGAAACCAGCCGACCACTGGAAGCTTTTTCTAGCCCCAACAGACCAAGTAGAGAGAGTTCTGGCTACTTCTCTTTCTAGAGTCTGTGAGCTTGTTTCCCAGTGATATCACAGACCTACGTAGTGCATGGAGTGAGAGCTCCGTAACTTGTAGCTATTGGCATGATTATTCATATATTCATGATTATTCATATTAAAGAATCACATCTTTTATATTCTTCTACCTGACGATGCACAGAAGTAATGCTGAAAACAAAAGTAGTGATATTCGAAAACCAAAGTTGAAATTTATAAAAGATGTTTGGAAATAGCAAATACTGGGGCGCCTGGGTGGCTCAGTCGTTAAGCGTCTGCCTTCAGCTCAGGTCATGACCCCAGGGTCCTGGGATCGAGCCCCGCATCGGGCTCCCTGCTCCTCTCCCACTCCCCCTGCTTGTGTTCCCTCTCTCGCTGTCTCTCTCTGTCAAATAAATAAAATCTTAAAAAAAAAAAAAGGAAATAGCGAATATTTAAATCATAATCTAGCAATATGAAGCATCAAAGACCCTACAGTAAGTGAAAAGAGCATTTTAAAGGTACTGTATTACTGATTCCGCAGCTGGGTGAAAGTGCTCTAAGAGATGTTAAAAGCTTGATGGAAGGCACTATTATCACCACATTCACTTTACAGATGAAGAAATTAAGTACCTGAGTGTTAAGTATTAAGCATGAGGAGGTGGTAGAGATGAGGTTTTGATAAAACCCCAACTTTTCCTATTTTACCATAGTACCTCCCCATACATTTTCTTCAATTATGTTAAACATTCACATGAGATTATTAAACATAATTAACAGATCTATGTCTTTAAAAGAAGCCATTTAACAGCTCTCTCTTTTGTGAGATCATTCCAAGAAAAAAGAGGGTGTAGGGCATTGTCCTGGAAACTCTGATTCAACATAGCATTTGAGAACAGGCCTAGGAGATGATCCTTTTGTGACTTGGTTTGTGACAACTCAGACTCACTCATGTCTTTCTATCTTGAAGCCAAAGGAAAACAAACTGAGAAACTAAAAACTTCTAATACTTGGAAACTCTTCTTCAATTTTCCATTTGATTCCTGAAACCTTTGCCCTTCCAAGTATTTGTTCTATTTTCTATTGGGGATCACAGCTGGGGACTGATAAAGAGTTCATCTTAAAACCTCAATCCAGGGCGCCTGGGTGGCTCAGTTGGTTGAGCGACTGCCTTCGGCTCAGGTCATGATCCTGGAGTCCCGGGATTGAGTCCCGCATCGGGCTCCCTGCTCGGCAGGGAGTCTGCTTCTCCCTCTGACCCTCCTCCCTCTCATGCTCTCTGTATCTCATTCTCTCTGTCTCAAATAAATAAATAAATAAATCTTAAAAAACAAACAAACAAACAAAAAAAAAACCTCAATCCATCCATCCATCCATCCATCCATCCATCCATCCATCCAACCATTTACCCACCTACTCTCCAACAGCTTCCATAAAAGATTTGAATGGACATTTAATGTTAACTCAGGCTATGAGCTCACTTTACTGGTCTTTCTCATAGCTACTATGTCTCCTATAAAAGAAACTGCTTTTTTTTTTAGACTTGTGTACTAAAAAAGAAAAGCAGGTGGTTAAGGAAAGGAAAAGCACTGGTAAGCATTTATAACTAAAATTCATCCATGAAAGTTTTTAAAGACTGTTTTTTTAATGTTCAGAATACTTTTATTTGTGGAGTATGCATTTTAAAATTTCCAATGGCAGCTGAAACTCACAAAGAAGCCAGAGGTAGAAATTATTCACATTCTATAAATAAGAACATAGATAAAAAGCAAGGGTCAAATGACTTATGCATGGGACCCAAAATTCAGCAACCCAAGCCAGGACTGAGAATTCCTCACTATGACTTTTGTAGTAAGATTATTAAGCTCAGCTGCTGCCTTCAATATTTGTTTCCACAGACATTACTAAGAAAGCATTTTACTTTGGCATTTTTGTAATATGGCAGCATTTATGGCTGTCTTCACTCAATAACCTTATTAAACAACCATCTTTAGGACTGGCAGTCTACAAAATGAGGAGGGTCAGCCTGGTTAGTAGTGGTTAATGGCTCAATCAAAATTTGGGTTATGTCACTTTTTTTCTTGCATTTTCTTGATTTAGATGCTAAAGTATGCCCACATTTCTAATTTAGCCAAGCCTGTATCTTTCTGACACAAATATAAAATCTCAAGAAGGAAAAAGATTTCTGTCATTCTACCTTTTATCATTTTTGGATAATAATGCAGCCGATCCAATGATTCCACAGACTTGTAGTGTGTGGATTTTTTTCCCTGTTACAGACTAAGTCTTTCCAAAGGATGCTCTAATTCATTTTAGGCTGAGAGAGAATAAACCCTATGCTAAAAAGAAAACTGTAATTTTTTCTCTTAGTGCTGAAATACTTCAGCACAGAATACAAAAGAATATACTAAATTCAACTGCAACTAAGCCTAAAGAAACAGGGAACTTTTAATTAACGTACTTCGGAAAGTCTAAACGTGGAAAAATCACAAAACAAAAATGTTAGCCATTAAAGAGAAATTTATTAAAAAAAATCAATTATCTTGTGTTTCAGATACACAGGTATAAGAGAAATTCAGAAGGTGAGCGCTCCTTTTCCAAAAACTCTTCCCAGGATGGTCAGTACTGGTTTCGAAACTGGTTGCTTAGGCCTTGCAGCTCTATGATGAGGGCGTCCATCGCTGCTTTTTCATCAGCTAACTCCCTGGAAATTTCTCCACTTGACACATCTGTAAAAAGTTGCTGCAACATAAAGAACAAAGGAGAACTATCAAAACAATGACAATCTCTTTAAAATAAAATAGGTACAGAGGATAGAATTAAAATTCCCTGTATCTAATAATACCACATGGTAGTAGCAATGGTTAGTGTTTGTTCTGTTCACCATCCTGGAAATGTACAAGCCGCAAAATTGAACCAGGCATCAAACAACATGCCTGAACTTGTAAATTCAAATGAGCTCTGCTCTTAAAAATGGTTGCCCTTAAAAATAGTTGCAGTTGAATTCACTAGTTATTCATTTTTTTTTTTTAATTTTATTTATTTATTTGTCAGAGAGAGGGATAGCCTGAGCAGGGGGAGGGGCAGAGGGAGAAGCAGGCTCCCTGTTGAGCAAGAAGCCCGATGCGGGACTCGATCCCAGGACCCTGGGATCACCTGAGCTGAAGGCAGATACTTAACCCACTGAGACACCCAGGTGTCCCCTGGTTATTCATTTTGATGTCATACGATGGTTTCAGGATGAATGGACATTTGTCATCCAAACAAATCTATTCATTGTGTATATAAGCAAAATGAATATATTTTATGTTCAAGCTCATACAAATCATACCCCTTTATGCCAATTATTTGAAAATTATTACGGCTTAGGACTCAGAGGCCACAAAGATTATCAAGATTTGGTAAAAGCAAAGAAGCCCAGCATATTAAAATAAAAATAAATGTGCCCTCTTCCTGTAAAAGGAATTGCCTTGGGAGGCACATTGCAACATACTTTGATAATGCCACCATAGCTGAGGCATTCTGGAGAGCCTCTCTATTTGGAACTGCCTGCTGAGCCAGGATAGGCACCCAAGAAAATGAGCTTCAGGATTTTACGACCACAGTGTGCATGTGTGTGTGTGTGTGTGTGTTGATCAGAAATGTAATTTACTCAACATACTTTTTCTTTCTTTCTTTCTTTTTTTAATTTGAGAGAGAGAGAGAGAGAGCGTGAACAGGACGGGGGTAGAGGGCAGAGGGAAAGAATCTCAAGCAGACTCCCTGCTGAGCATGGAGCCCGACACAGGGCTCGATCCCAGGACCCTAAGATCATGACCTGAGCCGAAATCAAGAGTCAGTCGCTTAACCGACTGAGCCACCCAGAAGTCCCACTGTCTATCTTTTTCACCAGGCCTGACTAGATGACTTGTTTACCATTACCATATGACTATTTACTATCATGACCATAGATAATAAGACATGACAATTGTTCTGATGGTTATTCTAAAAAGGGAGTCCCAAAGATGTTTTGAGTGATGGTATAATCACTGGGACAAGCTTAGAGTTTCACACAGTGATTTTTGGAGCCAAGAGCACTCACTGAATGCAGGACTTCATCAATGTTCAGTAAAGATTTGTCACGTTACCATGTAGTCACACCGTGCACAGCATTTCATAAGAGAATGACATAGGAGCCGTCGCAATGTGATCAGTAGAGAAAACACCTTTTAGAAAAATAACCTAGACTCACATAACATATTTTATTTTTACTAAGAATTATAGTGCTTGCAAATCATCATGAATCTGCATCACTCACCTATAAACTAAAGAGGAAGGAGAGAGAAACTGAGGCTTAGAAAGAATGGATTATTTGCTGAGGATCCCAAAGTGTGTAAGTGGTAAAATCTGTCCTGTCTCCGGGCTCTCCGGCATTTTCCCCAACAGCCCTCATGCCCTCTGCAGCAAATCTGCACAGCGATTGGCCGGGGGGTGGGGGGGGCGGACCCCATGGACTGGCTGAGTCTCAGGTGAGTCTCTAGGCTCTAGTTTATTTCCATGAACTCCCTGGCCTGGCAAGAAAAGATCAGAGATTGGTACAAACCAAGCTTATTACAAGCTATTTAATAGAGCTATCTATCCTATTTCATTTTCACTCTTTAAAGTGTTCTAAAAAAGTGTTTTGGGGATCGCAATTCAGCTGAGCAAACCCAAGTTATTAAAAAAATAGGAAAGGCATATGATCTACTACAAAATCAGAGACTCCCAAACACTCTAGCAAAAACAGGCTTTCAGAAGGAGGTGTTGGGAGGCAAATTTTCCCAGTTGGTATCTAAAGAGAACAAAATCTAAACACAGATGATGTTCTGAGGCCTCATTTTCAATGTTTGGGGATCTTCCACAAAAGGGAGGATGGGCAGTACCTGCAGAGACAAGATATTTAGGTTTGCAGGTACAGATTTATGTAAAAGTAATAACTTATAAGAAAAAGCTTTGCACAGAGGTAAGGGAACTAGTAGAGTTATCTCCTGAGGAAATAAACAATCGTGGGTAGGTTAGTAATCTAACCAAAACTAACTAGGAAACCTATCTCCCGAAGGAAAGTCACAGGAGAAGCTTGCTACCTTGACTTTCTTTGAGAGTCTGTGCAGCCTTCTGAGAGATACAAAATTCTGAAGTTATCATACCAAGCTGGGAGGAAATACAGTTCTTCCTGGTAGATTATTAGAAACTGGGTCCAGCTTGCAGATTAAAAGGATAGTAAAGCAAGTTAATAATCTAAAGGGGCAAAAATGATGCCCTCATCAGAAAAGATCAAGCAATTAATAAAAAGACATACTTACTCTGGGAAGGTTTTTACATGTGTCCTGAAGTGACTTCACTTGCCATAGACTTGCTCTCAGAAGTGTCAGAATTCATTTACAACCCAAGATTAAATAGTGAAGGCAAGCAAAAATGAGAAAAGAAAGCACTGAATTGTATTAGAAACTATATTCCTTGGGGTGCCTGGGTGGCTCAGTCGGTTGGGCTCAGGTCATGATCCAGGGTCTGGGGATCGAGCCCCACATCGGGCTCCCTGCTCATCGGGGTGCCTGCTTCTCCCTCGGCCCACTCGTGCTTTCTCTCTCTCAAATAAATTAATTAATTAAAAAAAAAAGAAAGAAACTATATTCCTTTACAGTTTGCTTCCAGAGGTATAATCCACACCTGGCTGCAGGGATCTCCCAGGCTCCGCCCCGTACCTGCCCTGCCACAGGTAGACGCTCCGAGTTCAGACTCCAAACCAGTTCCCTCAGGGATTCTCAGGTGTCCCCAACCCAGTGCTAGTTCACAAGGTGGCATTTGTAGATTGATGGTAAATGTTTTAGTTGTCAAACCTGAGTCACTCACCGACCTTAATCTTTGTGAAATCCATATACTACCTACTTAATATTTGTTTCGAAATCAGCTTTTTTTTTTGTAGTTTTTAATTTTATTATATTATGTTAGTCACCATACGATACATCATTAGTTTTTGATGTGGTGGTCCACGATCCATTGTTTTGTATAACACCCAGTGCTCCAAGCAGTACGTGCCCTCCTTAATACCCATCACTGGGCTTCGAAATCAGCTTCTTAAATAAAAGTCTTTTTTTTAGAGGAAACATTACATTACTGCAAATGAAAAATAAGCAATAATATTCACGAAAATGTAGATCTGAGGTGCTAGTTAAAGTTTTTCCAACATGTGCTGAAATAAAAACACACTAAATCGAAAGTTCAGCCAAGCGCTATCAGGGGCATGTATGTCACACTTCGGAAAAAGTGACAATAAGAAGAGCATTGTTTTAATTTAAATTCAAGAAAGCAGCAGGGCTGGGTTACAAGTATTAATTTCAAAGACTCCCAAGTTACCCACAGGAGTCTAGCCATTGGGCCAGTAACACCCCCACCAGTCCAACCGACCCCCTGGGGGCTGATAGCGAAAACGTAACGTGGGCCTAAAATCAGCCCTGACGTAAAAAAGAAGATTTAAGAGCAGTCAGCTCATGCTAGAGACCCTTCTTCCTATGACACTTTGAGTTAAATCACATTTTAAATCACTCTCACCTTTGCTTTAGATAACAGGCCCTGTAAATTGAGTCGAACTGAAGAAAGCACCTGTATAGCCTCTGGGGGACTGGATTTGTTTTTACTGTGTTTTATAGCCACTGAAACATAAATATGGGAGAAAACATGCGTTAAATACTGGTAACGATAATTTACAAGTGCCAAAAACCATTACTTAATTAGGATTTTATAGTACAGACTTGAGAAATATTCCCACATGGAAAGGTTTTATTTTGGCAAAAGGACAACAATTATGTACATAATTTCCCCCATTATCCTTCTTTTTTTTTTTTTCAAAGATTTTATTTATTTATTTATTTGAGAGAGAGCGAGCGAGAGAGAAACAGCATGAGAGGGGAGAGGGTCAGAGGGAGAAGCAGGCTCCCCGCTGAGCCGGGAGCCCGATGTGGGACTCGATCCCAGGACTCCGGGACCATGACCTGAGCCGAAGGCAGTCGCTTAACCAACTGAGCCACCCAGGCGCCCTCCCCCATTATCCTTCTTCACGCTTATTGCTAAACGAAGAATTTTGAGGGGAAATAGGTGATTTTTGGTAAGTTACAGATCACTGGGAAGAGACCCTAAACACACACACACACACACACACACACACAGTGAAATCAGGCAAAAAGAGACAAAATCTAACTGAACGCAAGGTGCCCACAGAGGGCAAAACCAGATGAGGCAGATCTTTAGTGTAGCTTCCCGGGGCACTGGGTCCCAAACGGGGGCTCACAGTGGCCCATTACACCAGTCCAGTGAAGCGACATCCAGGTATTTACAGCTCAATTCTAACTGCATTTTCCTACTCCGGGTTTACATCCCCATTCTGGAAGAAGCGATTTCAACAACCTATGTGCTTGCGTTCAGCGAAGGTGACCACACCCGGGCTCTCAGGTTGCTGAGTGGTGCTTGGCATCAGCAGGGAGTGGGAGAGAACAAAGTCACTCACGCGTCACAACGCTGTGTCCAGAGAGCCAGGGAGCCCATCTTCCTAAAACGTGGAATTATCAAGAGGGGATAATCCTCCCTAGCAGAAGGCCTGGCTATTAATGCTTTATAAGAACAAGTGAGGAGCTTGGTAAAAATACAATGCCTGGTATCTCTCCACTGGTTTGTTTTTATTTTTGTTCTTCTAAATTATGCTTGCCACAAAGCAGACCAATAACCAGATCTTATTTTAAAACTACACTAAACAGGGCGCCTGGGTGGCTCAGTTGGTTAAGCGACTGCCTTCGGCTCAGGTCATGATCCTGGAGTCCCGGGATCGAGTCCCGCATCGGGCTCCCTGCTCGGCAGGGAGTCTGCTTCTCCCTCTGACCCTCCCCCCTCTCATGTACTCGCTCTCTCTCATTCTCTCTCTCTCAAATAAATAAAAAAAATCTTTAAAAAAAAAAAAAAAAAAAAAAAAACTACACTAAACAGTGCAACGATGAAAGTCACTCAGTGCCCTAGATCTTAGACCAGGAATGGAAAATAGGTGTCTTTCTTGCATGCAAACTCTCATCAATTGGTGGGGATTGCCTGTGCCTGGAAAATCGTTTTATCATTAATTAATCTTCCATGGCTGGTGAGAACCAAGTTTGACATTCTCATTTCAAAATAATTATTAGACTTTGACATTTCTCAGCTAAGGGTGGAAACAATGCATGGTAATCAACAATGTGTAACTCGTTTTCAAAGGGCACAGTCAACCTGGAGATAGTGAGGATTATGATGTCTGTGTGCCTTAGGAGAAGACCGTTGTACTACCACGGCTGAGGTATTTGGGCTGTTCAATACCTAGGAACGTATCAGAAACAGCTTTTTTTTTTTTTAATTCTTATTTTCATTCAGGAAAAAATTTTAAAAAAAGAGCAAAAAGACAAAAACACTATTACACCCCTCGCTTAATCCCATTTCCAAAAACCACTAGAGACAAAGATAAGAGTTCTAGAAAGGGAGAGAAATAAAATGCTGTTCCAAATCATCAGGAAATCCAAGATAGCAGTGCTTCCTCCAGGCAGACTATAGTTAAAATGCATAACTATTATTTTGAAAGTCCCTGGATGGCAAAGAAGGAACCAGCTTTTGCCTACCCTTTCCCAGAAAACAGAATAGCAGAAATTGGAAATGAATAGCCCCCAGACAATACAAATGGGTACACGATGACAACATTGTTACACAAAGGTCTGAAGCCCTATGGAGAGACACTGCAATGTCTTATCAAGTACATGGCTACTCTTAAAAATAGCAACCCAAAAGGGAGTAAATCATGTGGAGTGTGTGTGTGTGTGTGTGATTTTTTCTTAATGTTTTATTTTCTTTTTCAGAATTGAGCAAGGTAGGGCACCTGGGTGGCTCAGTCGTTAAGCGTCTGCCTTCGGCTCAGGTCATGATCCCAGGGTCCTGGGATCGAACCCCGCATCGGGCTCCCTGCTCGGCGGGAAGCCTGCTTCTCCCTCTCCCACTCCCCCTGCTTGTGTTCCTGCTCTCGCTATCTCTCTCTCTGTCAAATAAATAAAATCTTAAAAAAAAAACAAAGCAACAAAGAAAAGGTAAAGTTTTACCTTCATAAATCTAAAATATCACCAGAAACTAAAGCTGAGCATCCACTCACAGATGCTTAAAGTGTTGTAGGAACACCAACACCTAATTCATTAAAGTCAGAGGAAACTTAAAAGAATAGAAGCTTGTTTTTCTCCCAGTACTGCCCTGATGAAAAACGGTGCCCAAAATAGCTTAAAAACGACTTTAAGATACAAACTGAAGATTTTCTTCCTGCAGTACTTATTTCTTTAACCTGTGCATTTATATTTGACAGGTTTAATAGCATCACTTAGTGACTACAGAAAATATCTTGGCTTTGACTGTTACAAAGCTAGCTGTTCACAGAAATGTTTAGGGTTGGCAATCTCAAGTAGATAAGATAAATTCTTCCAAGGAGATTGCACCTTGCTGTAATTATGTACATAATACACCTAGGTATGGGTTTCCTCAGACATGGTACTATATTCACAAAGGTCAAAGGCATCAGGACTGCACTCCCTCTGAGCCCAGCCACCATGAGGCCAGCACAATCCACATGAACTGCAGCCACATTCCACGGGTCTATCGGCGATGACCTCCACCTCATCTACTCTGTAGTTCAGCTACACAGAGTTCAGCATGTCTCCCTGATCTGTCAAGGGGTAGGCAGCCCAGATAATTGGATATTTATATCCTTCTTCTCAGTGATATCAAAGACCGTAAGTAGAATTATCAACTACTAAGCCCATTTCTAAACTGTTTGAATGTTCTGTGACTTCTTTAGAGACACGTTAACCTTTACTCTTGTTCTTCCTTTTTCTCTTTTTAGTTTTGAATGCCTTATCAGACAGCTCAGCTCCTCTACCCCAGAAGGAACAGGGTTGGGGTGAGAAGGTCAGGGATTCACATTTCAACCATGTGCAAGATACTCTTAAGTGTTTAAATGTGTTTTCATTTATTCTTCCTAACAAGAAGGTAGGCATTACCCCCATTTTACTGATGAGGAAACTAAGGCTCAGAGGAGTTAAGTGATTTACCCAACACCACCTAGCAAGTACGTGGCAGAGCCGGTCCTGGAGTTTAGGTCTCCCTGATTTCAAGGGTCTGCCCTTTTTACGGTCTCATTGGCTCCCCAATTACTGTAACTATTAGTTGCCAAAAAAGTTAGAGGAGGACTTTAGGATAGGTTCATAGTCTCTGTGATTCAGTTCTTAACACTGTGGCTTCATTATTTTATTTGAACTGCATATCCAGGGCATCACACATCCATACTCAGTTCTAAATATAAAAATGCATTATTAAATTTAACTGGTATATTTTTTCATTAATGCAAATAATGAAAAGGGGCCTTTATCTGGAATATACCCAACAGGCATGCAACCTTATATGTAAGGTTATCTCTCCCCTCAAATATCATCCACTAAATTTCCCAAACGCAGGGATAGGATTATATTTTTTATTTCTTTTGCATATGCCACAGCTTTTTGTACATTCTACGTCCTCCAGTAATCTATGTATTTTTGAGAAAAAATATTTCCATTTATAAAGAAGACTACAAGTCAGGAAATGTTAACAGATTTCCTTAATACTACACAAGCAACACCAACAGACCTTGTGTGCTTGAAGGTCAGATACAGTTGGAAAGGTACTTCACGTCTTGAAAGCTCCTGATACCCATCACTTATTCCAGTGGTATTTAAGCCTCTATCCTTCCTACGCTCCGGCCTCTATTTGCTCCTGTTGCTCCGAAGTGCTTACTACCTAGCAGCTGGTCTTATAAAGATTTGCTGCATGAAATATGACAATTTCCATAGAAGGAAATAATCTGAAGTTATTTGTAATGGAACTTCACTTTTGACAAATTCTTTTTCAGTACAAATACATTAAAACATGGCAGGGATAGCAAACGTTACATCAAATACCATGTGCGAGTCCTAAGGCTCTCTGCACCACTTGCTTAAATGATGTCATATCTTTCTCCCAACAACTGGACTGTGTGTCACACTTGTATGCCTTAGAGAGATACTGGAACGCCTGAGGACAGAAAAAGAACAATGTTCAGAATAACAAGTAGAATGCACATTTCAAACTCGGTTTCCTGGAAGTCATGTGGAACTAATTCCAACTTGAAAAACGAGCATCTGTGTCATGCAGCGCGGTCTTTATTATTCTCATCAAAGAAAGGGTACAGACGCACAGCCAACAGCAATAAGCAATTAAAAGCAATCAAATGGATGTATTTGGATAGAGACACTTCCCTCCAAACAGAAAAATAGAAATGCCAGGTTTGGAAATCTAGAAGAAGGGCACACACCTTTCCTCAGCATCTGTAGCCATCAGCTTAAGAGCCGGGTTTAGAGAATGAGGCATGAACTTGACGACACCTACAGAATTACCGAGAGGTGTGTATACTCACAGAAGTTTAAAACACTCTTTCCCAGCCCCATCCTTGCAGATTCTTGAGGGAGAAGTCACCGATCAGAGAATTCAGACTACCCTTGATTCCATATGCAAGAGCACATAATTCAAGAAGAAATGGAAGGAGAGAAAGTAGGAGTGTGTGCATGCGTGCGTGTGATTATGTGTTCTCTGGGTTGACAAGCAATGGTAGAAGCCAGCTGGGTGGACTGAGGGAGGAGAGATGGCTAGGAGTCCCACAGATTAGCTGTACTGCAGCGAATTCCAAACTCATGCAAGGAGTACATGTGACTTGTTGTGGATGTTTTGAAAAGAACAGAAAACAATTATTTCAACCTTGGAAACTCTGGGGGCTCCTTTGAGTTCTAAGATAAGAAGCCAAAGGCATAACTTGAGTGTAACTGGTGTTCTAATGCACTTCCGAGAAAGGTGCAGGGCAACCTCTGTAAAGCATTTTGTGTTTAGACTTACAAGCTCTCCTCCAATGTTCTTATTTAGTGCCTTTTTCTTTTTCCCTTCCATGGCCCCTATCTCAGATCTAAACCATCTTTGTCCCTGGGCCCCATCTCCCTGAGTCTTCAGCAAGGAGCCTGCAGAAAGGGCTGGGGGTAAATAATGGGAGCAGCTGCTCGCGGCAGCTCCAGTGGGGGAGCAGACTGGAGAGAACTTTTGCAGGAAACAGAGAAAATTTTTTTTTTTTTTTAAAGATTTTATTTATTTATTTGAGAGAGAGAGAATGAGAGACAGAGAGCATGAGAGGGAGGAGGGTCAGAGGGAGAAGCAGACTCCCTGCTGAGCAGGGAGCCTGATGTGGGACTCGATCCCGGGACTCCAGGATCATGACCTGAGCCGAAGGCAGTCGCTTAACCAACTGAGCCACCCAGGCGCCCCAAGAGAAAATTATGTAAGAAAAATTCATAGAAAGAAAAAAAAAAGTGAATGCTTACAAGTCTTAACCTGCCCGCAATTCAAAGTGCTTATGTTAAAGATTCTGAATCAAAACGGAAAACCTGAGCATATCAATCTTCCATTTCAAGCTATTTAACTCTTCCTCCAACCATCAAGGAAGCAGATCCAATACACATAATTCAAACAAAAGGCAAGCACCCGGGAGGACTGAAAGAGGACTTACCTTTTCATTTTCATCAGGCTTTTCGCTCTGCCCATTTCCATACACTTCGGCATACAGCCTCCAGATTTCTCCATCATTCGTCACTCTTGAAGTCACTCTGCCAAGTAATTCCTGCAGCTTCCCTTTGAGGCCAGTTGCAACATCTCCACTTCGATCGGTCATCCCGTCAACCACTGCCCTGACCAGAATTTTAAGGACCTTAAAAAATGCACAGAACAAACTGGTAAGCTAGGAAAAAACCAAATAATAACAAAAAACAAAGGGCTACCATCACCATCATCAATGACTGTGATGGTGAAAAACCTTGAGACCTGCTGGAATATCATCTTTACACTTCTTAAAAATAAACATCAAGCCATGCTGAACCACTCTCTAGAATCACATGCTGATTCGCATAGGCTCCCTTTTAAGGCTCCTGGGAGGGTTCTTCTTTTACAGGCTTGATGCTTCTCTCTTCTCATTCTGAGTGCTCTCTCTGAATGATCTGATTGACACCTGTAGCTTTTAGGAATGTAAGCTCAGACTCATGGTCCTAACTACATACAGCAAAAAAAAGTGGAAAAGAGAACATTTAGTTGTGTTTTTCTTTCTTGTTTGGACAAGATACCTTATCTCTGCCTATAAATTCACATTACAACCCCACATGTGTAGTTTTAATTCTGAAAAAATAAAATTCTTATTACAATCCCACTCGTGGTTTTATTTTTTGTTTTGTTTTGTTTTTTTGTTTTTTAAAAAAGATTTTATTTATTTGACAGAGAGAGACACAGCGAGAGAGGGAACACAAGCAGGGGGAGTGGGAGAGGGAGAAGCAGGCTTCCCATGGAGCAGGGAGCCCGATGCGGGACTTGATCCCAGGACCCGGGATCATGACCTGAGCTGAAGGCAGACGCTTAACGACTGAGCCACCCAGGCGCCCCCACCACTCGTGGTTTTAAAGATTTTTTTTTTTTTTTTTTTTTATTCATGAGAGACAGAGCGAGAGAGAAAGGCAGAGGGAGAAACAGGCTCCCAAGGAGCAGGGAGCCCGATGTGGGACTCGATCCCAGGACCCTGAGATCATGACCCGAGCCGAAGGCAGACACCCAACCATCTGAGCCACCCAGGCGCCCACCACTCGTGGTTTTAAATCTAAAAGTAACAATGCAGAAGGGACTGCATGGGTATGCACTACTGTCAAGTGATCATTCTTTAAACATTTCAAGGATTAACACATTTTAAAAGGGATGGCCTACTAAAATAGTTACTATCAAGTACAAATAAAGCATACTAAATTAGTAAAATACTTTGCTTTCTCTGGGATCTGACAATTGGTCCAACATCCTCCTATAGGAGGAGTTGGGGGAGAGAAAACTTTCAGCTTTCTTGCCAATGAAAATGGAGAGAGGCAGTGCAGGTGTTTGAGAGGGGAAAAGTTGGAGAAGAGAGTGTATGTGTGTGTGTATTTGGTGGTGTGTGAAGGGAACGGAACAGTAAAAGGGTAAGGAGGTGGCTTGTCTATGTGAACAGGAGTAGGTAGGGCGAAGGGAACTTTAGACAGGCAGATACCAAAGCCTCTACACAATTCATATGCAGATGTCACAAGAAGAGAGTGGGACCTTGAACAGGAGTGGAAGCACTGACTAATGTCTTCATACTCTCTATCTGTATGTTCAATGGCCAGTTAAATGAGCTCAGAAGAAAGTTCTATAAGGAGGAATAAATAATAGAAGTCATTCATGGCTATGGCAGATATTGCCTAAAGAGATTCTGTTGAGTAAGAATCAGATTACAGATAGAATCCTAAGGAACACTACACTTAGGGAAGGTAAACAGGGGACTATGCATAAGCAAGACTAAAAAGGAGTGCTCAGAAAGATGGGATAAAGTGATGTCATGGAAACCAAGGGAGGAGGAAGTGACAAGAAGAGCACAGCTATAGAAGTTTAGGGCTGGAAGACTCCACTGGATTTAGCAATTACAAAGGGTTAGTGACTGTCCAGAGCTAAAGCCAGAAGAAAGGCAGGAGACATTGATTTCAGACAAGAGGTTTACAAAGAGAGAGAAAAACATGAAAACCAACACAATTATTAACATCATAAAAAACAAAAAGCAAAAAAAACCCCAATCATAGTAGCCTGTAATGCTCACTTTGAATATTATATATATAGGCATAGACTGTTAATAGAGAATATTCATGTAACCAAAAAATTTAATGTAAATATCCTGGGAAAATAAAGAGAAGTAGCACTTAGGGTGCCTGGGTAGCTCAGTCTGTTGAGCATCCGACTCTTGATCTCAGCTCAGGTCTTGATCTCAGGGTCGTGAGTTCAAACTCTGCTTAAAAATAACACAATTGAGAGGTGGAATAATTCTTGGGGATACAGAATCCATGATATGGCCACTTGAATGGGTTGCTCATAGGGAGTAAAGGAAAGGACAAAGAACTTTAAGTCCAGGGCGCCTGGGTGGCTCAGTTGGTTAAGCAACTGCCTTTGGCTCAGGTCATGATTCTGGAGTCCCACATCAAGTTCCCTGCTCGGCAGGGAGTCTCCTTCTCCCTCTGACCCTTCCCCCTCTCATGCTCTCTCTCTCTCAAATAAATAAATAAAATCTTAAAAAAAAAAAAAAAGAACTTTAAGTCCAAAGTACTGGACATAGCATCTACCTAAAACACTAAGTACTCAAGAACAGCTAGATCAAGAGTGAAGTGTAATATCTATAGAATTAGTTGCTGAAATCCGCTATAAATACAGGGACTACGACATTGGTAAACAGCAGTGATGAGGACAGGTATTCTGTCTACTACATCACAGAATTGTTGTATCAAGGAGTCAACATATATGTAAAGAGCTTCAAAACTATAAAGCAATATAAACCTATAAACTATTATGATGATCACTGATCCTCAACTTCCTTACTCCATCAAAAGTGGACAGCAAAACCCTCATTGTTAGCTCACTCTCCATATGCCCCTAAACTTCCTTCTGGTTCAGAAGAGACCTAAAGAAAAACAGAATCCACCACCATGGTAGCAGCCCTCAATACCTCCCCACTACCTCTGCTGTGAGCATCACTGTGTGCCAAGCCCTGTGCTGAGCACATGACCAACCTGATCTCATTGGTTCTCATAGCAACCCTAACAGGCAGGTACTCTCCCCACTTTACAAATACACTCAGGCAAGAGAGGCTAAATGTACTTTCTCTGGGTCCCACAGCAAGTAAGTCGCGGAGAGGGGTTTTGAACACCAGTGGTATTTGACTCCTGAGCTTTGATGGAGATGATGAGAAGACAATAATGGTAGACAACACTTCCATATATATATGTAAGAGACACAGAGAGACAGAGACGGTGACAGAGACAGAGAGATGAAGAGAGCATGTGAGCATGTTCGAGAGCCAGGGCCTCCGTGAACACACAATCCTCCTGACAGTCCTATGAGGAAGGTGCTCTTGTTATTTGCATTCTGTAGATGCAAGAATTCCAATTTCCAAGAAATTGGAGCACAGAGGAGTCAAGTAACTTGTCCAAGGTCACACACCTGGGAAAGGTGGAGTTGGATTTGAACCCACAGTCCAGGTCCTGGATCTTGCACTCAAGCATTCATTGTATTCATTTACAAGGCACAGTTCCTTACTCCTGTTATTTCTTCCTTTCTAATAAATTCTTTTATACTGGAAAAATTTCTCTTTTATGAAATATGTATACTAGTGACTTTGATCATTTCATTATCATTTCTTTGCCAAATCTTGAATTGACCAAAACCAAACAGGTTTTTGTAGTTTTATTATTTATTTATTTATTTATACTTCCCCCAGGCATAGGAGCTAATTAAAAACAAAAAGGAAAATAAAATTCCCAAACATAAGCACTACTAACATTGCAGTGAATTTCTTCTAATTTTTTACTATGTGTGAATTTTTTAATACTATGTAAACAGTCTTATCTTCCCTGTTTCACTTAACATTACGTCATGGAATTTTTTCATGTTTTCATATACTCCTTAAAATAGATCATCTTAATAGATTTAAAATATTCCACGGGGTTGACATACTGTAGTCTATTTAACAATTTCCCTGCAGTCAGATAAATAGGCTGCTTCCATGTGCTCCCACTGTTGATATTATTATTAAAATTAACCACTTCAATGCGTATTTTTGTGCCCAAAGTTCTTTTCCACACTAAAGCTTTCCTTAGTTAGATTTCTAGAACAGGAGCATCTGGCTGGCTCGGTCAGTGGAGGCTGTGACTCTTGATCTCAGGGTTGTGAGTTCAAGCCCTACCTTGGGTGTAGAGGTTACTTAAAAAAAATAGAAAATCATAAAAAACAAATTCCAGAAACAGAATTACGGAATCAAGGGAATAGACATTTTAAGACTCTGGTAGTGAGTTTGATACTTTCTACAAGGGCTAGATCAAATTAGATGCCTATCAGTGGTAAATGAAAATGTGTCATTTCATTGCATATTACCAGCACTGGGCTGATCACTATTTTTTAAATCTTTGATATTTTGTTCTACTAAAGGTATATGCAGATATTATTTTGAATTTTATTTCTTTCATTATTTAGTGCATTTAAATCTCCTTCCAAATGTTTGCTGAGTAAACATATTTCCTTTTAAAGATATTTAAATGTCTTCTTAATTTGTATTGAACTCATTTGTTTCCAGTGTGAAAACAGCTTTACTGTTAATCTTCATTATGGAAATAATATAGCCCACAAGCTGATGGACTAATCCACTGCCGGCTCCTCTTTCTGAATCCAACACCATCCATGGCTTGAGAAAGGAGAAAGTTGATGAATCTGAGGCAGAAGCATATGGGGAAGAAAACGGGGCAAGCTGAGCCTGGAGGGCTGTCACCGACAGGGGAAGGTGCCACTGGGATGAGGAAGTGGGGATGAGCACTGGGCGACCCGTGGTGTTAGACATTGCTGATAGGCTGAAGAACTTGAGGACTGACGAGTGTCCCCTGGAAGCGACACGAGGGTCTTTGCCAACAGCACAGTTCAGTAGACAGGGAGAGAAAGCCTCATCGGCATGGGCTCCAAAGAGGCCAGGAGGAGGGGAAGCCCATGTGGGAAGACAATTCTCCTCCGGAACGAAAGAGCCACAGAGAAATGGGGTGGCGGCTGGGGAGGAAGTGAGTGTGCACAAATTATTTATGCGCAGTTGGAAGACACTGAGGACGCTGACAAACTAGAGCAATAGATAAATGCATTCGGTAGTATTTTCCCATTTGTAACGCAGCACAAGTTATAGAGGCATATTTTAATGCACAGTGATTATAAGGGAGGGCCAACTAGCCTTTTTATCTGAAAACTAATGCTAACAGTCTACTCCAAAGATGATTCTTTAGTCTGTGTTTACTTTCCTGGGGTTCTGGACACCCATGTGGTAATCTAATGAGAGTTCAGAACCCTCTTTCCAGAATGTGCGTATCCACATAGATAAGTCTTTTTCACAGTGGTGCAGGTCCTATCACGATCTCCTAAAGCCTAACAATGGAATCCTACTTTGTGAGAGAGAGAGAGAGAGAGAGAGAAACCAAGACTCTTTAACTACAGAGAACTGATGGTCACCAGAACAGCGGTGGGTGGGGGGTAGGGGGTAGGGGGGAAACAGGTGACGGGGATGAAGGAGGGCACTGGTTGTGATGAGCACCGGGTGCTGTATGCAAGTACTGAGTCACTATATTGTACACCTGAAATTAATATAACACTGTACATTAACTATACTGGACTTAAAACTTAAAAAAAAAAGAGAGAAATCCTAGTTTGTCCACCATGGCATGGGATTCCGTCTTCTCTCTCAATACTGCATACAACTGAGTTCTATTTGAAAAGCGTTACTAGTTTTCTATCAACTCCCTCCCTATTCTTACTATCTCCTTCGTCACTTCCAGACGTTCAAACATCTGGCGGTGTTGGCCAACGGCAAGGCCTTCACAGGACTGGGGGCGATCTCTGCGGCCTCTGCGGGTGTAGCTCTGCGCACACCAGCTCTGCCACCACAACGGCTACCAGTGAGGCGCCGCTGTGTGCCGGGCGCACCCGGCCCTTGCCAACCCCGCTCTTCTCAAAGGCACTGCTTTCTCCCTGAAAAGCAGCACAACAGTTGTGGTGGGTCAGCTGTGGTGAACTGGCATCCTCCCCAAATTCATGTCTAAACAGAACTTCACAATGTGATCTTATTTGGAAACAGATATAATTTGCAGATACAATTAGTTGAGGTTATACCAGATTTGGGTGTGTCCTAAATTCAATGACCAATGTCCTTCTAAGAAGAGGAGAGGACATACAGAGAAGGTGGTGCAGAAGTAGGGGAAGAGGGAGAGACTGGAGCGAGGCCACCACAATCCAAGGAAAGCCAGGAGCCACCAGCATCCAGTGGAAGCAAGGGAAGATTGTGCCCCACAGCCTTCACAGGGAGCACGGCCTGGCCAACACCTTGATTTTGGCCTTCTAGCCTCCAGAATTGAATGGTGAGAATACACTCTGTTGTCTGAAGACGCCAAGTCTGTGGTAACTTGTTAGAGCAGCTGCAGGAGACTAATCCAGGAGTCTCGAGTAGAAAGACCCAGACAACACCGAAATCACCGAGACAGTCTCTCCCCAGGGCACTTGCCCAGCTTCTCCTCATCATCTTCCAGGTTCAGTTCAGGAAGCACTAAATGAATGGCTGTCACCTCACAGCCTATCCCTTCTAGGGATGGTGACCTCTGGCACCCCACCCCGATGGCATTATTTCCCCACGTGTAAAAGTTTCAAATATCGAATCTCTCAAACTTTTCCTTCCTGGGGTATGGCTTTTGTGTCATGATTAAAAAGAGTTTCTCCAACCCCAAGCTTATAAACAATATTTGCCATACTGCCTTTATAGTTTTAACTTTTTCGGTGATGATGATGATGAAAGCAGCCACACTTAGAACACCTGTATGTGCCAAGCACTGTTCCAAGCCCTTTCCAGAGATCAACTCATTTACTCCTCACAACAATCCTTGGGAGGCAGGTACCATTTTCATCTCCATCTTACAAAAGTGAGGCACAAAGTGATTAAGTTCCCCAAGGTCACAGGGCTGGTGACGGGCAGAGGTGGGCTGCAAGCCCGGACTGTCTAACTCCAGAAGCTCTGCTCATACCTACAATGTAATCCTGTTTCTCAAGGCACTCCAATTTAAATATGTGATCCACTTGAATTTATTTTGGTGTAAGCAGTGAAGCAGAGCTTTAGTGTTTTTATCCCAAATGCTTAGCCAACTATTCCAAGACATATTGAATATTCTATTTTTATCCCACAGACTTAAAATGTCATCTTTATCATGGACCACATTCTCATACTTACTTGAGTCTGTTTCTGAATGCTCTGTTCTGTCACATTTCATTCCTGTAGCAGATGTTAACTCTTTATATAATAAGGGTATTATTAGCTTTTTATCTTTCCTATTTGTTACAAATATTCTGTCACATACTTTTTAAATGTGGTCATAAAAATTCTTTCAAGTTTTCTTTTATTGCTTTAAAGTTCAGAAAATTTGGGAAGTATCTACTTCTATTCCTGATTTTTTATGAGATAAAAAAATAGTTTGCATATAGTCCATTTGGAATTCATTTGATGTATCATAAAATAATCTAAGTATATTTTTTAAACCTGGATGCTCAGAGGGATTTCATTCTCATCAATATAAACAGCCCTGTAGTTCCTCACATCCTCCCCAAACCAATACCAGGCCAAGATGCCCTGCAATGACCTCTTAATCCCTCAACCACATCTCTCATTCATTTAGGTGATAAGAACTTTCTCTATCCTGAGTCTTTCTCACCTCCATCCCAGACCATGCCTAGGGGATGCAGCAGCAGAGAATAACCTGTGGGGAGCCACCTCCAGCCCCTAAAGAGAGTTCCCGTTTCCTCACATGGAAGAACAGTGATTCCAATGTACATGCTGAAGAATCTCCACAAAGAGAAAGACCTAACTATCCCCGTTCCCAACACTAACCTTGAATCCTTGGCCAAGTGTCACCAAAATCTTGGCTGAAAGCACAAGGTGTTGGCCCTCTGAATTCTGGAGGTCTTCAAAGCAGGAAGGAATGGGATTGCCTGAGGGCCAGTTATAAAAACTTCCAGGAGGGCTCCAGGCCAGGAGTGAAGCCATTTTCCGCCTCCCGGCTTGGCTACCTCCCTGCTCCACTTGGAGCTCTTTACAGAACTTGCCCTGTTTCCTGGCCTGATAACCCTGACCCTTAGCTTCCCCAAACCTTGGTTATCACAGCGAGGTAGGCAGTTTAATATTTGCTTTTTCACTTCTTCAGGGGAAAAAAAAAAAGTCTTCAATTATGGAAAAGGCATGCCCAGGCTTTTAGGTTAAAAAGACCAGACTTTAGGCTTCAAGTCTTGGCTTTACTACCACTTGCTCGCTCTGAAATATCAGCCTTATCAGTTCACCTTGCTGAGCCACAGATACCTCAGCAATCAAGCGGAAATAATACCAACTTTACAGCTATAATTTGTGTAATATATATCCATCCCCTCCCCTCTTTTCTTTCAGGTAACACCTAGCCACCACTCACTCCAGGACTGCAGTATGGCTGGCAGCGTGCCCCACTGCCCGTCAACACTGTCTCCCCCCTTCCCAAAGAAAACAACAAAAGGAAATCCACACAAAGAACAACATCAATAGAAAAGTACATGCAGCTTATGATTCTCTGTATATGACACTGAAGAAAAAGCAAAATTGAACGATGGCGCTGAAATCAGAAAGCAGTTGCTTGGCCGGGGCGGGGGTGGGGAGGGTGGTGGTACAATGGACTGGAAAGGGGCCTAAGAGGACTTCCTGTGGTGATGAAAATGTACCGTTATCTGTTTTGGGTGTTGGCTCTATAAGAACATAGAAAATGAGAAATATTTAGTATCCACCTGAAAATACTGAATGCCCTATAAAAGATAACGCGTGGTAAGTGCCAAAAACATAGTAAGCACTTAATATATGTTAATCCCCTTCCCTTCCTCTTCCATTTATAAATAGCAAATGGGGTGTAATACTGCAGTACTTAAATTCTTTTCCTGAAATGATTGCCCCAGTCATCAAAGAAGGAGGAGAAGGGGGGGGGGGGGGGAAGGGAGGGGAAAAGAAAAAAGAAGAAAACTAACAAATCAACATTAGAATTTACCCTGAGGAAAGAAGCATGGCTATACACAAGGATTTATCTATAAGGATACCCATGGCATTATTCACAATAGTAAATACCTGGAAAATTGAACAGAGACTAATTATGCGGGAATATGAAATTTTGTTTTATTGTAACTAAAATATATATAACCTAGACATAAATATAGATATGTACTATGGCAAAAAAAGCATTCTTGAGTTTTACTAGGCTATGCATGAGTCAAAATTAGGATATAGAAAAAGGAGAAAGTGATACAGATAGTACTCCTTTTAGTACAAACACTGAAAAATACAGAATAACTGTAGCTAACTTACTGTATTAAAAGGAGTATAAATTTACACATATATCCACACACACAAGAGAGACAATTAAAATGACAAGAATCACATTTATAAAGAAATAGAAACAAACAAACAAATAAATAAAACTTTAAGCAAACTAAAATAGAATGAGGTCAGGTAGTGTCAAACATAAGAATATCAGTTTTTGAAAGACACCTGTTGCCAAACTTGTAGCGTTAAGTAAAATTTCTTTAGCCAAGATAAAAATATGCCAGACAACCTATCAATTGTTTCAGTCCACACTGACTAATTGTAATAAAGCATGATGACAGACAGAAATAGTCAGTGAAGCTAAATATGACCAAGCCCATCACTAGCCATCAAGACTTTCCTTCCATGATGATTACATCACTACAGAGCGAGTCTCCTCACACCCACTAAACACTAAACATTGCCATCAACATTCTAAGACACTTGCAAGGAAAGGTATTAACAGCTCCTGACACATTATCTCACTGTGGCTATTTCTCCATTGTAGGGTGTTACAGATGATAATTTAGCTTGACCAAGTTGCTGGGTATCTAGATGTTATGTTCTCAGTAACACTTCTCCAAATCCAAATGTAAACATTAAGCTAAGAGCTTTAGGACGTCTTCAGAAGTGCCATTCAAAGTGCTCTGTTGACAAGCAATATTTCTCATAACAGGAACAGTTCCTGGGGCTTCTGTGTGTGGCAGTGGGGGTACAGGAGGGAAGTCTCAAGAACCCCAAAGCTGCCCTTGTTTCTAAAATCACTGATCTTTTACAGAAACTAATTTCAAACTCACTGAAATATTCATGTGCAGATGAAATACTACTGTACAAAAGGAGGTGAGTTTCATATTCTGAATTTGAGGAACAAAGGAAGAATTAGAGGAAAACTAGGTTAAAATACTAGCTGGCCAGAAACTGCCTAAAACTTATTTTCATTCCAGTGTAGTTAAAACACAAGGTTACACAGCTTCAGGTGTACGTTACAGGGGTTCAACGGCTCCACAGATTACAGTGCTCATCATGGTAAGTGTACTCTTAATCCCCTTCCTCTGTTTCACCTATCCCCCACCCACCTTCCCTTTGGTGACCATCAGTTTGTTCTCTATAGTTAAGAGGCTGTTTTTTGGTTTGTCCCGTTTTTTCTCTTTGTTCATTTGTTTTGTTTCCTAAATTCCACACAGGAGTGAAATGATATGGTATTTGTCTTTCTCTGACTGGCTTATTTCACTTGGCATTATATTCTCTAGTTCCACCCATGTTTTTGCAAATGGCAAGATTTCATTCTTTTTTACGGTTGAATAGTATTCCAGTGTTTGTGTGTGTGTGCACACGCGCACATCTTTTTTATCCATTCATCTATCGATGGGCACTTGGGTTGCTTCCCTAATTTGGCTATTGTAAATAATGCTGCAATAAACATTGCTGCATCTATCCCTTTGAATCAGTGTTTTTGTATTCTTAGGGTACATACCCAGTAGTGCAAATACTGGATCACAGGGTAGTTCTATTTTTAACTTTTTGAGGAACCTCCATACTGTTTTCCAGAGTGGCTGCACCAGCTTGCATTCCCACCAACTGTGCACGAGGGTTCCTTTTTCTCTGAATCCTTGCCAACACTTGTTGTTTAGCTGGCCATAAATTTAAACTAAATCCTAATAATTTTCTCTAGAAAACCAAAAAATTGTCACTTAAGTTCAGGATTAGAATTTTAAATGGGAATCAGACCATGATTTTTCCATGGGTAGAAATTCCTCATGACTAGATTTGCTGGGAGGAGTGAAAAGCTCCACGAACACCAAAAGAGGTTTGAAAAATCTAAGATAAAAGTTCAATCAAAGCATCTCAATTCATGTCTGGAGAAGTTTTGGGGATTTTTTTAAGACCGTTTTTTTTCCTTTTCTGAAAAATGCTCAAAATGCATCTCTATGCATTCAGAATTAAGGTTGGATAAATTGAAAGAAAAAAGTAATCCTTTTTTATAGAATCATTCTTTACATTAATTAAGCTTTGCTTCCTCTTTAGTTCTTCATTAAAAACTTAAGAAAAACACATTTTTACTTCAAAATGCATTGTAGTGACTGAGAATTGCCTAGAATTCCCTAGAATAAAAACTATTGTGTGAGTCTCTTTATTCTTTCTCAGGGAAGGCTACTGAAAGATTTCTAAGCCTGTGTTCCTACAATTCCAATGAACTGGATTCAGTATACAACGTGCCAAATCAACAACTGAAAATTTCATCTTTAGAATCAACTAAAAACAGGTTATTTTTGCCAGAGTTTTCTCCTTGGTATCTGTCACTCTGACTACCATTATTCTAAATATCACCTCTCTCCCCATACACTTACAGATACTCAAATACAGCAGTATTATTCTAGACATGTGCAAGAATTTTTTTTCCATCCTGCGAGAGAAGGAGACTCCTAAGCTGGGAGTGGTGGGAGAACACGGTAGGAAAGAAGAAAAACTTAAGATTCTCAATACGTTTCCAGCTAATTTAATTACAAGAGACTGGAATGATCAAGGCTGAACCTATTTTACTCTAAATCATTATCTTCAGTAAAGCAACTGTTTCATTTTGTCTTGCCTTTCTTTTGGAATACAGGCCTCTCGGGTACAAGATAGCTGGATGATTTGGCATACTTGATACCCCTAAGTCGACTGAAATCAGCAATATCTTGATGATTTTATAACTCTTTATTCATGTGGAAGCAACAGCTTTTCAGAACAATCTCTGAACAGTTATTTTGTTTGATAGCATTAGTTTCCTTAAAACGCAGGGGAAAATACATACATACGCTCCAGAGTCCAACATAGCTTATGAATGTCCAAATCTATCCCACAGAGCCATGGTGAGAACTGAGTTAATACACATCAAGTGCTTAGAATAGTGTCTGGCACACAGCAAGCCCTCAATAAATGTTAGTTATGATGACTCTACCACGTCCCACTTTGACTTGGTTTATGTGCCTTGAGAAGCACAGGAGAATAAGTGAGAGATAAAACAGAAAAGACGCCCCCTTTGATGCTCATGTACCATAACCACCCAAGTCCATCTCTCAAGGGAAGAGGGGCCTAGACCCAGCCAGCTGGGTTCCTTACATAAAACCAACTCCAAGGGTGCCAAGCATAGAAGGATGATCAGGATTTTCTCAGGAAAATCCAAAAAGCCAGTCTGGTAAGTCAATTATTACTAATCCTTAGCAGGTCTGAAGGATTGCTGTGAGTTAAAATTTGGATTCGGAGGAGAACTCCCACTCGCATCAAAAGAAAAGCAGATCAGTTAGAAACCGGGGACACACGATAGAAGATTAATGGGATCAGACTGACCAAGGAGTCAATTCTAAGACACCTCGGGCAGACAAGACATCTCCAGCAGCAACACCAGCAGGGCAACAACTTGGGAGAATCAACCCTTCTGGTCTTATGAGGCACGAGGGGGGCTTCACACTCCCTTCTGATGCATGTGTGGTTTCTTCAGCCAAGCCTACAGGACTCCTCTAGGAGTCTACTCTGCCGGTTTGCAATTCTAAAGAGTGCTGGCTTTGAGCCAGCGGTGGTGTCTAAATGAGGAGTGCTGGATTTGAATGTTTTGCGCACATTTTTAAAATGTGAAAGAAAAAGAACCCAGAATTTATTTCAAGTATAAAATGGAATAAACTCCCAATGTAATCTATTTACATTCTCTCTGAGACTTTAGGAACGGGCTTCAGAATGCTTTCTAGTAAAGAAGGATCTTTTTTAAAAATTACAGTTGAAGTAAACAGGAGGTAAGCACTTTGGAATCTCTGCCCTATCCTCAGTGGTTTGGTAACATACCAAGATCTGTTCAAAGCCTCATTGGTACCCTCTGTCCACAGGCGAAGTGTAGAAGAGAAGAACTGCCTCCACAGAGAATTTCAGCTCTGTTTACAGGACTGGCAGGAAACCATGCAAATAGATTTGCTAGGGCTCCTATCCTCTCTAGGATGTAAAATTCAGCTATGCCTCCATTCACGTTTTAATTGATCTTTATGCTATAGGATTCAAGTCCCTTCTTTCCATAATGGAAGGTCAATGTATAATATTTAGAAAGGAAAGAAGAGTAAAAGAAAAAGAAAGCTGATTCGAAGGGGTCAACATATGTCCTGGAAGTAGGTATATCTTTCTACTCGAAGCCAAAGTTCTTTCAAGTGAATGGCCCAGAACCTGAGCCTTGAAGTAACGTGCCCAGTCATATGGCTGAGCTTGCAAGACCACGCATCCAGGTTGAGGGCTGGCGCTGTATGACAGGGCCCAAATAAGGTAAATTTTGGAATAACTGGAGTACAGACAGTAGGACATAAAAATAGTAAGGTATTATCATATATTAGATGTTATCTTTGTTTTTTCATAATTTCAACTGCATCATTTAATAGCACGTGCTGATTAATGCAAATGAAGTGTTATATTTTCAAGCCCCCTGACTTTGTAACCCATAGGCTTCTGCACAGCCTTGTCCTTGTACAATCTTCAACCACAGTTCAACCACAAGATGACAAACACAATGGCTTCAAGTCTCCTGTGTTTTCTGAAAGGATCTAATATTTTTTGTACAGTGTTAGACTTAACCATTCTGACTTCATCTTACCAAGAGGACCATTTCACTAAACACTGCAAAGAAAATGTTAGTCTTCATTTCTATATTGTTCAAAACATCTGAAAGTATGCAGTAAATGCTTGTTCAATGAGTGAATAAATGAGTATGGGACTTACTCCAGCTATTACATTGAGATAACCAAAGCAATAAATCACACAAACATCATTCTATTTCATTTCTGCAAGCTGACTGTATGTACGTAAACCACATATCAAATATTCTTAACTGAGTCACAATAACATTCAGTCTATAACTGCACAAACATATTTGACATTGGAATGCCAGAATATTTAATGAAGAATATTCAACTCGAGAAAAAAACTGCTCGTTTTACATATCACATGTGTTTAACAAAATTTTCCTGTGTGTAGTCAAGGAAACAATCTATATCACTCAGGTGATTCTGGTCACCAATTCTGACCTGTGTGTGTGCGTGCATGTGCATGTACACACACGCGTGCAGAGTTGGGGGGTTCCCCACACTACCAACTCAATTCTGACACTATTTACCTACAGATAGCACTGGATCCCACAGACGGAGGTCTCAGTCCTATAAGACTGTCAATCCTTCCTCCTCCCGACTCCAGAGCCAGTCACAAGTCCAGGTTGTCACCTGTGCTTTATAGATTGGAGGTTCCAAACCCCACCCTTTGGGTTTGATTAATTTGCTAGAGCAGTAAGTTCACAGAACTCCAAGAAACATTTCGCTTACTAGATTACTGGTTTATTATAAAAAGATGTAACTCAGGAACAGCCAGATGGAAGAGGTGCATAAGGCAAAGTATGTGGGAAAGGGCACGGTGCTTCCACGCTCTCTCGGGGTGTAACGTTCTCCTTGCATCTCCACGTGTTCACCAACCCAGATGCTCTTCGAACCCTATCCTGTTGGGTTTTTATGGAAACTCAATTACATAGACATGACTGATTAAATCACTGGCCACAATGGTGATGGAGATCAATCTCCATACCCTCTCCTCTCCCAGGAGGTCATGAGGGGAGAGGAGTGGAGGTTATGGGAATGAAAGTTCCAACCCTCTAATCGCATGGTTGACACCCTGGCAACCATCCCCATCCTTAGGTGCTTTCCAAAAGTCACCTCATTAACACAACAAAAGACACCTTTATGGCTGTCTTCGCTTAGGAAATTCCAAAGGTTTTTGGAGCCCTGTGCCAGAAACCAGAATCAAAACCAAATACATATTTAGTCAATATCACAATCATATAATCAAGCATTAACATCAATCACAAGTTGAAAAAACAAAATATGAATATCTTACCTGAACATCTTTGTATTTGTCTCGTAAGTCCAAGAGTCTGTGATAGGCTTTAATGGCTTCTGAAAATTCCCCAACATCAGTGCTAGTGAGAATGTAGTTTTCCCAGATCTGCCAGTGTTCATAGTTGCACTTGAGGGCTTCTTGTAAAGTTCTAAAAGCTTTTACTCTATTGAAGGTCAGATTTTAAAGAGAATAATAATGAATAATCATAGCTAAAGAGACCATAGCTTCAGGTATAAAATGCTAATGTGAACTTCCTGTCAGTCCTTAGTCATTCATGTTAATAAATAGAATCTGAGACCCAAACAACCCCAGATCACTTCAAATCTCCCTACAAAATTTTTTAAAATTTAAAAGGAGCTTATATGAGACTGATGAATCACTGAACTCTACCTCTGAAACTTATAATACACTGTAAGTTAATTAATCGAACTTAAATTAAAAATAAATAAATAAATAAAATAAAAATTTTAAAGGAGCAAGAAATTGCACAACAAAAACAGGTAGAAATGAAACAAGGACAGGGAGATGTAAATAAAAAACCAACTGGAAATTTTGGAATTAAAAGAGACACTTAAACAAACAAACAAACAAAACCTCAATAGGTGACAAAAAACTAGACTGCACACAAGGAGAGAACTGATTAACTAGAAAGCAATAGTGAGGAATCCACAAGGAATTCAGATTAAAAAATAAAAGAGCAATAAAGAGAGGAAAGTATGAGAGGTAAGGCTCAAACATACATTTGATAGACATGCTACAGTAAACAGATGCAGAAAATGTCAGGACAAGGTATTTGAAAAGATAAAGCTGAGCATTTCCCACAACCGACAACAAAGATCTAATTCTATGATCAAAAGTATATTTTTGGGGCGCCTGGGTGGCTCAGTTGGTTAAGCGACTGCCTTCGGCTCAGGTCATGATCCTGGAGTCCCAGGATCGAGTCCCACATCAGGCTCCCTGCTCAGCAGGGAGTCTGCTTCTCCCTCTGACCCTCCTCCCTCTCATGTTCTCTGTCTCTCATTCTCTCTCTCACAAATAAATAAAATCTTAAAAAAAAAAAAAAAGTATATTTTTGTACCTAACATTATAAGTAAAGATAAACCAACCACCTAGGTATAGTGTATGAAATTGCAAAACATAAAGATAATCCTAAAACCTACAAAAGAATGACAATGAGAACAGCAGATATTTCATTAGTAACAAAAGATGTAGAAGACAACAGAATAGTACGTGTAAAGCACTGCATGAAAATAATTGTCATGCCTAAAATATTATAACCAGCTAAACTTACCATTCAAGAGTAAATGCAAAGTCAAACACTTTGAGATGTACAAAGACTAAGAAAGTTTATCATCTACTGGCCCAAACAAAAGAACTACTGAGAGACCCTCTCTTGCAAAAATAAAAGGGAATTCAGACAGAAAGAAAGGGATACAATAAATGATCAACAGTGAGAACAGAAATTGATGAAATATGTCATTACATTTAACTAATTATTGAGAACAAAAATTACCAGTTGTTTGTGTAAAAAAAGTATAACAGACATATTCTCTGAAATTAAATAAGAAATCAACAGTAAATAGCTAAAAAATTATATGCCTGGAAACTTAAAGATGCACTCCTAAAAAAAAAAAAAGAAAAAAAAAACCATAGTGAGGGAACAAGGAGACTCATATTAGAAAATAAAAAATATTTAGAACTTAATGAAAATACTATATATCACCATCTGCAGGATATAGCTGAAGCAGTATTTTTAGAGGAAAATTTGTGATCTTAAATGCACTTATTACAAAAAAATGACAATCAGTGAAAACATTTAACTTAACATTGTAGAAAAACACCAAATAAACAAGAAAGAAGAAACTAATAAATATAAAGAAAGACTAAATGATTAACAAAACCAAAAGCTAGCTTTTTGAAAAAAAAATGAAACAGACAAATGTGTAACTAAATTCCATTTAGAATAAAAGAAAATGGCACAAACAAGACTAGTAATTTTTTGTAAAAAAAATCATAAGAGAATGC
Source organism: Neomonachus schauinslandi (assembly GCF_002201575.2). Taxonomy (NCBI): domain Eukaryota; kingdom Metazoa; phylum Chordata; class Mammalia; order Carnivora; family Phocidae; genus Neomonachus; species Neomonachus schauinslandi. The sequence goes on along the minus strand of NC_058412.1, from coordinate 26,167,652 downwards.
TATGAATAAATTATACAAATGACCTAAAGAAATAGCCAAATAAATCAATTAAAATTAAAACAAAGCTAGGCAGTTTTACAGAAAAGGTATACCAAACCATCAAGGAATCTTTGTCTTATACAAGCCACTTCAGAAGAGAGAAAAAGACTACTAAAATTTGATACTGACAAGGAAATCAACAGAACTTCATGTCACCTTTTCTATAAGTTAAAAATCTCAGCAAACAAAAAGATGCTTAATGCTTTCCTCCCCTGTCTGGGTAAGACTATAGTTCCTTTATGGATCATAAATATTTTGCTGGACAATTACAGTAACCTTCTTCAAGTGTATGCTATCAATCTCCTCTTCCAAAGCCATTTTGAGTTTGTTAATTTACGACTACAAGGCCTACCTCCGTTTCCTTGCCGAGCCCCACCATGTTACAGCAAGGCATCTCCTCCTCCATGACTTTGAAGGCAAATTTTGGAGGGGATAATGGAGATTCTTCTGGTCATCCCAGGCCGTTGCTCTGAGAATTACTCCCTGAAGGATTTAATCAATTTCTAATATACCTATGGTACCAATCACAATAACGTCCTTATAATGAAGTCCTTTTTGTCTTCTCATTAGCAGCCAATTCACTGCAGTTTAGTTTTTTATTCTCTACATGAAACAATTTGCCTAAAGTTGTTATGGAACGTACTGATTCACTTATCCCTTGCTTTTAGAGTTAAAAATGAAGGTACCCTTGCTGTAACCCTTCCTTCTTCAAATTCAGCCTTACATTGTTTTGGGAGTGTGTGTGTGTGTGTGTGTGTGGTGTCTTTTTCCCTTTCTTGGTTCCACGCTCTACGCCCACCTCCCACATAATAGCGACTGCCTTCAGCAGTGGTAGACTGAGACTGCAGTTCTCCCACCTGCACGGGGGTGGGTGAGGTCGGCCTGCTGGAAAAGAACTTGACAGGCAGCAACCCAGGCAAGAGGATTATCCTCTGTCCCACATATCCTCTCATCCTTTGCCCACAATCTCCTGGCCTCAAAGTTTTTTCTATGAATTCCTTTTTCGTAAGTGTGGCTTCTTCATAAGGATCTTCAGTTCAGGATTCACTTATCGAGCCCACAATGGTCGTGACACTGCTATGAAAGTTTCAGAGAAAGATGGGAGATTTTCCCAAAGGACTGGCAGGGTGTGATGCCTGGGGAATCAGATGAAACAGCAAAGAAGGTATGTTAGTGAAGAACCCCAGGAGAGCAAAGGGACAGACGAGATGGTTTAAAGGGTACCTTTTAGGCATGGATTCTTTTGAGAGGAGCGGTCATAATTTACACCTGAAGTAACAATCTCATGAGTCAAAAATGAGCTATGACTGGAACAGCAGCAAAGAAAGGAAAGAGCAAAAGGGCAAGAATAAAGCAGCGATTCACCTTTGACCTTACAACCCCACTTTTACACAAAAACCAATTGTGGAGTTGCAGGAAGACAAGAAAGCGCCAAATAGAAGTTGAACAATGTGCAGGACCCCTACGAGAGAAAGTGGAATTCTTAGGGTTAATGGGCTGGAAAACGAGGTAGAGTATCAAGAGCCTCACTACATACAAAATTATCAGGGTTACGAGAAAAACCCACTGAGATCACTCTACAACTATGACAGGGATTTCCCCTGCCCCTTGCTTTAAACCAAAAGGTCCCTAGGGAATTTTAACACAATCAGTTGCAATCAAGAACATAATATTATTTTCCAAAGCACACAGTAGAAAAAACAGTACTTTCTTTATGTAGTTTGTCATCCAAGAGCAGCAGAAGTATTTCAATGTAATGTGGATTTAATGATATCTTCAGAAGTATCTTGTGAATCCACAAAGAAAAATTAAATTAGGCTTGAAAATAAGGCCAAATGAAAATGGAAACAGATCCATCCTTTCCTTCATTTGCTAAAACTCTGGCAATAGCAATCCTTGTCTCTTCCCTTTCCTTTCCTTGGCTTTCTATGGCCAGTCAATAAGGCCAGTTGGTTGTCCCCTTTATAAATTGGCATGTGCAGGGGCGCCTGGGTGGCTCAGATGGTTAGGCGTCTGCCTTCGGCTCAGGTCATGATCCCAGGGTCCTGGGATCGAGTCCCGCATCGGGCTCCCTGCTCCTTGGGAGTCTGCTTCTCCCTCTGCCTTTCTCTCTCGCTCTGTCTCTCATGAATAAAAAAAAATAAATAAATAAATAAATAAATTGGCATGTGCCCTTTTTTTTCCAGGCTAGTTATCTCCTGCCTGGACTGTTACAACAGCTGTCTCCTGACTGGGTTCCCAGCCCCCAGTTTCCTCTCCAGTCTGTCTCACACTGCCACCAGATAAATCTTCCCCAAAGGCTTCTTTCTTCATGAAATTGCCCCCACTGAAAGCGCAGGCATCTCACTGCCAACAGGATAGTCTCAACTTGTTAGTCAGATCATCAGAACACACTGCAATTTGACTCCAATCTTCTCTCTTCCTACAGACCTCACTATAATCTATAGCTGGTGTAGTTTACTTGCTCTGCATATGATCACATTCCCCTCACTAGAGAGGCCTTCCTCTGTCCCCTCTACCCATTCTTCCAATTTCAGCTTGTGTCCAGCATTCTGTCAGAAGCACTGGGTGTTATATGCAAACAATGAATCATGGAACACTACATCAAAAACTAATGATGTAATGTATGGTGATTAACATAACATAATAAAAAAAAAAAAGAAGCATTCCTGAATCAGGACCATGATCCTTCTCTCTTCTGAGACCCACACAGAGTGTCTGGCATAGAATGAGTGTTCTACAAATATCACCTACTGTTATTATAGCTCTCCTTGGATTTCCCACTTGATATTTACCACATACTACTTCTAATGCTGATCAATTTTTAAAATAATACAGCCTGATATTTTATTTTTTAAATCTACAATTCCTGAAGACATTGGTTTATATTTATATTTCTCAGTAATACCTTGTACACAGCAAGCAAGCAATCAGTAAGAATCTATCAACTGAGTTGACCAACTAAAGGCATGCATGCTCTCATCGTATAATGGAATTTAGGATGCAAAACTTCAGTATCAAATAAAGATTCCAAATAATAGTTCTTATTTTATTACACAGTAAATGTTTTCAAAAAATAAATTACATTTAGAATTCAAATGGCTATAGTAAGTCATCCTAACTCAAAGGTATGGATGGGCAAGGGGAAAAGGAGTAAAGGCACTAAGTTCAGTGGAAGAAAATCTTGTTCATTTTGGAAACTGAGTTCTTCATATTTGTTTGATGTACTTACTTTTGTTTTAATCGGATATAGGAAGTTGATAAGTTGTTCCAAGCTTCAGCATTCTGAAATGACAGAGAACTCAGTTATAGACTATTCTCATTTAGGTAAAATAATCGCTACAACCCAAAGTATAACATACTTTTCTAGTGCAGGAGGTGCTCCTTCCAATCACAATTTTCAATAAGGTATGTTCAAGGTATATGAGAAAATTAAATAAATTAAATTTAACTTTCATAATTTAAAACAAAAATAGTCAACAAACTGACATAACTATTATAGTACTAATTTGGAATTTAGCTAAGATTTTATTCCCAAATTTAGATTTCCAAAGTAACTGGACAATCTGCAATACAATTTATACAATATATAGATTTATTACAAATCCAAGGTGATGCAGAATACTGTTTTTCATATCTTAAAAGCCTTTGCTATTTTACCATCATCCTTCATCAGACAGGAGAAGAAAGGAGTATGTGTTCTCCAGTGTTATTTCTACGTATTTCATCAATCAACCGTATTTCTCTACCTATTCCTCTATGCATGACAAAAATAAATTTAAGTCATTACATAAATGTTGATATGAATTATGTTTGTTCCTTTTTGTTCAGCTCTTCATAAAATAGAGAGTATACAGTTTTCAAGTTCATATGCACGTTTTAAAAAGTAAGTGGCAATGGACCTCTGCTTGCAGACATAGCACAGTTAGTATTAGACTAGGCTTATTACCATAAAAAGCTACAAACTGGACAAAATATAGGGAACTGTTTTTGAAAAGTCAGACAACAAACAGCATGGGGCTGTGACCCTCGAGAGAAGGTAAACTGAGATGTCTCAACAATCAACCTACACCTCCATCTAGAGGCACTTTCAGGGCTCAGCACAGAGAGGTAGAAACCAAATGAAGCACAGCAAGTCTTACTGGGATTAAGAAAGAGATGAGAGTTCAGGGCTCAAAAGTTGGCCAGAACTTGCAAGGGCAAAAAAACAGGGAAGTGAGATCTGTGCAGAGAATAAGCTCCAGAAACCTCAATAAGCATCTCCTTGAGCCCTTGGCTGAATATTAAGCTATACATGTACAGGACAAAACTTCTTGAGGCCAGGCAGAGAACAACTACCAGAGAGCCGTGAGCTGAATGGAAATTCTGGAGGTCACACAATGCTAAGAGCTAGTCAAGTTCCAACCAACCAGAGTGGAGAACTCTTATTGTTCACAAATGGTATTAAGTGCAACTACCAAAAGCTTATACCTTAAAAGAAGGGTGATTACATCCCTAGAATAAGGACAATGCAGGACCCACCCTAACAAAGTTTAAAATAAAACTGATCCATGAGTAAATCAGCCAAATGCCAAAATAAAGCTCTATCTTCCTTAAGGGAAAACAAAACCCAGAAACTCAAAAACACGGCATCCACGATGTGTAGGATACAATAAAAAAATATTGGTAGACATGCAAACGAACAAGAAAATTCATCCATAACCAAAGAAAAAATTAGTTAATAGAGACAGACACAGAAATGAAAGAGATGTTGGAACAAGATACAAGAACGTGAAAACAGTTGTTATAAATACAAACAAAGATATGAAGAAAACATGAACATAATAAGGGAACAACTTGGGAATCTCAGTAGAAACATGAAAACTATAAAAAAGGACCAAATGAAAGTTTTTGAACTAAAGAAATTACATTATCTGAAATGATGTGTAGATTTTTTAAAGTGAGAAAGAATATTAGATTATTTTCAGGTGTACAACATAATGATTCAATATATGTATATACTATGAAATGATCACCATAGTAAGTTTAGTCAACATCCGCCACCACATGTAGTGTGATGAGTTTAATGAATAGATTTAACAGCAGATTGGACATAAATGTAAGAGCTAAAACAATAAAACTCTTAGAAGAAAAGACAGGGGTAAATCTTCATGACCTTAAATCTGGCAATGGATTCTTAGATATGACACCAAAGACATGAGCAACAAAAGAAAAAACAGGTAAGCTGGACCTCATCAAAACTAAAAAATGTGGTACTTCAAAGACACTTTCAAAAGTGAAAAACAGGGGCGCCTGGGTGGCTCAGTCGTTAAGCGTCTGCCTTCGGTTCAGGTCATGATCTCAGGGTCCTGGGATCGAGCCCCGCATCGGGCTCCCTGCTCGGCAGGAGGCCTGCTTCTCCCTCTCCACTCCCCCTGCTTGTGTTCCCTCTCTCGCTGTATCTCTCTCTGTCAAATAAATAAAAATCTTTAAAAAAAAAAAAAAAGTGAAAAACAATTTACAGAATGGGAGAAAAAATTTTCAAATCATATATCCATATGAGGACTTCTATCTAGGATGTATAAAGAAACTCCTACAACTCAACATAAAAGACAACTAAACCAATTTAAAAATGGGCAAAGGATGTCAATAAACATTTCTCCAAAGATGGGACACAAATGGCCAATAAGCACATGGAAAGATGCTCAACATCACTAGCCAACAGGGCAATGGAAAACGAAACCACCACAAGATGCCACCTCCTCGGATGACTCGAATCAACAAGAAAGGTAATAACAAGTGCTGGCAAAGATGTTGAGAAACTGGAAACCCCACACATTTGCTGGTGGGGATGTAAAATGGTGATTTAGAAAAACAGCCTGGCAGTTTCTCAGAATTTTGAACACAGAACTACCATACCCAGTAACTGTACTAGTAGGTACATACCCAAGAGAAATAGAAATGTATGTCCACACAAAAACTTGTAAATGACTGTACACAGCAACCTAATTCATGATAGCCAAAAAGAAACAATCCAAATGTCCATCAACTGATGGACAAATAAGTAACGTGTGATACGCCCACATAAAATAATATTATTTGACCATAAAAAGGAACGAAATACTGATACATGCAACAACATAGATGAACTGTGAAAACATTGATCTAAGTGAAACAAGCCACAAAAGACCACATAGCGTATGATTCCATTTATATGAAATGTCCAGAATAGGCAAATCTAGAGACAGAACATACATTAGTGGTTGCCTGGGGCAGGAGGTGGAGGGTGGGGAGTGGAAGGTGTTTGGAAGAAATGAGCAGTGACTGCTAATGAGTACAAGGGGGTTCTTTTTATGACAATAAAATGTTCTTAAAATTGATTGTGGTGATGGTTGCACAATTCTGAATATACTAAGAAATCACTGAATTGTACCCTTTAAATAGAGGAACTCTATGGGATGTGAATGATTTATCATCTCAGTAAAACTATTAAATATTAAAAGACTATAAATAAAAAGAACTTTTTAAGAAGGCAATTAGCATAGGCAGCACACGTTACTGAATGACAAAACAGATGACATTTTGCTATGTACTTCAGTTAAGTATAATTTTAACTAAAAAACTGTTGTATCAAAATTATTTCCATGAATAACTTAGCTATCATAAGAAGAAACTTCTTTCTAGATTTATAAATCATTTACCTTAAGGTGTGACCTTCTGTCAAAAGTATACTTTCTTCCAACGCAAAAGGAACTGCTGTTCTTTTAACATAAAATAATAGAAAATTGGAATTTTTTGCCTTTTATCTGTTTTGTTTTGTTTTTGAGAGAAGAATACTTAACATGAGATCTAGCCTCTCTACAAATTTTTAAGTACACAACACAGTACTGTTAACCACAGGCTCCATGTTGTACAGCAAATCTCTAGAACTTACTCATCTTGTATAACTGAAACTCTATATCCATAGGAATTGCTATTCTGAACTACAGTACAATCCAAGTAACTTAGAGAATATCAAAGAGCTGTGAGAAGGAAAGCAGACCGAACAAACTCACGTCGGGTTCTAGAGTCACACAACGCTGAAATGCCTTCGCAGAACCTCCGTAGTCTTCCAAGGCCAAATAGGCACAGCCAAGAGAAAACCACACCCCCAGCTGCAAAGACAAAAGGTCAAAGTCATTCAAACACATAGAGACAACAAACACATAGAGACAACTATAGGATATTTATTTTACACTTTACATTCGTTTCCATGTAGGAAAACGAATTTTTTCATATAATTTTCAAAGCTAATACAACACCAAAAGCATGTGCAGTATCCCTGCCCATCTTCTGCTGAGAAAGACCATTCTTTGTGTTAGCCAAACACCATGAATGCTATCCAGAGCTATGAATGTGGGATTAATCTAACCTTTTGACTGAGTATCAACTATGTCAAAGTAGGCAAAGTATCAGCAAAATCACAACTGATAAATGTATGACAAATTTGAGAAGAAGAAAAACTCTCGCTTTCATCTTTACGTTAGACCACAAACAATTCTTCAGTTTAACCATGAGCAACTCTGGTTAGGCATGCCTGAAAATAATTTGGAGAAAGCAGGCTGAGAATCTGGATTACCAAATAGCCGTTCAAAATGGAAAGCCTGATTTGAGTCAGTAAGATGTGTTAGCAGGGAGATTTAGAAAACAAACAAACAAACAAACAGGTGAATTAGGAAGTAGCTATTGAAATTACAACAGAATTCTTCATATCACAGTGTTTCCTTAAAATTCAATAGCCTCTATCAAAAGGAAGATAAAGCTGATAAAAATTCAATGAAATCAGTCAGAAAACCAGCTGTTGGGAGTCAAGTTTGCTTTCCTTTCTGATACAGTTAGTAAGGGCAAGAGAATGCAGCTGACTTGCTCGCTGACTCCCAGGACAAAGGCAGAGAGCCAGAGGACAGGTTCGGTGGCACCCTTCAGGGTGGGAAAGGAAGTGAGGTGCTCTGTTATCTGTCCGGATCCTTCCGCAGAGGCAGCGCAGGAAGCGGCCCAGGCACCCTCCTCCCCCAGCCATTTCCACAAAACTTGATCCATATGGCTAGTTGAGGCCTGAATGGTTTTTAAGCAGATAAAGATTTTTAGCCGATAATTAGAGATAAGGCTTAGAAAGCAAACATCCTTGGGCAATTTAACACTTTGCCTTGAATTCACAAGAGGCTATAAATAACTGCTATCAGGAGCCTTTATGGAGAACAGATTTTGTTAGAGGGGTAGGTACCTGCTGAAAAGGGGCTGGGTGTGTGTTTGGGGGGAGGGGGGAGATGCTAGAGATAATCAGGTTGAAGCAAAGTTAGAAGTTCACTTTTTTGAATCAAGGGACTACCAGCAACTGAAAAATGACCTTATTACATCTTCCTTCTGTCAATTATTTACAGAATCGAGAGACCAAACCGCACTCACTGATGATACATTCTGAGCTGGCCTAAAGTCTGATGCTAACCTATAAACGATATATAAAACAAGTTCTCTTTTTTTGAAGATTTTATTTATTCGACAGAGAGAGACACACTGAGAGAGGGAACCCAAGCAGGGGGAGTGGGAGAGGGAGAAGCAGGCTTCCCGTGGAGCAGGGAGCCCGATGTAGGGCTCGATCCCAGGACCCTGGGATCATGACCTGAGTGGAAGGCAGACGCTTAAAGACTGAGCCACCCAGGCGACCCAAGTTCTCTAACTTCTAACCAAGGTGCAAGTTTCAACATCTGTGTGTCATATTTCATCAGATACAAGGTACACATTTTTTTCACCATTTAACATCTCTGAAATAGATCTGACCGCTTGCCAGAGTTTATTGGAGGCATTTTATTTTTTATACAAGGTGGCACTTAAAATAAATGTGCCTGTTACAACTGATGGCATCTTATATCCAATGAACTGTGATCACACGTTTACTTAGAAGGAGGGATACCTCATCCTGGGACTAAAGCAAGAACAATGACAACTGCCCTCAAAGTTCTTAAAATGCATGTGTCGTGCTTACTCTCTGCAAACCAACTTCCCACAAAACTACTTCACATGTGTTGTTATTAAAAAAAAGAAAAAGCAAGTGTAAATTCAAGATGTAAATAAAGAGCTTTATTTTTCAATCCACCTGTAAAGACAAAGGTTACAAATGTCTAAAATTAGCAATTACTCATAGCTCTAAAACAAGCAGGTGATGAGATTACTATTTACCTTTAAGGTTTTGAAACAAGTCAGTGTTTTGTAACCAATGTCTTAAAACAAAAATAAATTTAATGGAAATCAGGCAGATGACTTAATTTGATATATAGTAATTATGGTTCTCTCTCTCTTTTTTTTACTCTTGGTCATTTGTGTTGTTGTTTTAATAATTTGCATCTGAAGGAAAATTCTAGGAACGTTAACTGCTAGTAGATTCCATCTGTTGATAAGATTTAATTACATAGGAGATGACTTTTGCACACACCCTATTCTTTGAAATCATGAAATGGCTTTTTATTTATTTATTTTTTTAAAGATTTTATTTATTTATTTGACAAAGAGAGACACAGCGAGAGAGGGAACACAAGCAGGGGGAGTGGGAGAGGGAGAAGCAGGCTTCCCGCCGAGCATGGAGCCCAATGTGGAGCTCGATCCCAGGATCCTGGGATCATGACCTGAGCTGAAGGCAGACGCCCAACGACTGAGCCACCCAGGCGCCCCATGAAATGGCTTTTTAAAAAACAAACTCTAAGATCTTCTAATTGCTTGTAACTGACCCACTAAGCCATAAATAATGCATTCATACCTTGCTTTTCCGTTGAGGTCCTCAGAATTTGGAGGACTAAGGAGAACATTTGGTACCTCTTACTTTTCTCATTTTAAACTATTACTTAAACTATTACTACCAATAGTGACCAGCGTCTTGATTCAGGTCATGCTCTTAAGAACAGAACACCATAAAAGAAAAAATCAAAAGCCTCAGAAAAACTTCTCAGATGATTCCCCAAATTAAAATTGTATATGCTTGAATACCAAAGACCTCTACCTTCCAGTCAACGTGGGGATATAATGTTAGCCTCATTACATTTTCTAGAAGCCACATTTAAAAAGTAAAAAGGGACAGGTGAAATTAATTTTAGTGACATTTTATTTAACTCTACAAATCCAGACAGTCTCATTGGAACATGCTATCAGTATACAGAATTACTGAAATATTTTATATTTATTGTTTTCATACCAAGTCTTTGAAATCTGCTATGTAGCCTGCACTTACGGCACATCTCAATTTTGACTTCAGCCACATTTCAAGTGTGTTCAACTGCCATACTGGTTAGCGGCCACCATACTGGGCAGCACAGTTCTACACTGTTTCTCCAAAACATTGACATCGACCCCAGCATACCTTGCATCCCTCCCTCCCTTCTGTCTTCAGTAAAGATCTAGCTCCTTGGGACATGTGGCTAGCTCGGTCGGTGGAGCATGCGACTCTTGATCTTGGGGTTGTGACTTTGAGCCCCACGTTGGGTATAGAGATCACTTAAAAATAAAATCTTAAAAAAAATCTAGCTCCTCTGGCTGAGACCCTCCCTTAGGCTCCTACCTTTCATGTGCTCTAGTCTCTCCTATTCCACTATATACAATAGCAGTCAGAATGTGAGCACTTAATGAGCATGTACTATGGATGCCAAGAATGGATACCAGGAGCTTTCCACACATTACCTCATTTCTTCCTCACAAGAGCCTCACAAGGTAGTAAATATTACCCTCATCAGAGAGATGATGAGGGGTCACAGAGTACATCAGCGATAGAGGAGAAACCTGACCCAGGCAATGGGACTGCAGAGCCCACGATTTCTCCACATGGCCACAACGCCTCCCACTGTACCATTCTGCCCACATACAGCCAAGATTTATGGAAATACCATCCTTGCCACCAATACAGCGAGAGAGGAATAAAAGAACACAGTCAACATGGGCTGGGAAAACCCAGGAGATCAATTTTTTAAGAACTGGAGCGTATCAACCCCCCCAAAGCTCTCTCAGTTAGGCAAGTGGACACAGATGAAGCACAAGAATGGACAACCATATTTAGTTGGAGGGACGAGCTGAAAGGCAAACCTCTTATTAAAGGGACTGGGCAAGAATGGAGAAAGATGATCGTCTGACAGAGAAGCTGGTTGACATACCTGTAGGGCTTATTCCAGGGCAAACTGTAAAGGCAGGCTAGTTATTGGTAGGGCAATGATCTTTAGAAGCTGACAGTCTAGCTTTTTTCTCTGAGGGAGCCAATACAGAAACACAAAAGGAAGCCAACTACTTATTTTGAATGTGATGGTATATGAACTTAAAGAATGGTTTAAAAATATTTTTTAAATAATTAACAAAGAACAAGAATGGTTGAGAAGTTTCTCTCTGAGTTTCCCTCACAAAGCCCCCTACAGAAACAGTGGAATAGAGGGGAAGACGGGTGAGTGGGATTCAAGAGACTCTGAGTAACTTAACCTCTGAGTCTCAGTCACCCAATTGTTAAATGGGGATTTGATCAAGCAAAAATTCCAAGGCTTCTTCACACCCAAGATTCTGAAAACCCAGAGGTGACTGGGTTCAAAGGTACATTAGTGCCATCTAGTGGTAAAGTAAGCACCCTGATGATACAAACGAGAAGGCCGCAGGTTTGAGGAGCTAGGAGGGAATCCATTCAATGAGAAGCCTTAGAATTAGAAATCGATTCAAAAGAGGCAGAGAGGAAAACAAGGCATAGAAAGGAAGTAATTTGCCTGAAGCCACACGACGGTTCCTGGTTCCTCGTGTGCAACAGGTGTGATGAAGATAGAAAGCACAATATGTATTAACCTCAATAATTAAAATAGAAATTAAGCCATTAAAAAAAAATTAAACAGTTTGCTACTCTGAAGGCTAACATACACTAAGCACCACTAGGCAATGGGCATGGGTTATTTTTACAATTAAAAAGTTAATTTTTACAAGTCTTAAAGCACATCTGCAATAGGTACCATTTGCTTATATATTACAATTTTCTTTCTTAAATGATGAGTCTACTACTACTCAAATTTCCTTCCTCCTCAAAGTTTCTGCAGAATGAATGATCAGCAGCTTCACACTTTTGCTAATTTGCCTCTGAAACAAGATATCTGTCTGAATTGTTCTGATATCACGTATAACGTTCAACACATTAGAACGAATCCTAAAGGCCACATTGCACTCTCCATCCCCTCTTCTCACATCCCTGACTCATTCCCATGACCCCAAACGCAGATAAGTTGTTGAATGTGGCTTCCTTAAACAGGAAATGACCCAAGACAAATCCAAGAGCGATACCAATGGTCTTTGGTAACAGCTTTTCCTGAAGTGATGCTTGGGGCTCATATTCTTTCAAAATTCTTTCATAACCAAATTTCTCATTTACTGAACATGCAGTTCTCCTCCCTAAGGAAACAAAAGCCCTCAGCTGCCAGCTTCTCTCTCTGAAGGAAGAGTGTCCTCTATTACAGTGTCTTGTTTAAACTACAGGAGCAATTAAACTTTACACAGACTTTTTCTCTTTTACTAGACAGGCTATTAATTGTTTAATGCCCTCCTCTTCCTCTTTTCCTCGATTTGGTTACCACTGGTTCTTACCTTTGCCCACTCTTTCCAGAGAATACACAATGTGAGGTCGTATAAGCATTCACATGCCATCTGCATGTGAGACTCTCCTGCTGGATGTATCTCCCTATTTCTAGGCTACAGATAATGGGAAACGATGATTTCCTTCCACCATTATTACCGCACGGCAATAGGGAAGGGAAATAAAGCCCACGGTGTACCATCTATGACTGAGAACTGACTATGGACCTGGAAACATCTACACACTGTGCACACATCGGCTCTAATGTCCCCAGCGGCATGCTGAGACAGGTATTATAATCTCCACTTTACAAATCGGAAATTGAAGCTCAGAAAGATGAGGTGACTGACCTACATTATGTTCCTTGCGGCCTCTAGGATTCGGAATCAGGTTCAGGGCAGCAAGTCTTCTGCCCTCCCCACCATCCTGGAGTCACAGCTACAGCCCAGATGTTAACTGCAGTGCTTGTGTTTCCTGGCAGTTATGCAAGGGAGACTCTAAGAGTTTCATTTTTTATTGCTTACCAATATGAGAGAGGAAGAAAAAAAGGAAAAGCATCTCTTTTTTCTCTACATATTATTCACATATGTTCATTCTGTCTTCTCCATCGGAATGTAAGCTCCAATTCCACGAGTCTTTCCACCACAGCTAATACCAGTTCACAACAGAAACTCTTTAACTCCATTTCCAAAAAAAACACTTTCTTCTTTCAAAAACTACGATGACATCGAAAATTAACCGCTACAGATCAAGAAGGAGCACAAGTTCCGAAGATAATTAACAATTCTATCAGAGTATTGTGTCACAGAAGTGTGGTCTTCTGTACAGAATGGGCTGGGAAGGGCTGCCTCAGATCCTCTAAAATTCCCCAGTCCTGCAGAGTCACTTGCTGTCACGTGCTCGATCATTCGAAAATACCCAAGTTATAACTTCTCTTTGCTCCTGATGAAAACCCCAGTGGTTCTTCATTCAAGGAAGAAAAAAATTCAAATATGACAGTTTTGTGTTCAAAACTTTCTATAACTTCTTTTTTAAGATTTTATTTTAGATTTTATTTATTTAAATTTGAGTTTTTATTTATTTATTTAATTTTAGAGAGAGGGAGAGAGAACGTGAACGGGGGCGGGTCAGAGGGAGAGAGAGAATCTCAAGCAGACTCTATGCTAAGCGTAGGACCCAATGAGGGGCTCAATCTCATGACCCTGAGACCATGACCTGAGCCAAAACCAAGAGTCGGATGCTTAACTTACTGAGCCACGTGGGCACCCCTCATAACTTCTAACTAGACCTCAACCAAATCCACCATTACTTCTGAATATAAGACAATGTCCTCTAGAGGCAAGAAGGAAGAGGTTAAGAGTAAGCACTCTGGAACCTGAAAGTCCAGGTTCAAATCCCAGCTCCCCCATCATAAGCTTCGGGAACTGGTACAAATTACTTAACCTTCTGTTTCCTTATCTGTAAAATGAGGGTAAAAACAGTAAGTACCTCAAGGATTGTGGCGAGGATTAAAAATATATGCAAAATGCTTAGACTGGCACCTAGTAAATACTCAATGTGAGCTGCTACTATTATTATTATAACTAAATAAAAAATAAACAGTGGAAACCAATAGTTATCAAGAAATCTTTGTTGGCTATATGGTTGGTTTTTGCATCTGCTAGTCTCCTTTCCTGAAACATGTTTTCCCAACTTTTGCCTCCCATCCAAATCCCAACCATTCTTCCTAGTTCAGAACATCCACATCAGGCCTTTATGGACCGTTCACATCCTCATTCATACTGCCATCACTAGGCATCCAAAGCATGCTGTCTATTTACTCTACTCCCTGGCCACATACAAAGTTATTTCTGCCTCCTCTCCTCATTTAGCCCATAGAAACCACAGGAGGGCAAGAGGCCATGTCTTAACACAATTCTTCCATAGCCCCCTCAATACTTCAAAATGGTTTACACTTACATTCTAGCTTAGACTATAGAAGATAGTTAATAAATAGAAATTGCTATTATAATAGTAATGCTCTCATCTTCTTTCCAGTCTCATTAGAAATATTATTCCTTTTCCAGAGCTAATACCTTCATCTCTTCTCATTTCACTCTTCCCTAGAATGATCTTCCCTAATTATCTTTCCCTCTCTATATAACATTCAATCTCTCCTCCATCCGCTGGATTCACTTTCTCCTTTATCCACTGCCATGGTCTCCAGTATCTTGCAAAGATTTACCTGCCTCTTCCGCCCCTTGTACATGACATTTTGAATCTCATCTCTTTGACATGCTCCCAATATGAACAGTCTACAGATGCCATATCCTTGTTCTCACATGCCACCCACTCTAAACCTTCTGAAGCTGGTTCTGAAGGTCATTAGTGAGCTCCAAATCCAGTGACCTCTTCTTGGCCCTCTCTGGACTTCATCACTACATGTGAAATTACTCACTAATACTGTTGTTCCTTTAGTTTCCATGAATCCCTACCCTTCTGACCAAGACTCTGGGGTATTTTGTTTGAAATTTTTTTCACTGGTGCTATTTCTTCTACCTGTCAGGATTTTGCTCAGTGTTCTCTTCCAAGATTTTGTGTCTAGGATTCATTCACTTGCATGGCTTCATCTTACTTCCACAAAAAAGCCCCAAATCTGCAAGCTCAATTCTGGCCTTCCTACTGTCAGGCTGTTACGTCCAATGGACGATCGGCCCTCTCTGCTTAGATATAGTGACATGCCTTCATATTCAATATCCAAAATCACATCACCTCTTCCTGTAAAAGATATTTTCCCTTCTTCTTGAATTATTTATATCTTATCAACAGGGACATCTTCCTTTTTCACCAAACAACTGAGAAAACTGGCAACCTCTCGGATTCCAAGCTCTCCCTCTATCCTGCCAGTCCAAATGATTAAGTCTCAGAAGATTTCCCCTTGTAATGAGGCTTCAACCTGTTCCATCTTTCCACCCTCACTGCTAAAGCCACTGCCTACTTACTCATCCATAACATTCATTCCTTATTTAAACTTCCTGTAATACCATTTTTGTCGTATCACTCTTTTATTCAAAACCACAAGAGACATCCACATCTACAGGGTTGGATAATCCTGAAGAAAGGCATGTAGGTCCCTTCACAGACAGCTCTACCCATATCACTCCCTGGTGGAAACTCTCTGCTCTCTGCTGACAGAATGACACAGCCAAATGCATTCCCACATCCGTGTCTGTACAGGGTAGGTTCTCGATAATGCTAACTTAGGAAGCCATGTAATATATTGTTCAAACTGCAACATTTTTGAAGGTGAAGGGAAGTTTTGTGGTTCTTTTTTTTAAAATTGATTTTATTTATTTATTGACAGAGACAGAGAGAGAGCACAAGCATGGGAGGGGCAGACAGAGGGAGAAGCAGGCTCCACACTGAGCGAGGACCCTGATGCAGGACTCAGTCCCAGGACCCTGGGATCATGACCTGAGCCGAAGGCAGATGCCTAGACGAATGGGCCACCTGGGTGACCCAATTTTTTTTAAGTAGGACCCAATTTTTTTTTTAAGTAGGACCTTGAGCTGAGATCAAGAGTCAGATGCTTAACCAACTGAGCCATCCATGTGCCCTGAACAAATATTTTTAATGAGACAAAATTCATCAAATAAGTTGTCTCTATTTATAATTCTTTGTAAGTTTCACCAGGATTTAGAGACTACTAAATTATAGGCCTAATTCTAGTATAAAATATAAATTTATTCAATTAAAATCAGAAGCTCAATACAAGTTTTCTGCAGGGGCACCTGGGTGGCTCAGTTGGTTAAGTGTCCGATTCTTGATTTCGGCTCAGGTAATGAGATCAAGTCTGGCATCGGGCTCCGTGTGAGCGTGGAGTCTGCTTGGGATTCTCTCTCTCCCTCTGCCCTTCCCCCCCGACCCCTCTTAAAAAAAAAAAGTTTCCTACAAATTATTACTGATGTTTTAAGTACAATGGTATCATGATTATTGTTTTTTAAAGATTTTTAATTTATTTAATTGAGAGAGAGAGAGAAAGAGCACGAGCAGAGGGGAGGGGCAGAGGGAGAGGGAGAAGCAGACTCCCCATTGAGCAGGGAGCCCAATGTGGGGCTCGATCCCAGGACCCTGAGATCATGACCTAATCTGAAGGCAGATGCTTAACCGACTGAGCCACCCAGGCACCCCATTATGGTTACTTTTTAAAGTCATTTCTTCAGAGATACATACTCAAACATTTTAAAAATTAAATGATTTGATATATTGGATTTGTTTCAAAATAATATGGGGTAGAGTCAGGGAAATATTGATGAAATAAGATCAGCCATGCATTAGTAACTGTTGAAGCTGGTTGACGCATGTGGGAAGGGGCTCATTATAGTAGTCTCTCTGCTATTGTATATTTTATGTAATTGAAATTTGCTTAATAAAAGGTTACAAAGAGGGCGCCTGGGTGGCTCAGTTGGTTAAGCGACTGCCTTCGGCTCAGGTCATGATCCTGGAGTCCCGGGATAGAGTCCCGCATCAGGCTCCCTGCTCGGCAGGGAGTCTACTTCTCCCTCTGACCCTCCTCCCTCTCATGCTCTCTGTCTCTCATTCTCTCTCTCTCAAATAGAGAAATAAAATCTTAAAAAAATAAAAAAAAATAAAAGGTTACAAAGAAAAGATTCCTCCTAAGTGGATGTTATAAACTAAATTAAACCCCTAAAATTCAAATGTTGAAACTCAACCCCCAGTGTGACTATGCTTGAAGATAGGACCTTTAAGGAAATAATGAAAATGAAATGAGGTCATAGGGGTGGGGCCCTAATCTGATAGGACTGGTGGTGTCCTTATAAGAAGAGAACTGTAGGCACACAGAGGAAAAGCCCTGTCATCCAAACGCCAGGAAGAGTGACCTCACCAGAAACCAACCCTGAAGGCACCCTGATCTTGGACTGTTACCTCCTGGAATTGTGAGAAAATAAATTTGTCATTTAAACCACTGAGTCTGTAGCATTTTGTTATGGCAGCCCTAGCAGACTAATACAGAAAGATATTCAAAAGTTAATTTTACATTTTAAAATTAAATCCTGTCTATCATTTGAGCTCTCATTATTCCTTTTTATGGAAAATTTCAATGTCTCCCTGTATGAAAGTGTTGTCTTCAATAATTACAATTTGCTAAAAACTTTTTTTTAAAAAGCTGAAGTTTTTTTGGAACTCCATTAATTGAGTAAATAAAAATAAAATTATATCAGCAAGCATCCTGCACGCTGTCCTTGAAAGGGTAACGTAAGCAAGTTGTATCAGCAAAGGGTTGGAAAAAAAGAAATAGGCATTATGAACACAATGCAGCCAAAATGCAAAAGACTCTTTTTCTTAAAAAGTTCATATCATTGTAGGACACTTAAAATTGATTTATAAAATAATGCTTCAAAAACTCAAACATTTTTAAAGTCCACTTGATGATGGGCAGAAACAGAAAAGTATATACTGCCACACTATACAAATTTTAATTCAACATCAGACATGTCACAAGAATCTTATAATTCAATTATCCAAACAGTGTATATGAAAATATTTGTAAATGACAAGAGCCAGTTTTTATATCCATTAGTAGAAGCCTGTTTGGACATAATATGTCTACCACTACAACCAAATCCAAGTACATTCACGCTCCACAGGTTTTCTTAATTCAGAAAAAGCATTCTTTTTACCATGTTGCCTAATTTTACCAAAATTTATATCCTTATTATCACCACTAAAAAAATAATACTTTTATCTGTTATGTTTAACTTGTTAACTTATAACAGCATTCAGAATAATGTCAGATGTTTCACCTTTAAGAGAATTAATTTCCTAAAATTTTATTTTGAATCCATTAACTGGGTGAAAAAAATTAAACCATTATGAGAAGAGAATTAACAAATTTTCTATTGGAAGCATCTAATGTCACTGATACTGAACTGGTAAATTCAACTGGTACTGAACTAGTTCTGTTAAACAAGCTAGCACATTAACACCTATGATCTCAACTTTTCATACACATACAAGAAAATATGGTATGGACCAATCCTGTAAACCATTTGTGCTCATTTTCATTTGCTCTAGATAAAAAGTCAAGCCTCATAGAATGACATGAAAACGCATCTCCTATAGCCGCATATTAAATCGTCATCTTTGGACATGACTTCTTTAAAAAAACAAAAAGTACTAACTTTTGACATAAATGCTAACGTTTCTTCAACAGACAGGTCTTCTGGTTTTCACATAGTGTCATCACCATGGCCCGTGAGGTGGAGGGTAAATGTTAACTACATTTTGTGCAAGTTCATTAGCTCTCTTGACAAATGAGAATTGAGTTCCTTACTGTCCTCTAAAAACACACTTTTTTGGTTTGTTTGCTTTTTGAAAATGAATGCTGCCAAAGGGTTTATTATAAACTATACAAAAAGTTACCAAGCCACATTATATAAAAATAGTGGTACATTTAGGCCATACAGTAAGTGATCAAACCACTGTAGCAAGAGAATTCAGACTGTTCCCCACATGCTTTATTTAGGCCTGCTCTGCTCTGCTCCCCATACATCTAGCCTATGATTCCCCATATTTCCCACTAATCCTGCCAACTGGTAGTCAGGTAACGTCATGCCTCGTGCGGGCCGCAGCTTGGAACAAATGTCTGATATATGCCAGGGGGCTTATAAAGACACTGGTTCCAGTATTTCTCCTACCAACACCCAGGACCTGAAGGAGGTGACTGTTCTCAGCACCTCTGAGCAAGCACAGTAGGTTATATCAGCAAGCATCCTGCACGCTGTCCTTGAAAGGGTAACGTAAGCAAGTTATATCAGCAAAGGGTTGGAAAAAAAGAAATAGGCTGTTACTGGTCATTGTTCAGATTTTAGCACTGTACGTGGGAGCTCTGTCCACTGCACAGGCTTTAAATATAATATAGACGAGACTATGGCAGAAGATGGAAGTACAAAGTGGATGTCTGTGAAAACCCACTCCAACTGCTTTTTATGCAACAATTAATAATACTTCATTTATTTTTTTTTCGCTCTTAAAAATTTTATTTTTAAGTAATCTCTACACCCAACTTGGGGCTCAAACTTACAACCCCGAGATCAAGAGTCACATACTCTTCCGACTGAGCAAGGCAGGCACCACTGTAACAATTCTTGATAACTCACTATGTGTCAGGCAATGTGCATTTTGTATTAACTGTCTTATTTAATCCTCACATCAACCCTACGAGGTAGGTCCTATTATTTCCTCCATTTTTCAGGTGAGGAAACTGAGGTTTAGAGACTATTAAGCCACTTGCCTAAAGGCACTCCAGCAGTTATGGTGTAACTGGTACTCAAGCCCGGGTTGTAGGGCTACAGAACCTTAAACACTCTACTATATTCCCTCTCTTGTGTACCCATGGGAAGGATGCTTGCCTATCATTTTTTAAGGATATATTTTTTGAAGTACAACTATTGTCACAGAGAACAATACTTCACTTAAAAATGAAAAATCTTGAGACAAATGCTAAATGGGATGGGTTACCAGAATAACAAACATAAACCATTTATGTTTAACGAACAGTCAAATTCATGGCTTTCTTCACGCTCTTCTCCCTGGGAAGCCAGTTCCCCTTCTGAACATCTACCCACCTTCTCCCATTTGGGGCACACTTGAGCTAAGCCCTGCACCATCTCCAGCACAGCCTTCCCTGACCCGGTCAGTCGTGGTGACCACCCACCTCCTCTTGACTATAGATAGCCCTTCCACCTACACATATAATCACTGGATATAATCACTGCAGTAACATCATATAACCTTACAAAGGTGGGTGACCAGTTCAATAAGGAGGAGAGTTCAGGAAAATAAATGGGGTGTAGGGGGGTGTGTGCTGGGGAGGGACTGACAAAAGAAAAGGAATATAGTGTGTGTACTGGGAGAGGGTGGAAAAAATAATAGGAAGTGATATTTTCCTTTTTCAGAGCTACACATACTGGTTTGATATCTGAGCAATTTCCTTGTTTTATTTTTTACATAAGAGTAGGGGACAATGGGAATAGTAAGTAGACATAAGGATTTCTGTTTTACTTCTGGTCCTGACACTGTGAGACCCTGCTTGGGAGGTTTGGCTACCATTTCCTCCCACTTTCTTCAGCTTCCAACAGCCCACAAACTCAAGTCTAAGGATGAATTTTAGTTGTTTCAGAAGTTTCTTGGGAAAATGAAACAGGTAGGAATGAGTGGACAACAGCCGGCATCTCGAAAGCACACATGGAAATGGTACACACATCTTCTGGTTCTCTAACAAATGTACCGCAGACAGCGCGTTTGGTTTTGCAGACCCTCCCTGTATAAAACCAAACACTCCTATTTTTATACCAATGTGGTTTCAGAAAATCATTGCAATGCACAAAAGCCATTCAAGTATCACTGTCATTTTGCCTAAATTTTGTGATTAAACATAACTGTTCGGAAATGTCTGAAAGAAGAGAATACATTTCTTTAAATTCCTTTTTCTATTAAACTCCGTTCTTCTATTTTCCTTCTATTCCGGAACTTAACGGAGATGACAGCATGTAGGAGCTCTCCTTCTCCAGAGATAGTTCAAACTCAGATTCCGGGTTCTCATGCCTACAGAGTCCAAGTGTGCATCTTGTAGTAGTTCTGTACAACTGTAGCATCAAATGGCTGCATACTTTGGCATGGCTTACAGCCTGCCTCAACTGGATCCATATGACAAACCACAAAATATCCTCGCATCACATCTGTTTGTATTGTGATGTTGCTTTGAGCAACTGTCATTGCTTTGTCTTGCTAAGTAATTAATTCAAAATTATATAATGAGACCATCAAGCCCTGTCAAGTCCTCCCTTGCAGATTCCCTCAAATCCATCCCGTTTTCCTCTTGCCCCTGCCATACCAATAACTGTCACGCTAGACTAGTGCTGGCCTCCCAAACCTGCCCACATCTAGGCACACGGCCTAGATTTATTCTCACACGGCCACAATGTTGCTAGGACAATAAGCCTAAATTACCTCCATGCAAACCACATTCCTTCATTCAGAACAAAGCCAAACACAAATCAGCCCTTCAATGGCTCCCTATCCGTCAAATAAAAAGCCAAAGAGCTTAGCCTCACATTTAAGACCATCTATAATCTGGCTCCAGTCCAGATTTCCCACTGAAACTGCCCTATTCCCTTTTACTCTGCAAAACTAGCCTATTCGCTAACTCCTCTGTTCCCAACAAACACACACACACACACGCACACACACACACAACCTTCTCTTTCTGTTTCCAGGGCTTTGCTCATACTGTCCACCTGCCTGGGATGCCCTCAACCACGGTCCTCCTGGCCTATTCAAGTACTGTCCTCCGAAGCCAAATGCAACATCCTATCTTCATTAGCTACCATTCTATCTCTACTACCTCTTTGACGTCTATGTAACTAGTGCTTCACAAATAACTCACTTGCTATTTCTTTGATGCCTTATACTCTTTGCCACGTTCGCTTCACTGGATTGTACCAGAGGGTATAAAGCAGCCTCTCTGGCAATCTGCTGCTACTGTTTTGATGCTATGTGCAGAGCAGACAATTAGTATGTATATTTGATTGACTAACTAGTTAAAGATATTATGTATTTGCTCACTCAACAAATATTTATTGAATCCCAGGAGGTGCTAGGCACTGTTACAGGCACCAGGAAAATATACCTGCCTTCATAGGACTTACATTCTAGGGAAGGAGAAATAGAATTATTTTTTCAAAGTAAACTGTAAAAATATTAGAAGGTGCTAAGTGCTCTGGAGAAAAAGCAGGGAAAGAAAGTAAGGAGTATAAGGGAGAGGTGGAAAGTGGGCTGTGATTTTACACAGAACGATCGTGGAAGGCCCCGCTGAACAAGTGACATTTGAGCAACGACTTGAATGAGACAAGGGAGTGAGGTATGCAGATATCTGGAAGAACATTCTGGGCAGAGGGAGAGCAAGTTCTAAAACCCTGAGGCAGGAACGTGTCTAGAATATTCAGGGAAGAACAAAGAGGCTAATGTGGGGTGAGTGAGGCGGGGAGGGTAATGGGAGGAGCTAGGCTGGGAGAAGCCCTGCCGGCCTTTCAGGGATCTGGGCTGTTATCACTAGGGGATGGAGCAGAGGAATGACACATCTGACTCACATTTGAAAGGACCCACTGGGATGGTCACTGAGAAGAGGCAGATGGGAATACGGACAGAGGCAGGAAGGCCAGTCAGGGTAATTTAGGATGGGGATAACCATGGGGACCAAAGTCTTTAGGAGGAGGAGAACAGTATCTCAGACACTGGAGATATTAAGTTGGAGTAACGCATGGGGAGACTGAGGGAGCAGTCAGACACAGGGGACTAGAGTTCAGGGGAGAAAATGGGGCTAAAACCCACATGGGGGAGTTATTGGTGTATAGACAGTATCGAACCTATGGGAGCAGATCAAGTCCAGGGAGTCAGCGTAGACAGAGACAAGGTCCAAGGACTAAGCCTAGGAACCCACCAAGACTGAGGAGGAGGAGCCGGTGAGGCAGGAAGAAAACAAGGAAAATGTGAATGCCAGTCTGTTGGGAAGAGACTGTGTGCTTGGGAGAGTAATCCATGTTCGTGATGAACATGGCACTGATTTAACTTACACTATGGAGGCTAAGAGGGAGTTTGTTTTTCACTCCTTTAGGGCAGCTGTGGGTAGGCAAATTTTAGGCAGGGGTACTAAGATAAACAAGGAGAGGGTACAATTTTCCTAAAAGTAAAAGTAAAATTTTGACAACACAATATTGAGTTTTGTTTTCTACTGGGACAAAAAAAAGCCTAGGGATAATCACATTAGTGCAGGGTTTGTCAATCTTGGCACTACTGACATTTTAAGTTGGATAATTCTTGATCTTAGGGGCTCTCCTGGGCATTATGGGATGTGTAGCAGCAGCCCTGGATTCCACCCACTAGATGGCGCCAAATGCCCCTGCAGGGCAGAATCCGCCCCACCTGACAAACACTGACTTAGACCAAGCGGTCAATAAAAACCAACTCTAAGTATACTTTAAACATCCTTGCTGCCGAATGCATCTGTTAATTTCTGCTGCTAATCTCTTCCCCGGATCTCTTACCAGCCAGCTGATTTGGAAGGTTCTCACTGTATTCATTACCCAGAGTGAAGAAAGCAATTAGCTCAAAGATGTACTTCTAATTTTTTTCAATATAAAAGATATGCCCCAAATCTACCCAGTTCAAAAATGGTCATCTCTGCCCACACCTGTTCATAGCAGCACTATTCGTAAGAGCCAAAAGGTAGAAGCAACCCAGTGTTCAACCACGGACAGATAAACAAAAGGTGGTACATCCATTACCATGGAATATTATGCAGCCTTAAAAAGGAAGGAAATTCTGACACATGCTACAACACTGACATTCTGCTGGTGGAATAAGCTAGTCACAAAGAGACAAATACTCTACTCATCTGAGGTACTTACAGTAGTCAGATTCACAGAGACAGAAAGTAGGATGGTTGCCAGGGACTAAAGAAAGGGGAGAATAGGGAGCTACCATTCAATGCATACAAAGTTTTAGTTTTACAGGATAAAAAAAGGTGTAGAGATGGCAGATGGTGATGGTTGCACAACAATGGGAATGCAACTAATGCTACGGAACTGTACACTTAGAAATGATGAAGATGGTAAATTTCATGTTATGAGCTTTTTACCACAATTTCTAAAAAAAAAAGCATACAGGCTCTCTGGTCAGACTGTCTTGAGTTCAAATACTGGCAAAATGCCCAGCAAGGTATCTGGCATACAGTAAGTGCTCAGTAAACAGTAGGAGCTGATTACAAATTAGTATTTTAACCAGAATTCTACCAATTCAGTCTGCATGTCTGTCAGGACCCATGGTTGACAGTAATGTGTGCATCTGGTGAAATAGGAAAGCAGTCATAAAGAAAGGATGGCTTAAAAAAACAATGACCATTTCTGAGAATAAAATCATTTTACCAACTATTATTAAGTACAAAGTAAGGTCAATTTCTTCCCCCTCAAAATTAGGTCCTCTCCTGTAGATTGACTTGTCACGTATTTTAAAGATCCAGACTCTTTTCGTATTATGTTTTCAAACCTTAAAAATTTTTTAAACATTTCAAAATATTTTTGTATATGTAAATATACTTTTTCTTAAATGATCAATAATCCATTCTAGATGTCACCCTGTTTATATGAGCTTTGCTTTCATTATTGATTTCCACAATGCCCTGCCCCAGTCCTACAGAGGCTGTAAGTCAGACTCCCATTCATTTCCTCCTAACATAGCTGCTGAAAACGGAACCTAACTGTCATAGCTGCATGTGTCTTAAGGACAGTTAAAGGAAAGAAATAACAAAATAAAACAGAAAAGTCAATAACAGAAACACAACAGAAAGTGCCTAAGAGAAAGCCAATGCTTTCGATGACGAGCAAGAAGCAGTGATCGGCAGAGGCTCTCAGCTTGCAAAGAGAAGCTCACCAGGCAGGTACTCATTCAGTAAGAAACCAAAGCAAAGCAGAGCTAAGTGCCCAGCGCGGATGGGGCTTTCTGAATTGTCTCACCTGCATGGGATTGATTTTCACCGAGCACTCAAAGCACTCCACGCATTCTCTGAACTCCTTGTTCCGCAGATGAAGGAGGCCTTTGGAGCGCTGGGCCCGAGCGCTGCGGTGGCGGGACAGCTCCCAGGCCCGGTCATAGCAAGAGTGGTCTCGAAGGACGTCTCCAAGCAAGCAGTACAAACTCGGCGTTTCTTTTTTCTCCAGCTCTTGCCTAAGGATTTCTTCTGCCTAGAAATAACAGAAATAAAAATCCTTGAGTGATTTCAGAGTCAGAGCCTCTTAAAAAAAATTAGGAAGGAAAGAAGGAAGGAAAGAAGGGAGGGAGGGAGGGAGGGAGAAAAGAAGGAAGGGGCAAGCCCACACTGGTGAGGAAGGACCCCACTATAACATAACTATCATATACCATAATTCTTCCCTTGTCTTCCCCCAAAGACTTAAACTTTAACATTGCCAGGTAATTCTTTCCTGGGGGAAAAGAAATAACAGTCTTTTCAGGGTTGGTAAGTTCTTAGTTAATGCTATTCCTCTGGGACCCAGAACATCACCATGATGAGTCAGTGGGTTTATGGGAGTCAGTAGATCCCATGGCAGGCCTAGTAAGTCATATGTACCATTTCAGGGGGAAACTATGTTTCCAAAAATCCCTTTCCCTTCAGATTTTGCATTACAGTTGGTCAGGGGGTAATTTGTTGGGGATCTGAAAGGCAGAAGTAAAGCAACAGCCTTTACTCTTGGAAGGTGGCCGTGGTTAAGTATGGTGTCACACAAGACGCAGAGATGTCCTGCAGATTCCAGCTTGTCCTTTGCTCTATGTATCCAGCTTATGCTTCTGATTGCGGACCCTGCCAACCAAAAGCAGCCCCGGGACCACCATCAGATGTTTCACTGGGGACCCCCAGGCTGGGAGCTACATACAGACAACAGCTTTCCACAGATCTCTCCACAAATTCTTCCTTCATGCTCCCATTTCAATGGCTGGAAGGACTCGGCTTCTCAGATGCCCTGGTAAGTTCTGACTTCTCCACTGTGCCAGTGCTTCAAGCAGACTGGGAAATGATTTCTTTCCCTGATCCTTCTACTCCCTCTTCCACACCTTCATTTCTCCAGCTCTCCGCACGTTCGTATAACATCTTATTCCTTTAGTAAGCCCCTTGATGGCATCCCAAAACTACTCAAAGTGCCTCTGCTTCCACCAACAAAACTTGAATGATATAATTTTTTTTTCATTTTTTGCCTTTTAAACTCCTTATGTGTCCTCCCATTTGATAATGATTTACAGATTAGTTTTTATCCAATATGCATTAAATGTATTATCTCACTTAATCCCTATAGTAAGTCTGAGAGGTGGATATTAATATGCCCATTTTTAATACGAAGAAATAGAAGTTTAGATTCCTTGGTCAACTGGTCATCCCAAAACCAAGAAATACTAAGTTGGAAAATGGGACCTTAATTTCAGGTTCCATACTTTTCCTATATTCCACAGGTGGGCATCAGCAAAAATGGTGGCCTAAGAACCTCTGAAAACTCCTTACTCCATAAAAGCAATGAGAAGACTGGCAGAAGGTATTAGAATCAACTTTTTCATAATCCTGGAAATTAACCAAAAACTTGAAATAATCCAGAGAATGTTTATTAAAAAAAAAAAATTGATATCTTGGTAAGAAAAACAAGCTTTGTGTGATTTTAACTTGCACCATTCCTATTCCATTTTCTCCAACTCTGTAGTAGCCTTGAAAACCAATAGCAGGCTGGGGCGCCTGAGTGACTCAGTTGGTTAAGCGGCTGCCTTCGGCTCAGGTCATGATCCTGGGGTCCTGGGATCGAGCCCCACGTCTGGCTCCCTGCTCAGCAGAGAGCCTGCTTCTCCCTCTCCCTCTGCCTGCCACTCTGCCTACTTGTGCTCTCTCTGGGTCAAATAAATAAATAAAATCTTAAAAAAAAAAAAAAAAGAAAGAAAACCAACAGCAGGCAATCATGGTGATTAGCAGCCTGGCAGCCACCAGAAGGAACAGAGTGGGTTTAGAGGTCCTCTAAAGTCTCATTTCAAAAAAACTGTCATTATCTGACCTGGCTGGTAGTTTCCTGGAAGAATCCCCTTGCAAGGCTGTCTGTATTGAACCTACCTCTGAGTCTGCCCAGTGAAAAGCCTTTGTCAAAAAAAATTACAACTGGCTAATTTTGCAGCTGTCTGAAGTAGTAAATAACATGTGGGACAAACAATAGGCTAACCAAAAACTTAAAAGTGAAAAAAGGGAGGGAGATATACATAAGGGCTTTGAAAGGCTCCAACGTATTCATGGGAATCCAGAACGCCATGCATGTGTAGGGTGCTGCACATGCTCAGAAGAGACCCGAGAAGGCCCTAAGCTCTCACCTCAGGCTGACCTTGAGGCTTTGCACAAGCAGTCAGTGAAAGCTAAGACAGGGCTGTTAACTGCTTGCCTCGGTGTTGGAAGCATGCTCCCACATACACACACACACACACACACACACACACACACACACACACACAGCCCATCAGCAAAGACTGGGAGACTTGTTGATTCAGGCATTCAAGGAATTTTATGTCCAATCATTAGGTGACCATTAAGCTAACCACCCTGAGACTTCAGTGGCTGCACAGGACAAAGAATATAGATTTTACAGAATTATCAAGAAATATCAATAAACAAACAAACAAAAAAATCACAAACAGCAATAATAACCTGATTTCCAGGGTTGTCACATTATATTATTTAAAATGTCCAATTTTCAACAATTTATTAAAATATGCAAAGAAGCAAGAAAGTATGGCCATTATATAAGAAAAAATAAAAGAGTGATCACTAGAAACTCACTGAAGATTCCCAGATGATGGGCTTAATAGGCACTTAAAACATACTATTTTAAATGATCCCTAGTACAAGGACTAAGGAAATAACTCAAAAAAAAAAAAAAATAGTGGTGCCTGGCTAGCTCAGTCAGTAGAGCATGCCTTGACCTTGGGGTTGTGAGTTCAAGCCCCACACTGGATGTAGAAATTACTTAAAAAAAAAATCTAAAAAAAAAAAAGGGGGGGGGGGCGTGCCTGGGTGGCTCAGTCATTAAGCGTCTGCCTTCAGCTCAGGTCATGATCCCAGAGTCCTGGGATCGAGCCCCGCATCCAGCTCCCTGCTCAGCAGGAAGCCTGCTTCCCCCTCTCCCACTCCCCTTGCTTGTGTTCCCTCTCTCGCTGTGTCTCTCTCTGTCAAATAAATAAAATCTTTAAAAAAAAAAAAGTGAAAATGACAAGGGAATTAAAATGACACAGTAGAAAATATCCATTTAGCCAAAAAGAAGGCAGACTGTAATAGGGAAAGAGAAAAGACATAAGACATATAGAAAATAACAAAATGACTAACAACATACTACATTATCAGTAATTAAATTAAATGTAAAAGGATTCAATACAACAATCAAAGGCAGAGATTGGCAGAAAGGATAAAAAAATTATCTGACTAAATGCTGTCTACAAGAGACAGATTTTAGATTCAGACACACAAAAAGGCTGAAAATAAAAAGAAGAAAGAAAGAAAGAGAGAAAGGGAGGAAGGGAGGAAGGAAGGAACATCATGTACACAGTAACCAAAAGAGAGCTGGAGTGGCTTTATTAATATTAGGCAAAATTTGGGCACCTGGGTGGCTCAGTTGGTTGGGCGACTGCCTTCGGCTCAGGTCATGATCCCAGGGTCCTGGGATCGAGTCCCACATCGGGCTCCCGGCTCGGCGGGGAGCCTGCTTCTCCCTCTGACCCTCTCCCCTCTCATGCTGTTTCTCTCTCGCTTGCTCTCAAATAAATAAATAAAATCTTAAAAAAATATATATATATATATTAGGCAAAATTTGCCTTAAGACAAAAATTGTTAGTAGGACAAAGAAAGGGTATTTTAATGATAAATATTCAATCCATCAAGAAGACATGTTATACTTATATTTATAAGTATAACAACAGAGCCCCAAATTACATGAAGCAAAAACTGACATATCTAAAGGGAGAAATACACAATTCATCAATAATATTTGAAGACTTCACTTTCCAACTTTGGATAACAGATTGAACAGCTATACAGAAGACAGAAATAGAAGACTTGAACAATGCTATAAACCAACTAAGCCTAAAAGACATCTAAAGAACACTCCACCCAACAGCAGCAGAATACACATAGAACACTCTCCAGGATATTCTACATGTTAGTCTGTAAAACAAGTAACTGGGAATTTGAAAGGACTGAAGTCATACTTAGTATGTTCTCCAACTACGATGGGATGAAATTAGAAATCAGTAACAAAAAGATATTTAGGAAATTTACAAATTCATGGAAATTAAATAACACAGCCCTAAATAACCAACAGGTCAAAAAAGAAATCACTGCGAAATTTAAAACACTTCGAGATAAATGAAAACAACATGATATGCCAAAAGTTATGGGATACAGTGAAAACAGTGTTTAGAGGGAAATTATAGCTGTAAATCCCTATTCTGAAAAAGAAAAAAGATCTCAAAGCAATCATCTAATCTTTCACCATAAGAAACTAGGAAAAAAAAAAAAGTAAACCCAACCCAAAGAAGCAGAAGGAAGGAAATAATAAAGATTAGTGTAAATAAATAAAGAAACAGGATGCGTGGGTGGCTCAGGTGGTTAAGCGACTGCCTTCAGCTCACGTCATGATCCTGGAGTCCCGGGATCGAGTCCCACATCGGGCTCCCTGCTCGGCGGGGGGTCTGCTTCCCCCTCTGCCCTCTTCCCTCTCGTGCTCTCTGTCTCTCATTCTCTCTCTCTCAAATAAATAAATAAAATCTTTAAAAAAAAAGAAAGAAAGAAAGAAACAAAGAAACAAACCAAAAGTTGGTTCTTTGGACTGAAATTACTAAAATCAGAAATGAAAGATGAGAAATTACTACCAACCTTATAGAAATAAAAAGGATTGGGGCGCCTGGGTGGCTCAGATGGTTAAGCGTCTGCCTTCGGCTCAGGTCATGATCCCAGGGTCCTGGGATCGAGTCCCGCATCGGGCTCCCTGCCCGTTGGGGAGCCTGCTTCTCCCTCTGCCTCCCTCTCTCTTTCTCTCTCTCTCTCTCTCTGTCTGTCTGTCTCTCATGGATAAATAAATAAAATCTTTAAAAAAAAAAAAAAGAAATAAAAAGGATTATAAGGATGTACTATACTCTACAGGTATCCTATACAAAAAACAGGATCTAAGATTCAGAACATCAAGTCATACCCTTTAAATACCTGCATGATCTAAAACTACCATTCTACAAATATTTATTCTACTTCTAACTGCACTGTAATATAGACCACAAAGATCACCAGAGTCCAAAGACACAACACAGACCTAGTGTTGGCAACCTTGCAAAGAAGACAAATACAACAAATGAAAGATTAAATAATAATCAGGAAAACCTTCACATTTGGAAATGCTAAGGTACTGAGGATTTCAAATACTTCTTTCACCAACTCATATCTATCTACACTCTTACAAGAATAAGGAACGTAGAGAGTGGGTGGTATGCAACTTCTTGTTACCAAACAATATTGATTCTGGGTATTTTTTTCACCAGAACATGGGTCTGCAGAGCCAGAATGGGGCAGCTTCCTGAAGAAGTTAAGAAACACAAGAGCAGTGATCTTGTTTGGTCTGTACTGGCCTCTTCTTTCCTCAAATTCCTATCCCATATTTTTTTGTTAGATAAGTGAGTTCTTTCTCCTTGAGATCTTATACCTCTTCATCCTGCCAAGAGAATGATCTTTCCCAAGGGCAAAGCTTGTAGGTAATATATTTCCTTTCTTCAATTAGTCACCCTGCATTCCTCAGTCTTCTTCTTCACTCTCTCCAAAATGCTCTATATGCTCCTCCCTCCTCCACTTAGCCACTCAATTTATGTAATTTATTATCAAATAAAGGACTATAAAAGATATGCCCAGTGAACATAAATAAAGCACAAGGGCTTATAATATCCCTTTTGCAATATCAAAATGTGGGTGGCCAGAAATCTTCACAGAATGCAAAAGGTTTGGTATTTCTGGCTATGGGTTGCTACTTCCCTATGGGAAAATACAGATGCATGTTTTTATAGAATACAAGAAATTTGTCATGTAAATATCTATTAAAAATGATAAAACAGGGCGCCTGAGTGGCTCAGTCAGTTAAATGCCTGACTCTTGATTTCTGCTCAGGTCTTGGTCTCAGGGTTGTGAGTTCAGGCCCCATGCTGGACTCCACACTGGACATGGAGCCTACTTGAAAAAAAAAAAAAAAAAAAAGAATAAAACTACATTCCCAAACACAAAAAGGCATACTTAAATGGGCAACTGGCTACAATTAAACTGGGTTGATTGCAAGAATCCTGTCAGCTGCAAACCCCAAAGACTATCCCTCTACCCAGATACACATACATATCTAGGCTGTTACAACAATCTGTTTTATTCTATAATTGCAAACAACTAATTATTATTCTTTTTTTTTTTTTAAAGATTTTATTTATTTATTCATGAGAGCCAGAAAGACAGAGGCAGAGGGAGAAGCAGGCTCCCAAGGAGCAGGGAGCCCAATGTGGGACTCGATCCCAAGACCCTGGGATCATGACCTGAGCCGAAGGCAGATGCTTAACCATCTGAGCCACCCAGGTGCCCCACAACTAATTATTATTCTTAATACAATTTTGTGGCAATAATTACACACAGCGAATCTCAGTTTAAAATGACATCAGCAGAGGCTTACGTAGAACCTACAGTTATGGCTGAACTAATGATCCACTTGCTGATAACTGCATTGGTAACCCACACTGCTTAGAGGAAGGGTCCCACACTCAAACGCCCAGAGATTCTTGCCAATTATTGAGAATGAATGAAGCAGGCTGGGGAGTGAGCCCATAAAAGAAGGAGCCACTGCCGAACTCCAGCCAGGTAGTCGTGTTTCCACATTGTTTGTTTCCTTTTTTTTTTTTAATATTTATTTATTCATTTGAGAGAGAGAGAGCACGAGTGAGAGGCAGAGGGAGAAGCGGACTCCCCGCCGATCAGGGAGACCAACTTGGGGCTTGATCCCAGGACCCTGGGATCACGACCTGAGCCCAAGGCAGATGCTTAACCAACTTAGCTGCCCAGGCACCCCCACATTGTTCGATTCTTTAAGAGAAGCCAAACAAAATACTTATTGCAATGTCAGATTTAGAGTATTAAACTTCCACCCTACAGTGGACATCAACTGCGCTTTTTCCTGCCCAGCATCCCTGCGAGCACTTAGGTGCCTTTAGTCAGAAAAGCAGTTCAAATGCTAGTTCTGCTGACAAAATGTATGACTCCGAGAAAGTTAACTAATATCTTGAAAGTTTGTTCTTCATTTGTTGTTACCTACAAGAACAAGATGTGAAATGTCCCTAGCTTTTTGTCAGGCACACAGTAAGCCCTGAACTAATGTTTGTGTTTTTTCTCAACTCCCTTTACTGGAAAACTCAATTAGGAAGTAAGATGCTTGAGGTTTCACTGCTAGAAAGACAGAAGTGAACAGAAACAGCTTCTAGGGACATTAAAATTTTCTGTAAATAATCACATTGGTCAACTGTGTATAGTTCCTCCCACAGAAGAACTGCTGTTGTCAACTGTTGAATAAGTGATCATGTAACTGAGTCAAGAGGACTAGAGGAAGTGAGGTCAAAGGGGCAAACTTCTGATTATTACAAAGTTAAAGTTAAATTTTTCCACATAAGCTAATTTCAACCAATCATCAGTTTTTTTATGAAAGTGTGGAGAATTATGGGAGGAGATCCTGGAGATCTCAGGAAAAAAAGTCTGGACAAGATACAAACTGAGTGGACTACTGCTTTAGAGAAGGACAGCAGAGGGAGAAATATTTAGCTCGCAATGTGATGGCCAGATAGAACTTGGACTCTGTATATAATTCCATCTTAGCACCTGCTCTATCTTACTAAAATATTCTATTTGTGTGGATCTGTACTATCAGGCTATAAGCTCCTTGGACGTTAAGTTCTGTCTCTTACTCCTCTTTGGTATACCATTGCCCAGCACACAGTAGGTACTCTATAAATGGTGGATAAATTCAACTGATGGCGCCCATATGAGTAAAAGTGAAATTCAGTCTCTGGTGAAAAGGGAGATAAAACAGTTCAGGAAAACTATTCATCCTCCAGCCAGAGCAATTATCAAAACAAAGTGCCCTTGTTGGCTGTGATTTATGCCTTGATTTTGTGAATGAGCAAAAGGCATTAATAATTAGAATGAGTGACAAGCATGGCCTGGCCTTCATCTGATGGGACATCTGCTCAGTATAGAGGGATTATCAATTGGCAGAGCAGCAACTAGAAGAAGCCCTCCTGGCAAAGAATGAAGGGGGGAAAATGAGCTCTAGACCCAGATATGGTACTAACTATAACGAGTATCTCTGAGGCCTGCAGAAATGATTCTCTCTCCCCTCTCCTAGCAGAAAGGCAGTTTGCTCCTAGTCTAAATTCTTGTCCTATGAACAGCAACTGAGAGGTGAAAAGTGCAGAACACTTCATCCATCCCCAGTAGGTCGCCCCCAGCTAGACTTCTTCTGTGTGGTGGTGCCTAGTCCTATTCACTCTCTTATGAGCCAAGTGCTCACTAAGTGCTTTTTACATTTATGTGTGTGACAACACCATGCTCTGGCTTGATTTTCCAAAGGGACCTTGCCAGCATAAATACTCCAGGTCCAAGATAAAACAGAATAATTAAAAACAGTCCTAGTTATCCAATTAGCTGCTCATCTACTATTTGCATTACCAAGTTACAGAGTATATTTTCCCTATTTTTCTCATTCAAGGGGGCACAACAACAGGTTTTGGCTTATAAACTGAACATCTAATTTCTTTTTTTTTTTTTTTTTTAGATTTATCTACTTATTTGAGAGAGAGGGAGAACACGAGCAGGAGGGGCAGAGGGGGAGGCGGAGAGAATCTCAAGCAGACCCTGTGCTGGGTGCGGAGCCCAAAGTGGGGCTCGATCTAACAACCCTGAGATCAAGACCTGAGCCGAAATCAAGAGTCAGCCACTCAACCGACTTGCACCCAGGCGCCCCTTGGACATCTAATTTCCAAGGGATTAACAACAGCCCCAGTGAGAGGCGGGTATGGAGAAAGGAGTGTGAGTTTAAGAGAAAAGGAAGGTCTAAGCTCAGATTCCAAAATCTGCCACTTACTAAGGCTAATCAGTAAAGCAGTAAAAACAATTCATACTTTGTATGTTGTTACATTACAGAGATTATTAGATTAAAAGATTAAAATGGGAGGGGAGAGATCTCATAATTTGTTTTTAGAGAGAGAATACATGGCAGGAATTGAAGAAGTTTCTTTCGTCACATATTAAGTCCAAAGGGAGTACCTACTTGGAGATCTGCTTCAGTGCATTAACTACTCATGATGAAAGACTATAGGTCATTCATTTAGCAAATATTTTGAGGACTTACCATGTGCCAAGCCTGTGCTAGGTGTTGGGGAGACCTCTGCAAATACTATAGACATAAGTGTTCTTAAACGGCTTATAGTCTAGTAAGTGAAGTAAACCAGCAAATGGGATATCAGAGTAGTTTGGGTGCCACAGGAGCACAGGAAAACACCCCAAATCTGGGAGGGAGGTAGCAGGGAAAGATCACTGTGGAAAGTAATCGCCAAGGAAAAACCTGAAGAATAAGTAGGAGTGAGCTGAAGGAGGACAAGTTCTAGACAGACAATAGCACATACAAAGGTCCTAAGGTGAAGCAATGCTGCAAAGTCAAGAAATTACAAGTAGTTTCAATCTGGTGGAACTTTGAGCACAGCCTCAATGAGCAAGTACAAAGGGGGATGAAGCAGAGATAAAAGAGTAGGGGGATAATGCAGTTAGCAATGTAAGCAGGAGTCAGATCATGAAGTGGTCTATAAACCATCCATGCTAAAGAGCTTAATCCTGGAGACGAAGGGAGTTACTGAAGAGTGGGAATGACCCGATCAGATTTATTTTTCAGGAAGATCACTCCGACTGCAGTGTGGGAAAAGAGTTTGGGAAATCTTTTACATCATATAAAAAAACTATTTTATTTATTTATTTTTAAAGATTTTATTTATTTATTTTGACAGAGAGAGACACAGCGAGAGAGGGAACACAAGCAGGGGGAGTTGGAGAGGGAGAAGGAGGCTTCCCGTGGAGCAGGGAGCCCGATGCGGGGCTCGATCCCAGGACGCTTGGATCATGACCTGAGCCAAAGGAAGACGCTTAACGACTGAGCCACCCAGGCACCCCTAAAGAAACTATTTTAAAAGAAACCTTCCCCGGAGTGCCTAGGTGGCTCAGTCGTTTGAGCATCTGACTTGCAGTTTCAGCTCAGGGCATGATCTCAGGGTCCTGGGACTGAGCACCGAATTGGGCTCCCTGCTCAGCAAGGATTCTCTCTCTCCCTCTCCTCCTCTCCCCTCGGCTCACATGCTCTCGCTCTCTCTAAAATAAATAAATAAATCTTTTAAAAAAAGAAAAGAAACCTTCCCTCCATCCCCCCAAAACCCAAACCAACTGCTAAAAGAATCTCAACTGTTTCAGAAATAAAACATTTACTTGTAACTTAAAGGAGAACTTCTTAAGAGCTTTTGGCTACAATGATCTGCAAACATAGCAAAATAAAAGATAAGGCTATGTAATTTCAGGTAAGCCTTGTTTGCTAGGAACAAGAGAAGAAAAGAGAGGTCGTTAACCCTTACCATTCCACTCCCTTTAAGCCTACCTCCCGCAGGCAGTTTATACCAGCTCAATCTTTGTCTTTCATTTAGGGACCAAATTTGTGCACCAAAATAAGAATTTGTTCATAGGCTTGGGGAAACTGCTAGAAGTGTGCCAGATAACTTTAAAAAACTACATGCTAACAGATGAGAACCAGTTCTGATCACAACATCAAGCAAAATTAATCTAAGCTATTTTGCCAATGGTCATTAAATAATGAGAATTTCTGTAAGTAGTGTCTAAATTAGAAAGTCTGAGACCCTACAATAATACTGTGCAAGCACCAGAACATAATAATTAGAATTAGATACTTTCTCGAATTTGCCTTTTAAAAATAAATTATGCCATTAAGCACTAAATGCGGGGATTAAAATTTCATAAACTTCTAGTTAAATCAAATGTGGTGACAACTACTGGCACATGACCAAATACTAAAAAAATCTCAGCTGTTTTAGAAATAAAACATTTGCTTCCAGCTTGAAGCAAAACTTTTTAGGGTCTATGGTTAAACTGATCTGCAAATATAGCATAAGAATAACAGGTAAGGGAAGTCTTTTATGTGACAAACGAAATGCTAAATCAACCTTTAAAATAAAAAATTGGGGGGGATGTTGGGCTGAAACTCTCAAAAGGCTTTAAGACAAAGTAAATGACTACACATTCCTAAAAATTAAGATACGTACATTTTCTAGAATAATTAGAAACATGGGAATTTATCATTATCATAAGACAATGCTTACAAGGTCATGTGCCAATTAAAAAAACATTAATACTACAACTACTTTAGAGAACAGAGTCAAATCTGTTCTTTGAAAGGGATCAATTCCTTATTTTTTTCTTCTGCAATGAGAGAAAGTCTCTGCTTTTCATACTTTCTAAAAATAATTACATAAATTTAGTATTTTAAAACATGCTTGGGGAGCTTGGGAATCAAAAACTTAATCATTTCAAAAATCACTATTTCCAAAACTACTGTAATTTTATATAGAGTTCATTTATTTAGTGACCAGCGTAAAGGACTAGCATAGTGAAGAATGACACAATGGGAAATACATTAGACTGGGAATCAAGATACTCATTCACCCATTTATTCCTTTGTTAAACAGCTGAATCCTGCTTTAGTGTCAGGCCTACAGACACTAAAAAAATATTTAAGTCCTCAAAGAAACATAATACTCTATTTCATCAAATTTGGGACACTATCAATCATAAGACTAACTCTTAACTAATAAAGAAAAAATGCTTTCAATTAAATGATGACATAATGCCTTGAATGAATCACATCAGCCTCTCGTTGCTTTGATATTTTTAAAATCTATTCAGAAAAATATGGCAATTTTTCCTGCCTTCAATACATTGCTTGCCATTTTAAATGGCAATCTTTTTTTTAAATATATACATCTCTCTACAAAACACAGCTTCATCTACTTAGGGGTGCCCTCCTTTCTTGGCTCCCATAAAGCACTTAGTTGTTATTTCTGAAGAAAAGTAAATGAAATTGTGATGATTTCTCTAAAGGCAAATGTTTACTTTCACAAATACCAAATTTACATCTCTCTACTTTGTTTCAGTCTTTTCTGTGCGTGCAATGACTTTTTTGTTTCAATGCCAAATCATAACAAAATCTTTCTTGAAGATATTCTAAATGGCAATTAAATCCACCATATGTTGCAGTGACACCAGGTACAGAACTCTATTGAAACGATGACGCTAAATGTAACTGTGACTAAGTGTGGAGAGGCACAGGCAATGACAACCTACCCAGACGGCCACCGGACAGCCAGCAACTGGAAGATACCATCAAGTGTCAGACACATTCCAAATGCAGAGTGAAAAAAGGTGTCTCAGAATCACAACTCGTGCAGCTCTGTGAGGAGAGGACATTGTACCTACTCGACAGACGTTATGCCATGAAAACCTGTACAGAGGCAGATTAAGTGCCTGTAGATGAGGAAAATGAGTCATGGGGAGAGGCAGCGGGCCCACGTAACTTGCCCAGTACCACGAAGCTAGCACGTGGCAAGGCTAGCAGCTGAACTCGTACAGCCTGGGCCGAGAGGCTCTGCTTTGAAGCACTGGGCCATGTGGCCTCTCAAGCTAATAATCAATAACCGGCTTTGTGACCTGAGGCAAATCACTAGAGACTCCTTTCCTTATTTTGAAACGGAGGGAACTGGAACAGATGATGATGGAGTTCTTTCCCGGGATGAAAATATTAAAATTCTATAATCTTCTACAGCAAAATTTTATTCCCATGCTGGTTTCTCCTTGCGCTAATACAATGCAAACCTTCACCGCCGTTAGTGATGAGTGAAAGGAATCTAACTTTTACTACTGGTCTAAAATAAGACATACTTAGGAAGGTATTTAAGAAACAGACACACATGGGGGCGCCTGGGTGGCTCAGTCATTAAGCGTCTGCCTTCGGCTCAGGTCATGGTCCCAGGGTCCTGGGATCGAGCCCCGCGTCGGGCTCCCTGCTCAGCGGGAAGCCTGCTTCTTCCTCTCCCGCTCCCCCTGCTTGTGTTCCCTCTCTCACTGTGTCTCTCTCTGTCAAATAAATAAATAAAATCTTTAAAAAAAAAAAAGAAACAAACAAACACACATGGGGGCGCCTGGGTGGCTCAGTCGTTAAGCTTCTGCCTTCCGCTCAGATCATGGTCCCAGGGTCCTGGGATCGGGCCCCGCGTCGGGCTCCCTGCTCTGCGGGAAGCCTGCTTCTCCCTCCCCCACTCCCCCTGCTTGTGTTCCCTCTCTCACTGTGTCTCTCTCTGTCAAATAAATAAATAAAATCTTCAAAAAATAAAAAAAATAAATAAACAGACACACATGTATTTGTACCACTATTTCTTTTTTTTTTTTTTTTAGGGTGATGGCAAAAAGTTGACTTAGAAATAAACGAGCCAGTGCGTGGGTTCTACTCTGTGTACTATACTTATGATAGAATTTAGTCATTTCAAAATTTAATCCAAAATTAACATATGACTTCAAGGTGTCAGTTTCAACAGATGCTCACAATGCAGAACTGCTTATTCTTTAAAAATTCTGTTCATTTATGAGGGGGAAAAAAACAACAAATTAATAACAGATATAAATACTGCAACATCGTTCCTCTTGAGCCAATTTAAAGGTGGGATTAAGTGTATCACACACTTGACAACTCCTCTGCCCGAAGGAGGGTGGGGGGGGGCCACACCCTTTAGGTTTCCTTCTATAGGCCCAGCCAGCTGCGCTCCCACCCAGGTAACCTCCCTTCGGCCCCACAAACTCTGATCATCAGGCAACCCACTGAGGCTTAAAATAATTCCTAATATTTCACTTTGAAGTTGTCCTCAGGAGGAGAGTTAGCAAAGGAAAGAGATCAAAATACAGAGTCTTTAACACTTCCATTATTCATTCCTAAACATCATATATCATATCAGTTTTGGCCTGCTTTTCTCTTTTACATATACACATACACGTATACACAGTAAATTATTTGCCCCAACAAAAATCAGAGAAAACATTAAAAAGATTTCTGGTGGAAAAAGTGAAAAAGAGAACATAAATGAACTACTAGCAAAAGTGGGCTTAGAAAAACAAAGCAAGCGAGAAAGATGCCCCAAAACAGAAGGCTCTCATCAGTACTCGGAATATTCCTATTACATACCTTCCCATGCTGCCCAGCTCTCTCGTAACAAATGACAACATCTTCCCACATTTCTAGCTTCTCAAATATCTGAAGGGCTGAACTCGTGCATCCCAGCTCAAAGAGAAAACGTGCAAGTTGGCGCTAAAAGAGTCAAGTTAAAATAATGAACATTTCTTTATGTAAAGAGATTCCTGTTTCACTTGTGGGTGCGCTAACCTGCCATTTTAAGGGTCTGCTTACTGTAATAAATACATCATTTCTACAGTTTGACCTCAATTAATTAGAAATTTGCAATGATTCAATACTTACCTTTACTTTAGCAAGTTTCTTTATAGATGGCAAGGAATTAAAAAACTGTAATATAGGAACTTTTCAAAACACTCAATATATCAATTTTTTCCTAAGAACCCAGAAGAACTTAAAAGCAAAATCAGCATTTCTTTCTTACCTAGAGATTCTGTGACCATCTCTGATTTGTAAAGCTGAGACCCAATAAATCAACTTGAAAAACTCTAGTTAGAATGCCTGGTATCAAAAAGAAAAGTGTTGGCGGGGATGTGGAGAAAAGGGAACCCTTGTGCACTGTCGGCGCCAATGTCAACTGGTGCAGCCACCACGGAAAACAGTCTGAAGGCTCCTCAAAAAATTAAAAATAGAACTACTAAGCGATCCAGCTTTCCCACTTCTGGGCATTTATTCAAAGAAATGAAAATATTCACTTGAAAAAATATCTCTACCCCCGTGTTCATTATAGCATTATTTACAATAACTGAGACACGGAAGCAGCCTAAGTGTCCATCAAGGGATGAATGGATAAAGAAATTGTAGTGTGTGTGTACACCCAACACACACACACACACACACACTGGAATCTTATTCAGCCATAAAAAAGAATGAAAGCTTAGCATGTGTGACAACACAGACGAGGTCGACCTGGTGGGCATTATGCTAAGTGAAATAAATCAGACAGAGAAAAACAAATACAGTACAATCTGACTCACATGAGAAATCTGAAAAAGTCAGATTCATAGAAACAGAACAGACTGGTGGCTGCCAGAGGTTGAGGGGTGGTGGTGAGAGAAATGGATGAAGGTGGTCAAAAAATACAAACTTCCAGTTCTAAGTAAGTTCTGAGGATATAACGTACAGCATGCTGGCTACAGTTAATAATACTGTATTATATATTTGAAAGATGCTAAGAAAATAGATCTTAAATTTCTCATCACAAGAAAAAAATCTGTAATTATGTGAGGAGATAGATATTAACTAAACTCACTGTGGTGACCATTTTATAATATATAGCTATATTAAATCATTATGTTATACACATAAAACTAATACAATGTTATGTGTCAGTTATACCTCAAACTGGGAAAAAATGAAATTGAACTCAAACAAATAATAAAAATTCTAAGCAGTTGACATAAATGACAGAAATCTATACATTAGCACTTGTGTACTTTATTCATGAAAGCATCTCTGGGTCTTTCTAACTCAGATCTACTTAGATTTATTTAGGTTCTAAAAGACTTAACTACTTTATTTCCCAGCCTTGGCAGATAAAAAAGGAGGCAAATTGTGGTAAGGTTATTCAAAGTTAAACATATCAAAAAGTAAATATATTGTGGTTTATAAGTGGTCCATCCTGCAGGAATAGAAAAAAATACTAGAAAGTTTTAAAAAGTGAGGTTCAGGGCGCTTGGCTGGTTCAGTCAGTAGAGCATGTGACTCTTGATCTCAGGGCCATGAGTTCAAGCCCCACAATGGGTGAAGAATTTACTTTAAAAAAAAAAAGTAGGTGAAGTTCTTATATAATGCATGGTTTCCTATTAGTGGAGAACTGTGTTGTTTTAAATACAATTTTACTGCTCTTTCAAAATTCAATACATATTTAAGAGTTAAGAAGTCAATGGATATGAAAAATCTACATTGACAGAATTAGAAAGTAAAATGAGATATACCTGAAAGTTATAAGCTAATATATTTTAAAAAAATAAATACAGGGAATGATCTAATTCTTCTGTATGCCATGAATCTGGGGAAATTTGGCTATTCTAAGATATTTGGACATTTTAAAAAACTGAACATAGCATATGGGAGCTGAAATAAATCTTAGTGCTCACACGGTAAACAGTTTATTTTTATTTATTTATTTTTTTAAGATTTTTTTATTTATTTGACAGAGACAGAGATAGCGAGAGCAGGAACACAAGCAGGGGGAGCAGGAGAGGGAGAAGCAGGCTTCCCGCTGAGCAGGGAGCCCAACGTGGGGCTCGATCCCAGGACCCTGGGATCATGACCCGAGCCAAAGGCAGAAGCTTAACGACTGAGCCACCCAGGCGCCCCACACGGTAAGCAGCTTAATCTTTTCATTTAATAGATATGGCATCTAAGATGGTAGGGCTAGCTAGAAGCGAAAGACTGATTCTCTTTTTACAATAAACTACACTACTACTTTTTGATCTTTAAAAATAATACATAAAGATATGGTCATTCCCTATAATGAAAGAAAAAAATGATTTAAACTGTTAAAGAGGATGTTTATCTAACCGCCTAAAGATCCTAAAATCCACAGCTTCCTAAACAGATAAAATAAACATTTTGCCTAAATTCTATTTGAATAGTATTTAATTTTCCTAATGCTTCTGTTCAGAAATAGACTGAAAGCTACACCCTCAACATACATGTTTTGTCATAATAATAGCTCAGAATCTGAGACGTTTATCCACCACAAACCACACAGGACAAGGCACTTAATTTCATAGATCAGGGTCAAAAACATATCAAAAAGTTCCAGCTATTAACACCTTCTTGATAAAGAAGGTACTCCTTTTGAGATAATATAATAAAGCTTTTTATTTGCCTGTTATATTGAGACTCCTTCAATAAAGTGAATTCCAATGTGTAATAAATCCCCTACTTTACTCTGTGCTTAAGAATATGACATACTCGAAGAGGGCGCCTGGGTGGCTCAGTCGTTAGGCGGCTGCCTTCGGCTCAGGTCATGATCCCGGAGTCCTGGGATCGAGTCCCACATCGGGCTCCCTGCTCAGCGGGAAGCCTGCTTCTCCCTCTCCCACTCCCCCTGCTTGTGTTCCTGCTCTCGCTGTCTCTGTTAAATAAATAAATACAATCTTTAAAAAAAAAAAAGAATATGACATACTCGAAGAAATCTAACCATGGGGATTCAGAGTCATTGAATGGTGGGCTGGCATTTATAATTCTAAATCACTACCTATGTGCATAATCCAAAGAGAAAGGACAGGAAGCTGGCTGAAATGACAATAGTTATGAAATCATCTAGAAATTTCTGCCTGTCACCATTTCACTCTACTTAACTTCTCAGTGCCACAGCTTCCTCATCTATAAAATGGGGATATTTCACAGAATTGTTGCAATAAAATAATGTGTGCAAAATGCAGAACAAAATGCATGCGTCATAATAAGTATGCAGTAAAAGCTGGTTGTTATTAGCTGGCATAATTACAACCCAATGAAGAGATAAGGAAAGGAGGGAAACTAGACTAAAAATTGGGAAACCAGAGACCTACTTCATGACAGCTGTGTGATCAACATCGGTAAAGTGTAGTTAATTGCCCTGGGCTCAGTTTTCTTCTCTGTAATATTAAGAAACTGGACCAGGTGTCTAAGTTGCCTTCAGTGCTAAAAATTTTACAAAATAGGGGAACCACACCCATAACACAGGGGCTTGAATCTCTATCCCAAAATGGAGCTTTAGGAGCTACACTAGGTATTCTTATATCTCAGAAAAAGAAAAGTAGTCAAGGGTATCTCACCATATAGAGCAAGAAACAACTGCTTTAAGTTGTTCTTGTAAACAACTTGGTTAAAAGGCTCATTCTCGAGCAGAAGGTCCTAATGGGCTTTTAAATATAAAGTTATTTTGAAAATGAAAGCTTCTGTGGTTCTCCCATTACTTAATTTCAAGGATTCTATTCAATCTTGCTTTAAATTCTTTTAAAAATGTTTTATTTTTATTTATTTATTTTTTTAAGATTTTATTTATTTATTTGACAGAGAATGAGAGAGAGAGCACATGAGAGTGGGGAGGGTCAGAGGGAGAAGCAGGCTCCCTGCCGAGCAGGGAGCCCGATGCGGGACTCAATCCAGGGACTCCAGGATCATGACCTGAGCCGAAGGCAGTCGCTTAACCAACTGAGCCACCCAGGCGCCCTTAAAAATGTTTTAAAAGTTTAGGATCACTTTAACCAAAAGAGCATTTTTAAGTAATTGGCAATTCCCAGCTAGATACTTTTATTCTTTTCACTGAAATATTTGAAAACTTCAACATAAACTGAAAAATCATCCTTTTCTAGTGTATTTATCTTTCAAAAGCAAAGTATTTTCCATACCCAATGACAAAGAGCAACAAAAATACCTGAATGGCCCAGTGAGGGGGTACTTGACAGCAATAGAAAATCTTCAGACGTTCCAATACAGATGTAGTCTTATCTTCAAATTGGTCTGCAAGAGCCTTAAGAGGATATATCATAATCAGAATCTATATGTGTAATAACTTTAAAAAAAAAAGATTTTATTTATTTATTTGACAGAGAGAGAGAGCACAAGCAGGGGGAGCGGCAGGCACAGGGAGAAGCAGGCTCCCCGCCAGGCAGGGAGCCCAACGTGGGGCTTGATCCCAGGACCCTGGGATCAAGATCTGAGC
The DNA here is from genome assembly GCF_002201575.2 of Neomonachus schauinslandi. NCBI lineage: Eukaryota > Metazoa > Chordata > Mammalia > Carnivora > Phocidae > Neomonachus > Neomonachus schauinslandi. Next base: position 26,123,380 of record NC_058412.1, on the reverse strand, counting down.
CGAAGGCAGATGCTTAACCAACTGAGCCACCCAGGCGCCCCTGTAATAACTTTTTAATATAAATAAGATTCTTACTGTAAAAGTTATACAAATGGACATATAAACAATAAAGAACACAAGTCACTTTTTCTTTTAAAGATTTTTTATTTATTCATTTGAGAGAGAGAGAGAGCGCACAAACAGGGGAAGGGTCAGAGGGAAAGGGAGAAACAGACTCCCCACTGAGCAGGGCACCCGATGCATGGCTCGATCCCAGGACCCCGGGATCATGACCTGAGCTGAAGGCAGATGCTTAACCCGACTGAGCTACCCAAGTGCCCCCACAAGTCACTTTGATGAGGTGATGAAATGTGTGAATTTTTTCTTGAATTTCTTCAAACATTTAAAAAACTTTCAAATTTTTTGGGTGTTGAGTTTGAGAAGTTCTTTATAGATCTTGGATACCAGCCCTTTATCTGCAGTGTCATTTGCAAATATCTTCTCCCATTCTGTGGGTTGCCCCTTTGTTTTGTTGACTGTTTCCTTTGCTGTGCAGAAGCTTTTTATCTTGATGAAGTCCCAAAAGTTCATTTTTGCTTTTGTTTCACTAGCTTTTGGAGATGTATCTTGAAAGAAGTTGCTGTGGCCGATGTCAGAGGTTACTGCTATTTTCTCCTCTAGGATTTTGATGGATTCCTGTCTCACATTGAGGTCTTTCATCCATTTTGAGTTTATCTTTGTGTATGGTGTTAGAGAATAGTTGAGTTTCATTCTTCTGCATGTGGCTGTCCAATTTCCCCAGCACCATTTATTGAAGAGGCTTTTTTCCATTGCATGTTTTTTCCTGCTTTGTCGAAGATTATTTGACCATAGAGTTGAGGGTCCATATCTGGGTTCTCTATTCTATTCCATTGGTCTATATGTCTGTTTTGTGCCAGTACCATGCTGTCTTGGTGATCACAGCTTTGTAATATAGCTTGAAATCGGGCAACGTGATGCCCGCAGCTTTGTTTTTCTTTTTCAACATTTCCTTAGCAATTCGGGGTCTTTTGTGATTCCATAAAGAACTTCTCAAACTCAACACCCAAAAAACAAATAATCAAGTCAAAAAATGGGCAGAAGACACTTCTCTGAAGAAGACATAAAAATGGCTAACAGACACATGAAAAAATGTTCATCATCATTAGCCATCAGGGAAATTCAAATCAAAACCACACTGAGATACCACCTTACACCAGTCAGAATGGCAAAAATGGACAGGCAAAGAAACAACAAATGTTGGAGAGGTTGTGGAGAAAGGCGAACCCTCTTACACTGTTGGTGGGAATGCAAGTTGGTACAGCCACTTTGGAAAACAGTGTGGAGGTTCCTCAAAAATTTAAAAATAGAGCTACCCTATGACCCAGCAATTGCACTCCTGGGTATTTACCCCAAAGACACAGATGGAGTGAAAAGAAGGGCCATATGCACCCCAATGTTCATAGCGGCAATGTCCATAATAGCCAAACTGTGGAAAGAGCTAAGATGCCCTTCAACAGATGAATGGATAAAGAAGATGTGGTCCATATATACAATGGAATATTACTCAGCCATCAGAAAGGATGAATACCCAACTTATACATCAGCATGGATGGGACTGGAGGAGATTACGCTAAGTGAAATAAGTCAAGCAGAGAAAGTCAATTATCATATGGTTTCACTTATTCATGGAACATAAGGAATAGCATGGAGGACATTAGGAGAAGGAAGGGAAAAATGAAGGGGGGGAATCGGAGGGAGAGATGAACCATGAGAGACTACGGACTCTGAGAAACAAACAGGGTTTTGGGGGGGGGAGGGGGGATTGGTTAGCCCCGTGACAGGTATTAAGGAGGGCACGTACTGCTTGGAGCACTGGGTGTTATACGAAAACAATGGATCGTGGATCACCACATCAAAAACTAATGATGTATTGTATGGTGACATAACATAATAAGATTTTTTTAAAAACCAACTTTAAATTTAATCAACATTAACATAAACATGTACATTAAAAACTTATCCAGAAAATAGTTTTTAAAACTAAGATTTCCTATAATGATTCATTTAAAGAACTAGCCTTAATTAACCAGTCTTTTTATTTTTTCTAAGAAAAACTGTTCTTTAGCCTACCTATTTCACAACCATAATTCACTTTGACAATGGCACTTGCGAATATAAATCAGAGAAAAATTATATGAAGAACTTCATTTAGGACTATCTTCTCGGGAATAAAGTGAAAGCAAAAGGTGGGTCTGTTTGGTCACAGAGAGCAATTTTTCTTCCTCTTCAGCAACATTCATTCATGCAAGACCATCCCTGAGATACAGCAGACAGCTACCAGCCGCATGCATGGAAGGAGCCCTCCGCTGTACCGAAACACCGACACTGAATAACTGAACTCCTGAAGCTACACCAAGAAGCAGACTCTGAGCAAAGGTACAAAGGCCAACTGCAAAGTCAAAGGCTGCCACTATCCAGCAGTCAAATGATCAGTCATCGGAAGAGCTCATCTATTCAGCCTCAAAGTGAATGCGGCCACACTCTGGAGTTCCTAAGCAAATGCATGTACAACGGCCCCATTAACACGATCATCTTCACCTGCCTCTTACTATGTCATTCAATTTATCATAAGTATATATGTTTAGTCTGACATATACTTAGACCTTCTCTCAACTATGAATTACCATGACCTTTTCTGCATAATGCAGTACTCAAATTTTCTTTCTTTTTTTTATCAGTTAACTAGTTTTCACAAGCCTATCTTATGAGGATTTCATGGTAACGAGGGGTCAATGTTAATTTTCTGATGTCAGTGCACATAGTGTGATCATGTGGGAGAAGGTCCTTGTATCTGAGGATGAGGAAGTACCATGTTGGCAACTTACTTTCCAATACTTTCGGATACCAAAAAACAGTTGCACTGTACTTAGAACTTTTCTGTAAGTTTGATATTGTTTCAAATTTTTATGAAATGAATTTGTAAAATTGAAAACCTCAAAAAAAAGTAAGAGATAGCAAGTCTAATTTCCTCAGAAAAGAAAACAATGAGAGTCTAACATATCCCAGCACAAACCCAAGACAAGATCAGTTTCTAAGCAGGGAAACTGATCCTACCTAAATTGGAGGTTTTCTATATTTTACTAGGTGGGAGATACATTTGTTAGCCTAAGAATATCCTGTATAATGAGAAAATACTCATTACATCACTTCTTCGACAATTCAAGATGTTATTCAATCAAGTCCGTCAGAACAAACTGAGACAGAACCAGACACTTTAACCATCTTGGTCAAAATATTTTTAAAGCTTTCTGGCCTTACTTCAGAGAAACTTAATAGCAAAAAGGTTGCATGCTTCTGCCCAAATCTGTTTAGTTGTAGGAGGGAGAGAAGAAAAACTTCTGTCTGAATACATATGGTTACAATACATAAATAAAAGGTTCACTGCATTAATTCATCAAAAGGGGGCAAATTTTTCCTTTTATCTATTTTTTTCTTAGAAAGAAAAAATAACCAATGCTTATTTAATAATAATAATACAAGCCCAAATCAACATCATAACACCTACTTTTATGAAGTCCTAAGTACATGAAAAACACTTCATTTTCAAATAAAACTCATGTTGCTTGCTGTAGGTACTGCCTCTAGCTAAAATATATCCAATGCTCAGTAAAAACTTCCTAATATATTAATGACCAGATGATCTCAGAGTATCTAAGCATCTCTGTTATTCTCAGATACTCCCCAAAATCACAAAGAACGCAGGAGAGAGATCAGAAAACCAGCAGTTGTCCGAGCTGGATACCATGAATAAGCCCCTGCACGAGTAGTCATGCTTCATAAGAACGTGATTAGGCCATAAGTATGTAATGATTATGACAGAATTCTCACCTATTTTTACTCCTCCACAAAATATACTTCTTCCTACTTTAATCATGACAGCCACCTAAATAAGATCTACCTATCCATAAAATTAAGAACATTAAATTAATATACAAAAGAAAAGGATGATGGGGCGCTGTTGTTTGCCTATATCGTCTACTGAATTCAAAGTACTCTTTTCTATTTGCTAATTCACTACAAAGACACGGACATCTTTAAAGCACATCTCTAGATTTCTCAGAGCAGGATTTCTTTTAGCAACTCATTCTGAAATAATCCCATTATATCTAAACAAACTGGAGTCCTTTACAGGCATGGTAAATAATTTTACTATATACAAATAGACTCAAGTGTTTTATAGGAAAAACCGTGCTAGTAAGTACAAGTGACCTGGATTCTGTTCTAGGTTTATCTCCAACAACAAGTCGTTAAACCACAATGGTACTCATCTGTGAGAGGATCTTTGCGCTTCCAACGTTTGATGGGTATATGGCTTTATCAAAAGAGTATTTTGTTTCATTACCAGCATTTGAGGAGGTTTGTTGGTTAGTTATAGGCACCATCAACTGAACACAAGTTTCCTTAGAGGTAAACCAAAGGCCCAGATAGTTTGGAAGACAATAGTAGGACGTTTAGTACCAGGAGATAGAACTGAAGGAAAGTGGGGCCCCAGTTACTACTGTGTAGATCTATGTGCATGAACACGGACATGAACAGTGCACTCCGTGAGAAACTGGCCCTTTGCAAGCTTTCACATACTCCCAGAAATGTAGGTAAATGGTCTCTAATGCAGTGTCCTACCCTTGCACCATTTTCTCTTTCCAGTTTCTAAATTCATGATTTTCACACCTGAAAGTCATAGGCACCTGGTGATAAGTTAAAACTGGTAGGAGGTGGTGGTCTTTAAGGGACAATGGCAATGCCAAAAACTGAGAGAGAGAGAGAGACAAGCAAATATACCCTAAGTCAACCATTAAGAATTGGATCATTGAGAACGGAAAGCAAGACAGTATTCTCCAGGAGGGTGATGGAAGAGATGCAGATGAATGAGAAAGATGATGAGTAAGGAGTGAGGAATAGTTTAGGGCTCTGTCCAGAGGTGGAGAAGAGCCAAGTCACAGAAAATCCAGGTGGAACTGCTGGGACACACCAACCATGACTTCATGATGTATACACTGTAAAGATATGACACTGTTATCAAGTTTTAAGGCTCCCTTTTAATGTCATTTTCTTCCCAAATGCCACCTCAAAGCATTTATACTTTGAGTGGCCTTTGAGAAAATGTACTCATGCATACGGATTCCCTAACCTTGTGCAAAAACCACTCTCAAACCTTTCAGGAGGGGCGCCTGGGTGGCTCAGTCTTTAAGCGTCTGCCTTCGGCTCAAGTCATGATCCCAGGGTTTGGGATCGAGCCCCGCATCGGACTCCCCACTCTGCGGGAAGCCTGCTTCTCCCTCTCCCACTCCCCCTGCTGTGTTCCTGCTCTCGCTATCTCTCTCTCTGTCAAATAAATAAATAAAATCTTAAAAAAAAAAAAAAACTTTCAGGAGCCACAGTACCACAGGTCAGGAGATATTTCTAGGGAGTAGGGAATAAAAGAACAAGACCACAGAAAACAATGATGTGCCTGTCTTTTCACGACTGTTTTCAGTAGAGAAAGAACTTCCACAAAAAAAAACTAGGGAAGACCAAGCCTACATTTTAAAAATAGCACATGGAGAATGATTTAGTATAGAAGGACAATTCTGAACAAGGTCTGGTATGATTTAGACTTTATTTATGTGCTCGTATCTAAAAGTATGGCACACATATCTTCAAAAGAACAGAGCTAGTCCCTAAGGACAGACCCTTTCACTGAAGGCTATTCATTCTTGCTAGCGTGATATCAAAGTGTTTATCATCTTTCTGAAGAGCCAAGTAGAAATTAGCCGATAATCTAAAAGGTATGACGGATCATATGCCAAATCACCTTGCTTTGTTGTACAATCTGTGTGTGTGTGTGTGTGTGTGTGTGTAAAGGAGGGTTGGATTTATTATTAAAATATGTACTTAATCAAATATATCCAACAGTTGGGTTGAATACCTCCCTCTGACAGGAGTCTGCAGTCATTCAGCTATGATTTACAAATAGAATAGTCAAACTAACTGCAGCCTCAAGCCCCCAAGTCCAAGAAAATTTCCAGTAAGATCAAGGGGAATGAGAATTAGACCTATTACAAATAGTACGTATCGACAACACCATTAAACCTATTGTTAGACCAACTTTACCTCAGGTATAGGAAACTGCAGCTCAGAGAAATAAAAATGACTTGCCCAAAGTCATAAAGCTATGAAAAAAAGAGCCCGCCTGATTCCAAAGACCAAGTTGACAGCTTCATTAAAACCTTACCTTATAACTAAGCGGAAAATTATCAGAGCGGTGAAAACAAAAAGCACCTTCTCAGTGGAAAAATATTCAGAACTCCATAACTGGTTTTTCTCCCCCACCTACATCCCATAACACAGGAGTCAGGGCATGGCCTGGTCAAGAACTTCACTTACTGCTTCCTGTTCTAGACAGAGAAACGGCCTTAGTGGGTGGGCTGGTAGAAACTGGGTCTATTAATGGGGGCTGGGAGAACCTAGATGTCTTTTTTATGATTCCAGAGCAAATAGATGAACACAAAAAGACAATTCTCAAGAAAGCACAGATAGCCACCTGGGAGCACTCCCCTTAGTCATACCTTAGGTCAGCAGTTCTTAAACTATTTGGTTTCAGGATGCCTTTAAACTCTTAGAAATTATTAGGGACTCCAAAGAGCTTTTGTTTATGTGGGCTATAATCTATCAATACTTACCATATTAGAAATTAAAACTGAGAAATATTTAAATATTTATTAATCCATTTTAAAATAAAATAATAGATGCATTATATTAACATAAAAAAATTGACAATGTCTTACATTTTTGGACATCTCTTTAATGTCTCACATTTTAATAGACGACATCTGGATTCTCATACCTGCTTCTATAGTCAATCTGTGGCAATATGATATGTTGACTGACATCTAGGAAGAAAATTTGGCCTCATACAGCTATGTGGATGGAAAAGAAAAGAGTATATTTACAGCTTTTTCAGTTAATTGTAGGTATGATTCTTTGATACTACACCAAAATTTAACATGTGGTGGCTTCTTAGCATTACTTGCAATGTGGAATTTTAAATCCTATCAATGAACTTTTATTTGTTACAGTAAAATCCACTGGTAAAAAAACAAACAAACAAAATAAACCACTCACTGGTCTACCTTGAACTCTGAATGGATCTTTTACAGATGCTTGATTTTTTAACATCCTGTATTAGTCGTTTGGAAAATGCACAGATCTTCCACATGTTGACATATTTCATATAATATTTAAAAACTATATGCCTTAATATCATCAACAATATTAGGAGAAAACTCTCCCATCCAAATACCTGAAGTATTGGTAAACTGTCAAGTTCATAGTTACAGATACAAGTTTCCCAAAACTCTCTCTTTTTTTTTCTTAAAAGCTCAAGATTTTATCATTGGTAACAAATTATTGTCACTTACTCTCCTTGAAGTGATGAGCTCACTTCATGGTTTGTTTTTCTGAGAAAATTTCTGCCAAATACCTAAGTTTGAATACCCCAAGTGTGTCAGTAGTTCTTTCAGGAAAAGATAATGTTCCATGAGCCAAGCAGGCAGCTCAGCTCTTTCCTGAGACAACCATGGTACGTTAGCGTGCGGCCCAAGTGTTTTCTAAGGACTTCCCACTTCATCGCAGAGAATATTAAAAAAGATACACTGTCAAGGCTAAAGACTTAATAACATAATATTTACTGTTTTATCAAAGGCATATTTTTTACATTTATTCATAAAAAAAATTTTTTTTTTTTTTTTTTTTTGGAAACTGAATGCGTGGCGGTGAAGCATACGATGACTATCAGCACAGTTTGGCGCTGCCATCTTGTTTCAGGTAAAAGGCCAGCAGTTTGACACCCCCCCCCCACTTCTGCTGATTCAGTATGAACAGAGTGAAAAGGTAAATAATATCCCAGTATTATTATGGAGACAATTTTGACCTGTGGATATTCTGAAATGGTCTGGGGACCCCCAGGTCCCACAAATCAGCCTTTGAAAACTGCTGACTTAGAATCAGCAGATGCACTGCCTTGAATGCCGTCCCCACATCCGCCCACCTCCAATTTTCTCCCCAAGTTTCTCCATGCTTAGTGTTTAAAGAAATACTTAATTTGGGTGGGGGGGTGGGGAGCAGAGGGAGAGGAAGAGAGAGAATCTCAAGCAGGCTCCATGCCCAGCGTGGAGCCTGACACAGGGCTCAATCTCACAACCCTGAGATCATGACCTGAGCCGAAATCAAGAGTATGATGCTTCACCGACTGAGCCACCCAGGCGCCCCGGGAAATACTTATAAGTTCTTTTTCATCATCTCATCTTTAAAAAATTAGGAAATGAGAACACAAATCAGCCTGTTTATAATCTGCAAGGATTATGAGAGTGCAAAGAATAACAAATATTTATAATTAAAACCTAAGTGGAAGTTTTAAACTCCCAGCATCATCTTTTCTTAAAAAGTTAAAGTAGTTTGGGGCACCTGGGTGGCTCAGTCATTAAGCGGCTCCCTCTGGCTCAGGTCATGATCCCAGGGTTCTGGGATCGAGCCCCGCATCAGGCTCCCTGCTGAGCAGGAAGCCTGCTTCTCCCTCTGCCTGCCGCTCCCCCTGCTTGTACTCTCTCTCTCTAAAAAAAAAAAAAAAAAAAATCTTTTAAGAAATAAAAAATTAAAGTAGTTAAATTTAATGATAAATACACCGACCTTCCTCAGGGAGGTGTCAATGCAAAGCTCCTGCCCCTCAGAGCTCAATGTCAACTGGCCCCAGATTCCGTGACACTTAATAACACCCACATCTAAGGTTCCTCCTGGCACTCGGCCTCCTGTTAAATCACAACGCTGGCCTCCAGACCTTGGTAAATGCCCTTTTAGCCTCTGCTCTCTAAGTACTGGGGTGTGAGACAGAAAAACATCTGGAGCTACTAAAGATTAACAGCCGACTTCTGCCTAAGGCAGTCTTTCTCAAAGCGCCCCTAATCACCACCCCTGTGCTGACCCCAAATCCCTGAGGGTTGGGCTGCAGAGCTATATACTAACAAGCACCTCAGAAATGGCTCACATATTCGGGCAAGTTTGGGAAATGTTGCATAAGGCTGTTAGGATGTGCACAGAGAGTTCTCCCAGGGAAAACTGATGTGTCTGTTGAGTCAACCTAATCCGACTCTGTCTACACAACTTAAATGTGTCCCTGCCTGGAATCTAACTGGAGTTACCATTTAGTGCCACCTTTGGAAGTGGGTGTCCTTTCTTCTATCCCTTTACTAAAGCTCCTTGGCTGTTACCTATTTTTTACATTTCTGTAACTTTCTAGGGTTTTTAATTTTTTTTTTTACTATTAATAATAAAGCACATTTGATGCTGTGTATCACTTGTCCCACTCTTTTATTCCACTTATCTATGAACTAACCATTGCCTCTTTTGTACCAAACTCTTATGATGAAACCCATATCCTGGTTTCAGCCTCTCAAACCTCATGGCAGCCCCTTTGCTTGGCCTTGGCAGAAGCCAATTCTCGCCCATCTGTGTGTTCTCTTCCCTCACGGTACCTCATCCTGAGAGTGAGCATTCCATTTCCTTCCCCCATTCACCTAAATTGCTGGCCTTGAGAGGCAGAGTTCTGCAACCCAAGCCTTTCTCACAAAAGCCTGTATTCACTCCTTCCTGCCTATGTTCATTCAATTCCTTTCCTCTAGAAGATGCCAGGTCTTATACTGATCTTTTTTCTTTTTTAAGCCAGTTCTCACAGCTTCCTTAGAACACTACAGCATGATGGATTAACTTGGAAAGAATGGACTTCAAAATCCAAGGTAGACCTGGTTTGAATTCTAGCTAGCTCTAAGACTTTAGATAAGTCACTTAAAATTTCTGTCCTTCATTTCCCTCATTAGTAAAATGTAGATAATGCCTATATGCTAGGATTATTTAACACCCGGCATATAAGCGTTCAGTAAACAGTAGCAACTACACACGATTCTAAATGAACAGTAGTTAACCATAATCATTCCAACATATAAAAGCACAGCAACAATCACACGAGCAAATCCTAGTATACTTTTTAGTAACTTTCAAATGCTGCCAATGGTTACTAACGCAGGTGAAGTACAGAGCTAGAATGGACATGTTTTCATCTTTCAGATTTTTAAACCACTCAATGGCATGCCTCAGTATATTAAGGGTGAAGCACTGTAATTATCCCGAAGTTTTTCAATTTTCCAAGTAGTAATGACTGCTTTTAGCAAGTTATACAAAGGATCGTATCTATACTTTTCCTCCTATAAAGAGAGGATGATAATAGCAGTCAAGATTTATTGAGGGTTTTCTATGTGCCGGGCACTATTCCAAGCGTTTCACAAATATTAACTCATTTAATCCCTCAACATGTGTGTGAGGTAGGCACTACTTACTGCTCTCTTTGTTCTACAGATAGGAGAAACAAAGCACAAGAGGCTAAGGGGCTCAACCTTGGTTATAGTATGTGATCTCTCCTCCTCTTGGACTGTAAGGTCTGTGGACAATGAAAGTTGGTGCTTTTCAGACAAGAGACATTCTGATACTGAAGCAGGCCACGAAGAGCAGAGACGGGAGAACACGGGCGAGAAAAGACACAAAGAGAAAGAGCTGATGATCTGTTTGAGGCCCTGAATCCAGCTGTCGCTGAGACTGGAATACCCCAAGATTCCCCAGTCATAACGGCCAGTACATTTTCTTTCTTAGAGCCAGTTTGGATGGGGTTTCTGTCCCTCACAATGAAAAGACTCCTTATTGAAACCTGTTCTTAAATTTTACTGAAGTAGAAGGGTAAAGGGTTTGGGGCGCCTGGGTGGCTCAGTCGGTTAAGCGGCTGCCTTCGGCTCAGGTCATGATCCCAGGGTCCTGGGATCAAGTCCCGCATCGGGCTCCATGCTCGGCGGAAGCCTGCTTCTCCCTCTCCCACTCCCCCTACTCTCTTTCTCTTGCTCTCTCTCTGTCAAATAAATAAATAAAATCTTTAAATAAATAAATAAATAAATAAAGGGTAAAGGGTTTGAAAAGCTCTAAACTTCAATCTGTCCTTTACAGGCACCTTGTACTTAGAAGGATGTTCAAAATAAGTATAAAAATCAAATGCAATTTATCAAGTTTTGAAGCCATACCCACTCTATGCAAGCCCAGTACAGCCATAGTTGGCGGAAATTACTAGACTGTGTGCCCCAAAGGGCACATACTCTCCACTCACACAAACCGTTGTGCATCAAGGTCAATCAATACTAAGCCTGACAAGTACAATGCATGAGGATGTGCTTTTATGAAGATATAAATATATATATAAATATAACAGAGCACAGGCATATCCCGAGATGCTAAAATATGAGAGAGAAGTCTTTAATGCAGAACAAATGACGAGTCTGTAATATAAAGAAAAAGCTTTGGTTTTTTTGGTATGTTGAGAAATACAGAGTGAACATGTTTCTAGTTAATTAAGTAAATTCACGGACTCTAGTTCTCTTATCACTTCTAACAACCTCAAAAAGTAGTGATTTATACATATAATTCATCATTTTTTAGGAAACCCTGTAAGGAAAAACTGACATTCCTTTCTCTCTTTTCCCTCCCCTTAAAAAAATACAACCAACCGAACTGTGAATTACTACCTTCTGGGAACACCGCGTTAGGTTCCGTGATCATGGCGACTGCTCTGTTCCTGCTAGCTCTGGCACTGGGCGGAAGATCCGGACTGGAATGACATCAGAAAAGCTGGTCTCCCCAGCTCGTGGATTCCTCAAGTGCCAGATAAAAATTTATTCTTTAATTTAGCCAATTCTCAAATAGTCCTGCTAATAAGTAACTAATTCAAACACGATTTTTTTTTTCAAATTCAACATTCAGCAAACATCCACTGAATGCCTATTCTAAGAATACGAAAGTAAATGAAATAGAGAACCTGACCCCTCAAGAAGCTCACATTCTAGATGTGAAGATAGAAAGGTTTCCAAACAAAATAAAATATAATTTAGTAAATGCTAAAATATAGCTTTGGAAACAGTCCGGGGGCGCTTGGGTGGCTCAGTCAGTTAAGCGTCTGCCTTTGGCTCAGGTCATGGTCCCAGGGTCCTGGGATCGAGTCCCGCATCGGGCTCCCTGCTCAGCGGGGAGCCTGCTTCTCCCTCTCCCTCTGCAGCTCCCTGCTGCTTGCGCTCTCTCTCTCTCTCCCTGTCAAATAAATAAATGAAATCTTCAAAAAGAAAAGAAAAGAAACACAGTCCAGAAATAAATCACACAGGTGGTCAGTTGATTTTTTATTTTTTTCAACAAAAGGACCAACCAGTTGGTGAGGAGAAAAAGTAAGGAGAGTTATAACAGTCTCAGTGAGAAATGATGAAGATGTTAAAGTGGTTTAATTCTCTTACTGGTTGTAGGATAAAACAACTTCAGAAATCCTTTTCTCACAAAACTCAGAATGAAGCTAAGATGGGTCAGAAGCCTGGGTCAGCTGGGGGACACCCTCCGCTTACGATCATCATTTGGCTGAGGGATGGGAGGTCCCAGGTGGGCACAAATTATCCCTTGCCCCTGTGCAAATGCCAAGCAGAGTTTCTGGCACCGGATGCCACAGGACGGCATCCTATAAAGCCCAACATCTTGCTGGGAAACTGGGGGGTACTAGGGAGCTCTTACCTGCATCTGAGAACATGCCTCCCCCTTAGTATAATTAAATATTATATCCCACAGTTGGGTCCCTTACCTTCTTTCTTACAGTCATATCCCCATCTCTTTGAGAGAACCATACACTTACATAATTATTCTAAAGTTAAGGGCACCTGGGAGGCTCAGTCGGTTGAGTGGCTGGCTCTTGATTTTGGCCCAGGTCATGATCTCAGGGTCCTGAGATGGAGCCATGGGTCGGGCTCCTCACTCAGCAGGGAGTCTGCTTAAAGAGTCTCTCTCCCTCTCCCTCTGCCCCTTTCCCTGCTCACACACACGCATGCTCTTGCTCTCTCTCTAAACTAAATAAATCATAAAAAAAAAAAAAAAAGTTGAGATGATCTGCATCAGCTTGCTCTCTGCCCCAAACTACTGCACTCCTGGCAAGTGCTCTTGACGACTACAGGTAGAGGGCAATTCTGATGTGATGCCTTGACCCAGGGTCTGTCTTTGGTCTGGGAGCAGAAAGGGAGGCCCTGTGTTAACTTATTTGATGCAGAGCTAATTTTGCATATTATCAACCTCGTATACATTTTCTGAACTGTTGGATCTCTTTTCTGACCCTGCTATCCCACCCTCGAAACACTTTAACCTTGTTCTTGATGAATAAGAGCCTCTTCTAAGCACTCAAAGCCTTTTGTATCCGTAGCAGTCTCCCTAAGTTCAACGATCTAAGAAAACCTCACAAATTGTTTAGTTCACCTGTTGGGTTGTCATGCTGGTGAAGGTGACCCAGTATTCTAGGCTATGACTTCGTGACTTACTACCACTGGCTGATGCTTCAGACAATCACTGAGAGAAGGTCTTCCTCATGGAGGTCTCTATATCTCTTGTGACTGGCTCTTCACTTGGGATCTTGGCACTGCTATCAACTCCTCCAGATACCATCTCTGGTCCCTAGGCTGAAGCACACTGCTTGCTTGCACCATCTAGGAGATGCTGTCCAGACCTTACATGTCTTGTCAGAGGAAAGGAATAAGGGAATAGAGCAACAGGATATATGGGGCCTATCTGAAAAGAGAAGCATCTCTGTTATAACATCAAGTACCTCAGATCCAGAGTTTAAGGCCCTAGGGGAAGGTGTAGAGGGAAGATTTTTGGCAACCCTAACGAAGCCTGCCAGTTAGACACACCCTGGCCAGGTGTGCAGCATGTAGTCAGCCCTTCCATTACAGGGAAAGGCCTCTCAGACAAAGAAACCCGTATAACCGCAGAGGGAGCTCACATTAACCGCTAATACAATGAACACTGGTGATCAAGAAGTTAAGAATAAGCAATACCAAGAAGAGAAAGGCCAAGACGAACATATAAAACAATTTACTATTGAGGAGAGGGAATTCATGGAAAGAAGAGAGTTTTTAAAATTCTAATTAACAATGTGCAAAGAGGGGCGCCTGGGTGGCTCAGTTGTTAAGCGTCTGCCTTCGGCTCCGGTCACGATCCCAGGGTCCTGGGATCGAGCCCCGCATCAGGCTCCCTGCTCAGCGGGAAGCCTGCTTCTCCCTCTCCCATCCCCCCTGCTTGTGTTCCCTCTCTTGCTGTGTCTCTCTCTGTCAAATAAATAAATAAAATCTTGAAAAAAATATATGCAAAGAAATTAAATGAGGTATCACATCAATAAAACAAGAAAAGCATATTAGAAAAAACAGCAATCAGAAAAATACAGAATTCCTGAAAATTAAAAATAATTGTCAAGTATTATTTTTAATGAAATAAAGGGAATTAACAGTAGACTAATTTTTTTTTTAAAGATTTTTATTTATTTATTTAACAGAGATAGAGAGCACAAGTAGGCAGAGCGGCAGACAGAGGGAGAGGGAGAAGCAGGCTCTCCGCTGAGCAGGGAGCCCAATGCGGGGCTCGATCCCAGGACCCTGGGATCATGACCTGAGCTGAAAGCAGATGCTTAACTGACTGAGCTACCCAAGTGCCCCAAGAGTAGACTAATCTTGATGAGCACTGAGAAAAAATGCACAGAATTGTTGAATCACTATATTACACACCTGAAAATAATTGTAAAAAAAAAAGAGAAAGAAAGAAAAAAAAAGAATTATCAAAATAAAAAATCACAAGGATAGATCAAATAATATTAGGAATTAGGCTAATGATCAAAATTAGTGATATAGGAAGAAAAGGTCAAAGAAATCTCCCACAACATCAAGCAAAAATACAAAGAAAAAGAAAGCACAAAATAAAGAGTCATACGAGATAAAATTCAGGAGGTCTCACATAAGCTTACTAGAATTCCTACTGCAGAACTGAAATAGAGAAAAAGGCTTTAAAAAAAAGTGGAAAAGTATAATTAAAGAAATAATGGAAGAAAATACCCTTGAACTACAGAGACATGGCTGTTCACATTTAAAGAACCCAATAAGTACTCTAAGAGAATAACAATAGTTAGGACATTTGTTAAGCACCTCCTTCCTGAGAGACATTGTTCTAAATATTAACTCATATAATCCTCATAGTAAGTATATTTATCTCATTATACACATGAAGAAATTGAGGCACCGAGAGGTTAAATAGCTTGTGCAAGGCAGAAGCAGCTCATACATAGTAGAGCTTGGATCTGACACCAGGTGGTTCAACTCCAGAACCCATGCTCACATTCAGACATCCAGAATTCCAAGCATGGAGAGAAAATTCTAAAAATGTTCAAAAAGAGAAGAAAAATATCACTTAAAATGGAACAATAATGGGGTACCTGGGTGGCTCAGTCGGGTAAGCGTCTGACTTTATTTCAGTTCAGGTCATGATCTCAGGATCTTGGGATCAAGCCCCATGTTGGGCTCCTCACTCAGCAGGGAATCCGTTTGAGATTCTCTCTCTCCCTCTGCCCCTTCCCCGGCTTGCATTCTCTCTCTCTTTCAAATAAATAATAAATCTTTTAAAAAATGGAACAATAATCAAACTGCTAACTTATCAGTAAACTGGGATGCTGGAAGATTAAAGAAGTGATCTCATTTATAGTCCTACAGAAAGATGATTTTGAAACTAGAATTCTATACCCAACCCAACTAATAAATTCTGATGGAAAAATACATTCACAATGACTCAAATTTACCACCCATGTCCTTCAGATGAAAGTTACACAGGAAGTAACACAAAAAGACAAGGAAAACAAGGAATGTAACAACCAAGATCAAAGAAACAGTGGTAGCTGACTATGACCTAGAATGAGTAAAAAAAAAAAAAGCAAAAAAGGAACAAATGGAGAATCCTCTGGACCCTGATTGCTGTGAGAGCCTTTGTCAAATAGCAGAAGTTCAGAGACAAAGCATACGATTTTTTCTCCATAGGTACAATCACAGTATTTGATTATATAATTAAAATATTCATATAATCATAATTATAATACTATAAAGCTGATTTAAAATTTTAAAAATCAACATATGACTAAACACAGATGACATAAATTACAGAATAAAATGTAGAGTAACAATCCCTAACCATTGCAAAAAAAAAAGGCATAAAAATGGAAGAGGGGAGGGGTGCCTGAGTGGCTCAGTCATTAAGCATCTGCCTTCGGCTTAGGTCATGATCCTAGGGTCCTGGGATCCAGCCCCACATCAGGCTCCCCGCTCAGTGAGAAGCCTGCTTCTCCCTCTCCCATTCCCCCTGCTTGTGTTCCCTCTCTCGCTGTATCTTCCTCTGTCAAATAAATAAATAAAATCTTTAAAAAAAAAAAAAAAAGGAAGAGGGGATGAGAGATATACTTACTTATCCATAATTCATAGTGTGGAGAAGACAGATTCTATCTAGAGTTGATAAATCAAGGGGCACCTGGGTGGCTCAGCTGGTTAATAAGCATCCGACTCCTGGTTTCAGCCCAGGTCGTGATCTCAAGGTCATGAGATGGAGCCCCACGTTGGGCTCCACACTCAGCGTGGAGTCTGCTTAAGACTCTTTCTCCCTCTCCCTCTGCCACTGCCCCCCACATCCCTCTCAAATAAATGTTTAAAAAAATTAAAGTTGAAAAATCAAGAAAAAGAGTACAAGCATTTAAAAAAGTATAATAGAAGTATAAATATTTAAAGTTATAATGGAAACCACTAGAACAACAACAAAGAAGAAACTGCTAAAGAGTGAGCTGGGAATTGGAGAATTTACATCTTACATTTGAGATCCTTCTGAGTAGACTTTTCTCTACTATGTATAGTATGAAAGTTTCTAATATGCAGTTTAAAAATCAAAATACATTAATTAAAGGGCACCTTCAAAAATAGGGGAGAGGTTCAATAAATTATAGCGCCTCCATTTAACAGAGTGACATAAGGCTGCTGGAATGAATGAGCTAGATCCACAGGTACTGGCACGCAGAGCTGATCAGGTTGTTCTGGTAAGACGCAAAAAGGTATAAAGTAATAGAGACTGCATGAACCCACTGATGTTTAAGCATACCGTTTATTTATGCAGAGAAAGAAGTCTAGAAGGTTACAAATTGAGACTGGAAGGCAAGCAAGGTGGGGGAAAACACAGTTTTTTACTTCTGTTTCTCTATTGCTTATACTTTTTATAAATAGCAGGTATTACTTCTATAATTAAAAGCAATTAAAAACAGTGACATCGTTTAAAAAAACAAAACATACTTTGCCACTACTAATCATGGACGTGGTCCAAGTGTTACATATAATACCAGCAGTATGGGCTTCCCTCAGTATAAAAAATAATGTGAAGGACCCCTTTATGAAATTATTCAAAAACAAGTACGAGGTTCACTGTATAAATCCTGACGTTATTATTTCTGTGACCAGTTTTTCCCTAATTTTTTGTTATGACATGCATTTAATCATTACTAGAAATTAAAAAGCCATGTAAAGAAAGGACTATCAGCTTTTTTTCTTTTTAAGATTTATTTATTTTAGGGAGTGAGAAGGAGAAAGAATCTCAAGTACACTCCACACTGAGCCCAACCTGGGGTTCAATCTCACAACCCCAAGATCATGACCTGAGCTGAAACCAAGAGTGGGATGTTTAACCAACGGAGCCACTCAGGTGCCCCAGGACTATCAGCTTTTAAAACAGAAGGGTTTTAGCCTATATGGGAGCAATAATCTCCACAACAGTACCAATCATCTTGTTCTGGACCATTCTCCCTCCAGAATCAAATACGATGGAAAACATCTATTCCATTAAAGCATATATACAACTCCAGTATCAAGAACAGATGTTCTTGGAAAACTAAAACTCATTTAAAAATTGTTAAATCTCAATTAACTACCACAGTAAAGAAAGTCAAATGCAGGACAGTCTCCAGTGACAGAAAACTATTATAATCTCCAATTCCCAATTCAATGCACTGTCCTCCCAGAAATTCAAAGGTGAAGGAAAAGATCGCTGTTGGAAAATCATCTTTAGAGGCAGAGCTACCTGAACAGGGGCAGACTGTCCTCATTTAAATTAACAGGGTTAAGGGCGCCTGGGTGGCTCAGTTGGTTAAGCGACTGCCTTCGGCTCAGGTCATGATCCTGGAGTCCCGGGATCGAGTCCCGCGTCGGGCTCCCTGCTCGGCAGGGAGTCTGCTTCTCCCTCTGACCCTCCTCCCTCTCATGCTCTCTGTCTCTCATTCTCTCTGTCTCAAATAAATAAATAAAATCTTTAAAAAAAAAAAATTAACAGGGTTAAGAGATAACTGAGTAATTAAAATTCATTAGCAAGATTATTTTAATAACATAATAACATAAAATAATCAAAAGCAGGGTATGAATAAGTACTAGAGAATATAATCTCACTTTAATTCATTGCTTCTGAATCATAACCACTCAATGTTTCCATAAACATCATTTTCTTTGTCATTACCACCATCATGCCCCAAACATGCAATCGTTAAAGAACTCCAGCCTAGAATAATTTTCATGAGATAGGGTGTTTTTAATGGATTGCCCTCACTTTGAAGTTCCTTCTTCCTCTGTGGATCTTGTAACATTGGTTTATTTACCTTTTGGTGGGATGCAATATTCTCCTTTTAAGTTTGGCATTTCTCAGAAATCCCTCCCAAATCGGCCATCTTCAGGACTTGCCATCATATCATTCAATGTAGCTGCTCATCACCGTGCAAGTTACAGTCGCGACTCTGTCATTAAGTAGCCAGACCAACGGGGGCGAGTCATGTGACTCATCCTACCTGCGCTTCCTCAACTTGTAATATGACAAGACTGAGCTTTTCCCTAAACAGCTCCTTCTGGCTTATTTTTCTTTCAGCCTTAACGGCTTATCGTTTTATCACATTATAACAGCTGAGGAAGGAAACAGATTTTCACAGAAACTAAAACAGAATTTCTCCTAAACATTGTTTTATATAGACAGGTATCTGAAAAATCATTTTCCTCTTAATTCTTCGGGGATGCAGCAACTTCAACAAATACAGTAATATCAAACTCTGAATCAGAGAATTGGCAAGAGTTCAGATGATGAGGTAAATAGCTCAACAAGGCACAGAAAATGAGACAAATCCTGCATTCACCTTATCACATGATCTGGCTAAATTCCAAAATTTCTGGGTTGGGGCGTGAAGTGATTTTCTCAGCGGTACCACCCTGTAAAGGCAGAAATAACAACTCCTCATCCTGTTCTATAGGCAGAGAAGTATACAACTCTCTTCAGAATGCAGGATTTGGATGGCAAGACGGGGAGATACAAGATATAATGAAGGCCAAGACAGGGCAAGATGCGAGAGCATGGTGATGCGGCCCCCCTCTTTAAATCTATTTTCCTCAAACACATCCTTTTATTATTTGATGCCCAAAAACATAATGTGCATAATTCAGAGAATAATGTAGGTTTCAAATTAAAAAGATGTGCTATACACTTACAAATTTACCACTCTACTTTTTGAGTTTAACTGCTGCTCCAAAAGAAAACTGAATGATGACAGTTATTTCATATGCCAAAGTTAACATAAGAGATGAATGCAAAGCAAATCATTTCTAAGTCAGTATGTCCTTCATTAATAAATAAATGTAATCTAGTACTATTTGTATTAAGGCCAAACTTTGGCCAAAAAAAAAAAATTTTAACTGTTTCCCAAAATAAAATTTAAAAAATTTATGTGTAGTCTCCTTGAACAAAAAACTATACACATATTTTAATAAAATATGCATATTTGATCATTTTAACACCGGTTATTTCAACATTCTGCTCAGTGTGAAATGACCTTTTAATAAACGAACTTCAATACAATAGGAGTAATTCAGCATGAATAATTTAAAGTACTGATCACAAAACCACACCTTCACCTTCCTTCTTTGCTTTACACTGGGCGTGGGGTGCGCATGTGGCCCCCGGCTGTCAGCTGTCTCAGCGTCCCCTACAGCCACCAAGAGCACCTGGCCTGAGGTCTCGCCCATTCCCAGGGCCACCTATATCCCATGGCGGGGAAGGGAAGGTAGAAAGTCAGGGGGACGCGCATCATGAGAAATAGCCTGGGGATGGTGGGCCCGCACCTCCGTGTGACTTCTTCCTCAGCCCAATCCCACTCCCTCCTGTTTCTCTTCAAGTGGCACTTAACCCTGATCTCTGTGTCTCATTGTTTTGGAGAAAACAACTTGTGACAATAACATAAAGGGCTCTGAGGTATGATAATACTCAGTGAAAAGAAGTAAAATGGTTAAAACAGTATGTGACAAAGTGTAGAACACAGAGTAAGCCCTCAATAAATTCAAACAGTACGCAGGAAGAAAAGCAAAAGGACATGGTAACTGCATTGTATTTTGCAGACAGAGGGGGGAGGGGGCTGAAAAAGAGGAGGTGGAAAATAATTCCAAGACAAAGAATTTGGCCCTTCGAATGTAAGCTCCTGAAAGCTTACATATTAATTATCTTAGCATACCCAGGGCCCAATACAGTAGCTGGTACATACTAAGAATTCAATAAATGTTTGTTAACTGGGAGGTTAGTAGCACTGACATTTATAGTAACTTGGTAACCCTCCTGTGGGTTTGCCAAACTATGCTGACACAGAAAAGTTCTGGAAAGGAACGTGGGATTTTTGTTTTCATGGATTTTTGTTTGTCTGTTTTTTTATCTGCATGGATTTTTTTGAACAAAAACTTCACTTAATCCAGATAAACATCTGCTTTTACCTGGCAACTAACAGACTTTTAAATGCAGGGGACCTATTTCGAAGAGCTTTAAAAAGCTCTTAAAGACTGTTTTTAAAGTGCTCACATTGTTTAGTCTCCTGATACCGCTCTTTGAAAATAATCTTATTCTGAACATTTTTTCCCAGAGTTTAATTTAAGCAGCCATACAAAAAAAAGTGTCATAAGTATCACCATCTTTCATTTTACCTTCAATTTCTTTTTTTTTTTTAAGATTTTATTTATTTATTTGACAGAGAGAGACACAGCGAGAGAGGGAACACAAGCAGGGGGAGTGGGAGAGGAAGAAGCAGGCTTCCAGCTGAGCAGAAAGCCTGATGTGGGGCTTGATCCCAGGACCCTGGGATCATGACCTGAGCCGAAGGCAGACGCTTAACGACTGAGCCACCCAGGCGCCTCCTACCTTCAATTTCACTGAAGGTAAATTAACTGATTTCTCTAACTTAGAACAACTACATAAATCATCTCTTGGATCTGTATTTCTATCCATACTAAATCTGCTCCCAGTAAGCAGGTCTATGAAAGTAATCCCCAATTGAGGTTTCTGCTTCGATTTTCACCAATAAATGCTACCGTACTCTAGGACTCTCTTTGAAACTCTGACTTCTGTCATGTTACCCATAGTTCCTTTTACTCAGAGGAGAAAATCCACATTCTGCAGCCTTATATGAGGGTTGACATCAGAAACAGAACAGACAGCCCTTCCAATATTTATCTCACGCTGCTCCCCAGCATGAACCAGACTGAAGGACTCTGTAGTCCACACACATTACATGCATTCTCCCTAAGTCACCTCTTCCTCCTTCCTACCACCCAGCCTTGTAAACTGTACCAAGTTATGATTATTTGGTAAACCTGAACATAGTTCACCCAGTATTTACATCTCATTATGTATTTCCTTCCGATGTTCCCAGTTAAAAATCTAACTCGAGCCTCATTAAAATAAGAAACATCTGGACCTAGGACATGCACTGCCCACCCCCCATTGTTCAGATGCTGGGCAGGAGCTGCCTATTGAACCGGAAACCAAACAAGCAGCAGTGATGACGTGGTACCCACAGGCATACACATTCCCTTTTTTTTTTAAGATTTTATTTTTAAGTAATCTCTACACCAGCATAGGGCTCAAACTCACCACACCTTGAGATGCAGAGTCGCCAGCTCTACCAACTGAGTCAGCCTGGCATCACCAGGAATACACATTCTTAAATCAAGATAAACTTTTCTAATTAGAATATAAATGTGTTTGGGTAATAAAATAAAAATAAAAATAAAAAGATAAACTTTTTATTTTGGAACAATTTCAAATTTACAGAAAATCTGAAAAGACACTATGGAGAGTTCCTATACAGTCTTCACCCAATTTCTCTTGATGTTAACAAATTACCTAATCACGACCTATTTTTCAAGACTAAGAAATTAACATTGGCCCATTACTATTAATTAAACTACAGACTTTATTTGTATTTCATTAGCTTTCCCATTAATGCCCTTTTTCTGTTCCAAGATCCGATCTAGGATACTATCAAGTTGCCTTAGTGTCTCTCTCTGATCTGTGTCGGTTTCTCAGTTCATGTTGTTCATGACCTGGACACTTTTGAAAGAGTACTAGCCAGGTATTCCATAGGATGTCTCAATTGGGTTTTTTCTGATGTTGTCTTGTAATTAAACTGGTGTTACTGGTTTGGTGGAAGGCTCCCACAGGGGTGAAGTGCTCTTTTCACCATAGCCTATGATCAGAGGGTATGTGAGATCAATAGACTTATTGCTGGTGATGCTAACTAACCATGATCACCTGATTAAGGTAGGGGTTGCCAGGTTTCTCCACTGTAAAGCTACCATTGTTCTGTTTCCATACAGAAGTGATGCACTAAGTGATCACTAAGCCCAACTCACACTCTAGGAGAGAGAGACTAAACTTCACCTCCTGGACAGGGGGAGTATCTACATAAATTATTTAAAATTCTTCTGTCAGGAAGACTTGTCCTTTATCCCATGTATTCAATCATTCATTCATTTATGGCACTATGGACCCATGTATTTATTTTATAACTTGGATTATAATCAAATACTATGTTATTCATTTTGTTGCTCAAATTGTTCTAGCTTTGGCCATTGAGTTCTCTTTCAGATTAGCTGCTGTGTCCTTCTGACATGCCCCCAACTCCCTTTTTTTTTTTAAGATTTATTTATTTATTTGAGAGAGAGAGAGAGAAAGAGAGCACAAGTGAGAGGGGCAGAAGAAGAGGGAGACAGAATCTCAAGCAGACTCCACACTGGGCGGGGAGCCTGACATGGGGCTCAGTCTCATGACTGTGAGATCACAACTTGAGACAAAACCAAGAATCAGATGCTTAACCAACTGTGCCAACCAAGTGCCCCCCAGATCCCTTTTCTTAACACTACCTTATATTCTTGCACTACAAAAGATGTTCCACGCCCATCTTGTATTTTCCCTGCTTCAGCTACCCTAGTCCTAAAATCAGCCATCTATGCAAGGAGCATGGGTCCCTCTTATTGAAGACTGGAATTCAGAAACCAAGATCTGGGCACTAGGTGTGCTCATCTGCTACTGAGGTGCCACTGCTCTAAACGTTCGGTGGACAGAGCTAGTAAAGAGTTAGACCCTACAGACTAATCTTTGTACCTCCAGTAACATTAGCAGAGTGCTCTCAGCTTAGTCCATACAGGTTAAACTACTGTAAAAAGAAAATTTTTAAATATACTTATTAAGCAAGACATAATTTTCTTTCTCATTTATAAATCCAGTGATAAGTGATGCAGAGCTGGTAAAAGAGCTCTGCATTCCTCAACACACGGCATCTCTGATCTAAGATGGCAGCCCCACTTCTCCTGACCTTCTACACAATAGGAAAGGACAAAAGGCCAGGGGAATACCTGACCCAGAAGTGGTACACATCATTTCCACCCACATACTGTTATGCAAAGGAGTATGGGAAGTCATATGTCTGGATAAAACTAAGGTTCTATTACTAAATGAAGAATGGATAACTGGGAATAATTAGCATTCTCAGACACAGAGAATCCACTTCTGCTTTTACTATAGCAACAAACAGTATACTCTATACTTAAGCTTATCTCATTCACATGAGCTGAAATTCTGTCAAAATAAAAAATTAAGAGTAAAGTAAATAAGTAATGACAGCATAAGATTACATCCCAATGAATAAAATAGAAATCCATGAGTCCACACTCAAATAAATAAATAAGTGGAGGAATAAATAAAAAGAAGAAAAAGCTCTCCCCTATAGCAGAATACCAACTAAGATATTATAAAATCATTATAAAATTGCCACTTGGCAATCATCATAATAACTTCCCCTCTCAAGAAACATCAATAAATGTTAAAACAAGTGGATGAAAATTGGATGATAATCTCAAAGTAACTCCCCCCAAAGGCTTATTACTTACAAGGTAAAGAGTAACTTTACATTGGGGAGAAACTCCACCAACATGACCTTATTCAAGTGATCAGAGAGCATGACAGAACAACTCACAGCCTCTGACACCTGAGAGGGACACCGTGAGAAGAGTACTACAATACTTCTGGAATATTACTGTCAAAATTGTGTAACCTGAATTGAATGATGAGGAAATGTCAGAGAAACCCAAATTGAAAGACAGTCTCCAAAATAACTGGCTGGTAACCTTCAAAATCATCAACCCCACAGAAGTCAAGAGAGGCCTGAGGAACTGCTCCAGACAAAAGAAACTCAAAGGATGAGGCAGCTCAATGCTGTGCTTGGATCTTTTTGCTACAAAGGACATTATTAGGACTACTGATAAAACTTGACTGGGGTCTCGTCAGAAGGGTGGATGGTAGTTCTTCACATCTTTTTTTTTTAAGAGAGGGAGAGAGAGGTGGGGGGAGGAGGAGAGGGAAAGAGCGAATCTTTTTTTTTTTTTTTAAGATTTTATTTATTTGACAGAGAGAGACACAGCGAGAGAGGGAACACAAGCAGGGGGAGTGGGAGAGGGAGAAGCAGGCTTCCCGCAGAGCAGGGAGCCTGATGTGGGGCTCGATCCCAGGACCCCGGGATCATGACCTGAGCTGAAGGCAGACGCTTAACGACTGAGCCACCCGGGTGCCCTGGAAAGAGCGAATCTTAAGCAGGCTCCACACCCCGTGCGGAGCTTGACATGGGGCTTGATCCCACGACCCTGAGATCATGACCTGAGCTGAAATCAAGAATCAGATGTTTAACCAACTAAGACCCGCAGGCACCTTTCTTCACATCATTCTTACAACTAAATTGTTCCAAAGCAAAAAATAAATTTTTAAAAATACCATTGTCATTGACTTCATGAAATCCTACATCTTTTGCAACATTTTAAATTTTTCTTGGCCATCAGACTGCATCACAGTTAGGTTATTAGACAATCTGTGAAAGAGACTATAGTCTGCATCACAGTTAGGTTATTAGACAATCTGTGAAAGACACTAAATGCTAGTCAATGGACGAGAATAAACATAAAGTTTCCCTAAATTCTGTGAGCCATTTTAGCAAATTATCAGACTCCAGGTGGGGGTCAGTAGAACCCCTGATTTATAGCCAGTCAGTCAGAACCAGACCTAAGGTTGGCATCTAAAGTAGAGGGCAGTCTTGCAGGGGTGGTTCAATATTCGCACATCAATCAAAATAATATACATTAATAAAAGAAAGGATAAGATACCCTCAATAGATGCAGAAGAAGCATTTGACAAAATGCAGCATCCATTTTGATAAAAACCTTCAACAAAGTAGGTATAGATGGAACATACCCCAACATTATAAAGGCCATATATGAAAGACCCACACCCATAAGATCATCCTCAATGCGGAAAAACTGAAAGCCTTTCCCTATGTTCAGGAACAAGACAGGGAGGTCCACTCTCACCATTACTATTGGTACTGGAAGTCTTAGCCTCAGCAATTAGACAACAAAAAGAAATAAAAGGCATCCAAATTGGCAAGAAAGAAGTCAAACTTTCACTATTTGCAGACGACATGATACTTTATATAGAAAACGCTAAAGACTCCACCAAAAAATTGCTAGAATACATGAATTCAGCAAAGTTGCAGGACATAAAGTCAGCGTACAGAAATCTGTTGCATTTCTATACACCAATAATGAAGCAACCAAAAAATAAATCAAGGAATCTATCCCATTTACAATTGCACCAAAAACCCTAAGATACCTAGGAATAAATTTAACCGAAGAGGTAAAAGATCTGTACTCTGAAAACTAAAGAACACTTAAGAAAGAAATTGAAGAGGACACAAAGAAATGGAAAAACGTTCTGTGCTCATGGATTGGAAGAACAAATATTGGTAAAATGTCTATACTACCCAAAGCAATCTACATACTTAATGCAATCCCTATCAAAATAACAACAGCATTTTTCACAGAACCAGAACAAACAATCCTAAAATTTGTATGGAACCACAAAAGACCCCAAATAGCCAAAGCAATCCTGAAAAAGAAAAGCAAAGCTGGAGGCATCACGATTCTGGACTTCAAGCTATATTACAAAGCTGTAGTGATCAAGACAGTATGGTACTGGCACAGAAACAGACATAGAGATCACTGGAACATAGTAAAGAACCCAGAAACAGACCCACAACTATATGGTCAACTCATCTTTGATAGAGCAGGAAAGAATATCCAATGGAAAAAAGACAGTCTCTTCAACAAATGATGTTGGGAAAACTGGACAGTAACATGCAGAAGAATGAAACTGGACTACTTTCTTACACCATACACAAAAATATATTCAAAATGGATGAAAGACCTAAATGTGAGACGTGAAACCATAAAAATCCTAGAAGAGAGCTCAAGCAGTAATTTCTCTGACATCAGCCATAACAACATCTTTCTAGATATATCTCCTGAGGCAAGGGAAACAAAAGCAAAAAGCAAAAAAAGGGAACTACTGGGAGTTCATCAAGATAAAAACCTTCTGCACATCAAAGGAAACCATCAACAAAACTAAGAGACAACTGACAGAATGGGAGAAGATATTTGCAAATAACATATCTGATAAAGGGTTAGTATCTAAAATCTATAAAGAACTTATCAAACTCCACACTGAAAAAACAAATAATCTAATTAAGAAATGGGCAGAAGACATGAATAGATTTTTTCCAAAGAAGACAGCCAGATGGCTAACAGACACATGAAAAGATGCTCAACATCACAGATATCAGGGAAGTACAAATCAAAACCACGATGAGATATCACCTCACACCTGTCAGAATGGCTAAAATTAACAACACAGGAAACAACAGTTGTTGGCAAAGATGTGGAGAAAGGGGAACCCTCTCTGCACTGTTGATGGGAATGCAAACTGGTTCAGCCACTCTGGAAAACTGTATGGAGATGGCTCAAAAGTTAAAAATAGAACTACCCTATGATTCAGCAATTGCACTAGTAGGTATTTACCCAAAGGATACAAAAATACAGATTAGACAATGGAACACTACTCGCCATCAAAAAGAATGAAATCTTGCCATTTGCAACAACGTGGATGGAACTAGAGGGTATTACGCTAAGTGAAATAAATCAGTCAGAGAAAGACAAATACCATATGATTTCACTCCCATGTAGAATTTAAGAAACAAAACAGATGAACAAATGGGAGGGGGGTAAAAAAGAGAGAGAGAGAGAGGAAAACAAACCCTAAGAGACTCTTAATAGAGAACAAACTGAGGGTTGATGGGGGGAGGTGGGTGGGGGTTGGGCTAGATGGGTGAAGGGTATTAAGGAGAGCCCTTGTTGTGTTGAGCAATGGGTGTTGTATGTAAGTGACGAATCATTGAATCCTACTCCTGAAACCAATATTGCACTGTATGTTAACGAACTAGAATTTAAATAAAAATTTGAAAAAAATAAATAACATTTCTGAAATTGACACTTGTTAAAATTTATGGCATCTTAAAAAATAAAATAAAATAAAAATAAAGTAGAGGGCAGTCTTGTCGGTCTGAGCCCTTAACCTATGGTGTCTGCACTAAGTCCAGATAGTGTCAGAATTGATGTCCACAAGGAAGTGGAGAAATGCTTGGTATGGAAGACCCACACATCTGGTGTCAGAAGTGTTGTGAACAGAGGAACAGTTTTGCTTCAGAAAGGTTAAATATTGTGGTCACAGAGCTACTAAGGGACACAGCTGGGCTTTGGAGCCAAACAAATTCTAGAACCCACACTCTAAAAAATAACAAAATGAACAAAAGGAAAGCCATCTCATTATTTTATATTCACAACACATATATATGCTTACTTTTTAAAGATTTTATTTATTTATTTGAGAGAAAGAGAGAGAGAGTGCACACAAGTGGGAGGAGGGACAAGCAGATTCCCCACTCAGCGGGGAGCCCACCCTGGGCTCAATGAATTGAGCCAAAGCCAGATGTTTAACCAACTGAGCCATCCAGGCACCCCTATGCTTATTAACAGCAATAAAGAGTTAATCATAAGTTTTTGTTGTTGTTGTTGTTTTAAAGATTTTATTTATTTGACAGAGAGAGAGAGAGCATGTGCACAAGCAGGGGAGCAGCAGAGGGAGAGGGAGAAGCAGGCTTCCCGCTGAGCAGGGAGCCCAATGCGGGGCTCAATCCCAGGACCCTGGCATCATGACCTGAGCCGAAGGCAGACGCTTAACGACTGAGCCCCCCAGGTGTCCCAATCATTAGTTTTTGATGTAGTGTTCAGTGATTCATTTGTTGCATAAAGAAGAGTTGGAAGAAGAACAAAAACTGTCACATTAATTCTCACCTGTGTCTGCCTCATTGCGCGCTCCACTCGGCGTGCGCTTCCTCTGTCAAGTTTGGTCCGGAGGATCAAGGCTGATGTCTGAACGGCCCAAAACTTTGGTTGTGAAAGCAAAAACTGATGGAAGAGAATTAAAAAACAAACACAAAAAGAAGGCATGAGCTTGGTGATTCCACTCTGATTAGTACAAAATTAACTCTACCAAAAATATCAGAATACAGCTGAATGTAGATCTGAAAATCTTCTCGGTGAAAAATAATAAAACATGTGCTGTCCAATATTTTTGTGAAGAATGTGTTCACTTGAGCAGTCATTACTTAACCTACTGGATCCAATCTATTGAATAAATCCCTTAAGGAATAAATCAAAATCTTTCCAGGTAATCAAAACAGTAGGCAGACTGTATCACATTAGAAATTAATAAATCTTTTTATCTCATAGGTTATAAAAAATGTGAGAAAATAAACTACCTCAAAATATCTTTCCCAAATTTGAAATAAATCTTTAAACATTAGCCAAACTCAAACATAAAAACAAATCATTAGAAATCTGGTAACTTTTTACTTAAAATACATCCTAATTCATAGATACAAATGCAAATCAAACTTCAAGTACACAGAATGCCCAAGAATTAAGTATTTGCTCACTTAAAGGCAACAGAATGGGAGAAGGTATTTGCAAATGACATGTCAGATAAAGGGTTAGTATCCAAAATCTATAAAGAACTTACAAACTCAACAGCCAAAGAACAAATAATCCAATCAAGAAATGGGCAGAAGACATGAACAGACATTTCTACAAAGAAGACATCCAAATGGCCAACAGACACATGAAAAAGTGTTCAACATCACTCGGCATCAGGGAAATCCAAATCAAAACCTCAATGAGATACCACCTCACACCAGTCAGAATGGCTAAAATTAACAAGTCAGGAAACGAAAGATGTTGGCAAGGATGTGGAGAAAGGGAAACCCTCCTACACTGTTGGTGGGAATGCACGCTGGTGCAGCCACTCTAGAAAACAGTATGGAGGTTCCTCAAAAAGTTGAAAATAGAGCTACCATACGACCCAGCAATTGCACTCCTGGGTATTTACCCCAAAGATACAAATGCAGTGATCCGAAGGGGCACATGCACCCCAATGTTTACAGCAGCAATGTCCAAAATAGCCAAACTATGGAAAGAGCCTAGATGTCCATCAACAGATGAATGGATAAAGAAGATGTGGTGTGTGTATATATATATACAATGGAATATTATGCAGCCATCAAAAAATGAAATCTTGCCGTTTGCAACTACGTGGATAGAACTAGAGGGTATTATGCTAAATGAAATAAGTCAATCAGAGAAAGACAAGTATCATATGATCTCACTGATATGAGGAATTTGAGAAACAAGACAGAATCATAGGGAAAGGGAGGGAAAAATGAAACAAGATGAAACCAGAGAGGGAGACAAACCATAAGAGACTCTTAATCTCAGGAAACAAACTGAGGGTTGCTGAAGTGGAGGGGGGTGGGAAGGATGGATGGCTGGGTGATGGACTTTGGGGAGGGTATGTGCTATGGTGAGCTCTGTGAATTGTGTAAGACTGATGGATGAATCACAGAACCGTACCCCTGAAACAAATAATACATTATATGTTAATAAAAAAAAATTTTTTTTAAAGGCAAAAGACCTTCTTTTCTTCAATACGTATTACAGAAAACCAATCTAAAATGTACAAGAATGCTTTCTAGCCTTGGTTAGGGTAGTGAGTCTCTGATTCAGTTAAAATGCTTTCCCAGGGGCGCCTGGGTGGCTCAGATGGTTAAGCATCTGCCTTCAGCTTAGGTCATGATCCCAGGGTCCTGGGATCGAGCCCCGCATCGTGCTCCCTGCTCAGCGGGAAGCCTGCTTTCCCTCCCGCACTCCCCCTGCTTGTGTTCCCTCTCACGCTGTGTCTCTATCAAATAAATAAATAAAATCTTTAAAAAAATAATAATAAAATAAAATAAAATGCTTTCCCAGAGGGGACACCTTAATAAAAACTGGCCTAAGACAAAAGCTCAAATATGCAAGGACTAAGTCCTAACCCCAGAAAGCTGTGACAGCCATGAGCTCAGAGAATGTAGTAGAAACCATTGACTATGACTGCACATGTAGTGGGGAAAAAAGTAAAAGTTCTGGGTGAGTGAAAACGGGCAAAATGTATGATGACGCTGTAGGGACTGCGTGGTGTAATGAACAGTTTTCTCTCTCTGCTGATGATCTGGAATCCACACTGTTTCCTGGAGATCATCTACAATTGTACATTCAGTCAAGACTGCTGCGAAACAAGGGAAGATGCTTATTTGTCGGAAAGCTGACTATATCCTTGATCAGTTGCTTGTTTCTAAAAGTCAGTGCGGAAACACCCTAGTTAAATTAAGAGTCCAATTAATCATTCAAAACCTAGCTGCACATTAGAAGCGCTTGAGAAGCTTTTGGTTGTTTTTTTTTTTTTTTAAGTAAATCAGATCTCTGAGAGTAGCATCTGGCAACTGTGTTTTTAAAACATTCCCCAGGTAATTCGAAACCATAGCCACGTTTAAGAACTGCGACGCTAAACCAAAACAATAAACATCAACAACCACAAAAACTTAACTCTAACAGCAGTTTTTGAGTGTTTGTGACTCCAGGAATGACTGACTTCTTCATTGAGTGACTGCCATTAGGATTTCCCAAGGACTGAATCATTCTAAACCCTTGTTTTATTACCAAAAAGTATATTCTTTAAAAAAATTTTTTTTAAGTAGGCTCCACGCCCAGCATGGAGCTCAATGCAGGGCTTGAATTCACGACCATGAGATCAAGACCTGAGCCACGATCAAGAATCCGATGCTTAACTGATTGGGTCACCCAGGTGCCCCCACCAAAAAAGTATATTCCTTATCAGAATTACAGAACAGAATGGGAACTGTATTAGAACAAGTAATTTTTATAAGAAAGGTGCATTTATTTTAGGGTAGTCCTATTAATATTTCTTTATCAACTTTGTGCATTACACTGAAGGAAAATTTAAAACTGAGGCCTGAATAGTTATTTTTTGAACCTACTGTGTCAAATATTAAAGTATAATTTGAAGGAGTTATAAAGTCACAATAAACATTGATCTAATTATTTAAAAAATCCTAAGTACTTAACTTATTTGAAGAGCGTGTATATGTGTGTGCTGTCAAAGTTTCTGAACACAATTCACAAAACTTTATCAGCAAAAGTTAAATGGCTCTGGGGCGCCTGGGTGGCTCAGTCGTTAAGCGTCTGCCTTCGGCTCAGGTCATGATCCCGGGGTCCTGGGATCGAGCCCCACATCGGGCTCCCTGCTCCGCAGAAAGCCTGCTTCTCCCTCTCCCACTCCCCCTGCTTGTGTTCCCTCTCTCGCTGTGTCTCTCTCTGTCAAATAAATAAAATCTTTAAAAAAAAAAAAAAAAAGTTAAATGGCTCTAAGAAGAGCTTTATTCAGAAATGTAAAGATAGAATTTATTTATGTGTTGTATGTGATCCCCAGTTCCACTTTTTACTGTAGAGTGAATAACTGGTAAATTTTTCCTTTCTTAGAATTCTTCAATATTATCTCTTGAATAAAATTTGCATTAACGTTAACGGGAAAAAAAATAACTACTAGGATGAGATAATACAAGTATTTGTTTTTGGTCAAATTCATTTATCACTCCAAATTCTTATTAAGAGTTAGGAGGAGGGGGGCACCTG
Organism: Neomonachus schauinslandi; assembly: GCF_002201575.2. NCBI lineage: Eukaryota > Metazoa > Chordata > Mammalia > Carnivora > Phocidae > Neomonachus > Neomonachus schauinslandi. Next base: position 26,091,074 of record NC_058412.1, on the reverse strand, counting down.
GGTGGCTCAGCCGGTTAAGTGTCTGGCTCTTGGTTTCGGCTCAGGTCATGATCTCATGGTCCTGGGATCAAGCCCCAGGGTCGGGGTCAGGGGTCCGCGCTCAGTGGGGAGGTCTGTTTCTCCTTCTGCTCCTCCCCCTGCTCGTGCTCATGTGCTCTCTCTCTTTCAAATAAATAAATAAAATCTTTAAAAAAAGAGAGAGAGAGCAGGAGGTCTTTCAATGGAGTATAAATTCTATCTCATTCCTTACAACTCCTACTGTACCACCATGTGAGTTACCTCCCTTGGTCCCTAGAGACATGTGAATTTTCAACTCTGGATCAAGGCCAACCCCCTTACAATAAAAAGGAAAATGAAGCACCAACAGGTTAAGCCACTTGCTCTGTATCACACCTTCATTAGTAGCAAAAGCTGATTCTAATACTTGGTCTCTTGATCCCCAGAACAACATCTTTATAGTGTTTTTCAACACTTTCCCCAGATATGATCACCCCCTGGAAGTGATGATACTACCCAGGAAACTCTGGTCAAGCAACGTAAGCAGCGGACTCAGTAAAGAACGCTGGGAAACTGCTCTGCTAAGGGGAGCAGGAGAAGGAAAGAGTGAACGAATAAGGGAGGAGGAGAATCAATAGATGGGGTCCTACCAAAGTGTATTCATTCATTAATTCACTTGAGCACCTACTCTGTACAAGGCCGTGTGCACAAGGCCCCAGGGACAAACTAGTAAGCAAGACAGACAAGGTCCCCGCGGTCACGGAATTTACATTCTAATGCAACGTCGATTAGGTAATCTCATCGTTGTATAACTGTGCAAATTAAAATATTTTATCCCCTTGAGGTAGACGAACCATGAGAGACGATGGACTCTGAAAAACAAACTGAGGGTTCTAGAGGGGAAGGGGCTGGGGGGATGGGTTAGCCTGGTGATGGGTATTGAGGAGGGCACGTTCTGCATGGAGCACTGGGTGTTATGCACAAACAATGAATCATGGAACACTACATCTAAAACGAATGATGTAATGTAGGGGGATTAACATAACAATTAAAAAATTTAAAAAAATATATTTTATCCCCTTGAAATATACTTTACCAGATTAACCTATAACTGTATCTTGTTAGCCTCCATTAACTAAAATCTACGAGAAAGGGCGCCTGGGTGGCTCAGTCGTTAAGCGTCTGCCTTCGGCTCAGGTCATGATCCCAGCGTCCTGAGATCAGGTCCCACATCGGGCTCCCTGCTCGGCGGGGAGCCTGCTTCTCCCTCTCCCACTCCCCCTGCTTGTGTTCCCTCTCTCGCTGTGTCTCTCTCTGTCAAATAAATAAATAAAATCTTTAAAAAACATAAATAAATAAAATCTACGAGAAAAATGGCTTCATCAACATAAGTAGGTGTATATGGCACTATATAAAGACACATGATAAGGTAAAATACATTAAAGAACTATTTAAAATGTGTAACACTGTTTGATCTCAAATATTTTCAAAGGAAACCACTCTTTTCATAAAGTAAATCTGCAAAGTGATTCTACTACCCACAATGGGTCGCATCACTGCCTTACTTTCTCTTCACCCGATTAAAGGGACTGTCTCTGTACCTTTGTGACAGGACGGAAGAGCATGGAGGGAAGGGCTCTGTAGCACAGTGGGAACATTCTCCAAGCCAGCCAGAGCTTGTGCAGAATCCCAGCTCCACCGCGTGAGAGGAGTCACTGGGCGACCTTGGGACGTCTCAGGGTCTCACCTCCCTCCTCTCTAAAACAGGGGTAACTATCTCTCACAGGTTGTGAGGAGGATTAAATATGAATTAGGTAAAACTTAACAAGCCTCTGAGAGTACCCACTGAAGTGGCCCCCTCCAGATTTCCCCTCCTGAATGCTTTCTCTCACCCCTAACAGAAAATCACCACCCTAACCTCTGATAGGGTTCACGACACGCTACCCCCAAAATATGGCACCTGAGCATATTGAATATTTTAAGCCAAAGGAGTCTGAGGAAACAGCAGAAGCAGGAAGATCACTCCGACCTTCCCCCTGTCCCTCTGCCCTGAAGCAGGTCATAAAACCCTGCTGTGAGAGCGTCCTCCGTACAATCCTATACCCGGAGGAAAAGAGCATCCTTTACACCTACACCTTACACTCTCTGACCTAGCACATTCCTCCATGATGCCCACTCTTCATCAAACCGAGCATAAACATAATCAAGTTTAACTGCTTCTTCAGGTCTTTGTTTGCTTACGAAGCCTCCCATGTCACCAAAAAAATCTGTATTAAATAAATCTGTGTGCTTTTCTCATGTTAATCTGTCAGGTTAATTTGCAAACCCTGCCCTAAGAAGGTCCAAGAAAACTTGTCCTCCCCTACAGCTCCCAACCACACTGATGAAGCGCTTGTCAGAGTTAAAACCCAGCTTTAAGGTTTGCACACCAAATAGGGGAGGTATTTTCCTCAGAAAAATAACAAATGCGCTGGCATGAGAACAAGAGTTTGCCTGAGACTTTTATGCGAAGGTCAAGCAAAACATTCTCACTAAACACTGAGAGTAAAATGCAATCTTACAAACAGACATTTGAAAAGCTTTACAGAAGGAACTGGCCGAATAATGGCATCACTGAAGAATGCATTTATCTTATATCTGTTTGGCCAGGACACTTGGGAAAGTCTTTCTAGAAGGAGGTAAATTCGGATAGGCTGTGTTTAATATATTTTTAGAACACTGCTGCCCACAAGGTAAGTCAATCATAATTAGGTAAGAAAAAGAAAATTCAGTGGGGGAATATCTGCTACAACGCTCTACCAACATGAAGAAAATGCTATTTTTAAGAAATAACCAATCTAATAGTTCAGGAAGCAAACCCAACGGAGGGAGCACCAACCTACCTACCCAGGCCGCAGGCCGGCTTGTGAGAACTCAAGCGCGTCTGTCCAGATGGATGCGCAGAGCTGATCCAGAGTCTCCACCGCATCCTTGGCCAGAGTTACTCTTAATTCCACTCAATTCAGGACCTGAGAATGACCACCTACCGCCTCCTGCTGGCTCTGCCTCACCCTTCGGGGGTCAGCTCAAATGCCACTTTCTTGGAGAGCCTTTCTCAACCACTTTCCCTAAGTATCTCCATCTCTACCCCGTGATTCTCCACCACTGCATGCAGGTTGGCTCCTTCAGCGCAGAGGTCCCAACTATTCCGTTCCCTAGCGCCTTCTGTACAGCCTGGCATACTGAGAGCACTCAGAGAGAGAGAGAGAGAGCGCACAGAGAGAGAAAGAAAGGGACAGAGAAGGGATTTTATGTTTGTCATCATTTACACAGGGGCAAAAGGGTATGTACAAAGATGCTTCTTCTGAAAAAGAAATGTAAATCAACAGTGACTAGCACTTATGAAAATCACCTGTCACGTTTTTTTTTTCCTGACATTCCCTCAATAGATTTGGGAAAATACTCTTTCCCCAAGGACACAACATAGTAAATAATAAATGGGTATCATGAAATAATATTTTTATTACTATAATCCAGGTACACAGTGGCTTATACAGGCTTTTGTGAAGCAGCTCAGAAACTTAAACATTATAGTATTTTTTCTTCACAACAATATGCTCCGAATGCCAAATAAAATAAGCTTACAAGCCTTTTGAAAATAAGTCATTGCTAAATTGTGGCATACGACATAATTTTAAAGAAGAGGTGTGACAAAGTGGAAAAATGCACTGAAAAAAAGAGCTGGACTCTAGACCAGACTCTCCACCAATTAACTGCATAAGCCTTTGGAAAAGTACTGACCATTTTAAGCCCTCCTCTTCCTCATTTACACAACGATGGGATTCGATCTGATGGTCTCTAGGGTTGCTGTCAGCTAGAAAGTTTTAATAAAATTCCATTTGTTTTAGGGGCGCCTGGGTGGCTCAGTCATTAAGCGTCTGCGTTCGGCTCAGGTCATGATCCCAAAGTCCTGGGATCGAGCCCTGCATCGGGCTCCCTGCTCAGCGGAGAGCCTGCTTCTCCCTCTCCCACTCCCCCTGCTTGTGTTCCCTCTCTCACTGTCTCTCTCTCTCTCTCTGTTGAAAATAAATAAAATCTTAAAAAAAAAAAATTCCATTTGTTTTATAGCAAAGAATAAGTTTCCAAATAATTCATTATGATACTTTGTACAAATCCACAAATTAAGGTGAATTCCTTCCCAAACTAGCTTGGGTTCCTCCACCTTCCCAGCCATTCTCTATATACCCTTAAATAAGTGGATTAACTTCTCTTGCACCAAGATATGTCTTATCTACAAAGAGAAAAAAAAACTGGACTAAATGGTGACCAAAACTTATTCCACCTACAAAATTCTGTCATGATGAAGGGAAAATAATGACATGAACTCCCAAGTTCATCTTTGTGGAATTTTGGTTATTTTATATTTTTAATTAACACTAATTTGATTGTAATTATAGACTTCATATTCACCAAAATGCCCCACATAGGTTATTAAAAGCCAATTAAAGTTCTTCACTGTCCAATATAAGAGAGAAATACTTGAGAACATTTAAATTTCTCAGATGTCACAAATTAGTAAAATAAATGAATATTTTCACAAATACCAAATAGTGACTCATCAGATCAGGAATAGTGAGGTGTCTCACATAGACAAGGCTAAATAAGCACACAGTTTCAGCTTTGATGATGAGAAGCAGTGAGTGACTGAATATATAGTACCTAAGTATAAGCTGGTTCAACTTTTTACTAGCCTAGGATTCTAGCCACCAGTTATTTATGTGAGCAAAAAACAAAATACATCAGAGATTAACAGATTGTGGAATTCCATTGACTGTTCTATGTTCATGGCAGATATCTGACAACGCCTTTGTATAGATGAGGAAATCTGGGCATTAAAAAAAGCATTCTCACTTAAAAAAAAAACAAAACAGAAAAGCATCCTCAAAAAATTAAACATGGGATTACACATGATCCAGCAAATTCATTTCTTGGATATAAGCCCAAAAGAAATAAAAGAAGGGGCCTGAATAGATACTTGCATACCAGTGTTCATGGCAGTGTTGTTCACAATAGCTAAAAGTAAGAAACAACTCAAATATTCACTGACAGAAAAATGATAAACCAAATGTGGTATGTGTGTGTGTGTGTATAAATATGATTCAGCCTTAAAAAGGAAGGCGGTTGATACACACTACAACATGGATGAACCTTGAAGACCTTATGCTAACTGGAATAAGCCTGACACAAATGGACAAATATTTTATGATTGCATGAGGTACCTAGAATACTGAAACGCAAAACAGAAAATAGAATGGTGGTTGTCATTCTAGGGAGAAGAGAGCACAGGGAGCCAGCGTTTAATGGGTACAGAGTTTCAGTATGGGCTGATAAAAAAGCTCTGGAGATGGAAGTGCTGATAATTACATAACAGTGTAAATGTCTTTAATGTCACTGAATGATACACTTAAAAATTGTTAAAATGGAGGCGCCTGAGTGGTTCAGTCAGTTAAGCAGCCAAGTATTGTTTTCAGCTCAGGTCATGATCTCAGGGTGGTGAGATGGAGACTCAAGTTGGGCTCTGTGCTGGGCGTTGAACCTGCTTAAGATTCTTTCTTCCTCTCCCTCCACCCCTCCCTCCACCCCTCTCCCTCTCTAAAAAAAATTTTGTTAAAATGGTAAATTGTATGTTATGAATATTTTATGACAATATAAAAAGCATATATTTTACAAAATCATTACTTAAAAGGTCCTTAAAAAGAGCAATTTTACATTCAAGTTCAGTATTGCTAAAAACTTAAAAAGAAAATATAAGATAAAAATATAACTAAGACCAAACTAATATTTCACTGCTTTTTTTTAAAGCCATGAATAATACTTTGGATGAAACACCCTACATGCATATTCAACATCTCCCAAATTTCAAAGTTTGTCTCGCAAAAGCTGGGTTATTTTTGGTGTATGAAAATATGTCTCTATATAATTTGCAGTAAACACTCTATTTTTAATCATCTCAGTTCCTATTTCCTCCAAAGAACACATTTTTGAGGCTATCAAATACTGTATGTTGTTAATTCTTATAATTTATAGTTTTCAATATCTCACTCATTTCTTAGAAATGTTCTATAAATTTCTGAATATTTTTTATCTAAAACTGGCTCTAAGTAAGAAATTACTAAAAGGCCAATAATGGGAGAGTCAGATTCTTGTTTTCAGGGAAATACAGTTACTACTCAACTGTAAAAGCCTGGACAAGTTCTTTCTTTTTAGGTTTTTATTTTAATAAAATGTTAATAAGATAAACAGTCATGTTCTTATCACAACCAAGTGCACTCCTTGATCCCACATCACCCATTTAACCCATCCCCCCTCATCTCCCCTCTGGTAACCACTGGTTTGTTCTCTATAGTTAAGAGTCTGCTTCTTGGTTTGCCTCTCTCTTTTTTCCCCTTTGCTCATTTGTTTTGTTTCTTAAATTCCACATATGAGCAAAATCATATGGTATCTGTCTTTCTCTGATTTATATCAGTTAGCATAATACACTATAGCTCTATCCATGTCTTTGCAAATGGCAAGATTTCATTCTCTTTTATGGCTGAATACAATATTCCATTGTATATATAATGCCACTTCTTCTATTGATATTGCTGCTTCCATATCTTGGCTATTTTTTTTTTAAAGATTTATTTATTTATTTGAGAGAGCGAGAATGAGAGAGAGAGAGAGTACATGAGTGGGGAGGGTCAGAGGGAGAAGCAGGCTCCTCGCTGAGCAGGGAGCCCGATGCGGGACTCGATCCCAGGACTCCGGGATCATGACCTGAGCCGAAGGCAGTCGCTTAACCAACTGAGCCATCCAGGCGCCCTATATCTTGGCTATTGTAGATAATGCTGCTATAAACATTGGGGTGCATGTATCCCTTTGAATTAGTATTTTCATTTCCTTTGGGTAAATACCCAGTAGTGCAATTAGATCTATTTTTAACTTTGTGAAGAACCTCCATACTGTTTCCAGAATGGCTGCACCAGTTTGCACTCCCACCAACAGTGCGGAGAGCGTTCCCCTTTCTCCGCATCCTCACCAACACCAGTTGTGTCTTGTGTTGTTGATTTTAGCCATTCTGACAGGTGTGAGGTGATATCTCATAATAGTTTTGATTTGCATTTCCCTGATAATAAGTGATATTGAGCATCTTTTCATGTGTCTGTTGGCCATCTGTATGTCTTCTTTGGAAAAGTGTCTTCATATCTTCTGCCCATTTTTAATTGCATTATTAGTTTTCTGGGTGTCGAGTTTTATAAATTCTTTATATATTTTGGATATGGCATTTGAAAAAGCTTCTTCCATTCCATAGGCTGCCTTTTAGGTTTTGTTAATTGTTCCCTTTGCTGTGCAGAAGCTTTTTACTTTGATGTAGTTCCAATAGTTTATTTTTGCTTTTGTTTCCCTTGCCTCAGGAGATATATCTAGAAAGATGTTGTTATGACTGATGTCAGAGAAATTCTGCTTGAGCTCTCTTCTAGGACTTTTATGGTTTCAGGTCTCACATTTAAGTCTTTCACCCATTTTGAATTTATTTTTGTAGATGGTTTAAGAAAGTGGTCCAATTTCATTCTTCTGCATGTTGCTGTCCAATGGGAACAACACCATTTGCTGAAGAAACTGTCTTTTTCCCTTTGGATATTCTTTCCTGCTCTGCTGAAGATTAACTGACCATACAGTTGTGGGCTCATTTCTGCATCTTCTATTCTGTCCCATTGATCTGTGTGTCTGTTTTTGAACCAGTACCATACTATCTTGATGACTATGGCTTTGTAATATAGCTTGAAGTCCAGAATCATGATGCCTCCAGCTTTGCTTTTCTTTTTCAAGAAAGTTTTGACTATTCGGCATCTTTTTGGTTCCATACAAATTTTAGGATTGTTTGTTCTGGTTCTGTGAAAAAAGCTGTTGGTTTTTGGGTTTTTTTTTTTAGATTTTATTATTTATTTGACAGAGAGAGAGACAGCCAGAGAGGGAACACAAGCAGGGGGAGAGGGAGAGGGAGAAACAGGCTCCCCGCAGAGCAGGGAGCCCGATGCAGGGCTCAATCCCAGGACCCTAGGATCATGACCTGAGCCAAAGGCTGACGCCCAACCGACTGAGCCACCCAGGCGCCCCAAAAAGCTGTTGGTATTTTGATAGGGATTGCATTAAATGTGTAGATTGCTTTGGGCAGTATAGACATTTTAACAATATTTGTTCTTCCAATCCATGAGCATGGAATATCTTTCCTTTTTTTTTTTTTTTTAAGATTTTATTTATTTATTTGACAGAGAGAGACACAGCGAGAGAGGGAACACAAGCAGGGGAGCGTGAGAGCGAGAAGCAGGCTTCCCGCCGATCCGCAAGCCCGAAACATGGCTCGATCCCAAGACCCTGGGATCATGACCTGAGCCAAAGGCAGATGCTTATTAACAATTCAGCCACCCAGGCGCCCCTCTTTCCATTTCTTTTTGTCCTCTTCAATTTCCTTCATCAATATTTTATAGTTTTCAGAGTACAAGTCTTTCATCTCTTTGGTTAGGTTTATTCCTAAGTACCTTATGGGTTTTGGTGCAATTGTAAATGGAACTGTTTTCTAAATTTCTCTTTCTGCTGCTTCATTATTGGTATATAGAAATGCTACAGACTTCTGTAGACTGATTCTGTATCCTGCTACTTTACTGATTTTATCAGTTCCCACAGTTTTTTGGTGGAGTCTTTCAGGTTTTCTATATACAGTATCACATCATCTGTAAGTAATGAAAGTTTTACTTCTTCCTTACTGATTTGGAGGCCTTGACAACAGCAGCTCTTAAGCAGGATTTTATTCATCCTCTAGGGGAATAAGGTGCCACTTTTCTGAAGGCACGGAGTACATCAACACCCTTAAAAGGGAAATTACTCAAAACACAAATTAACCTGTGACCACTCCACCTAAGCTTTCTGGCAGTGCTCAACCTGCCAATGCACACCTTAGCCACTCGCCCCCTTAAAAAGGCACTGATACTAGTCGTCTTAAAGTCTAAAATACCTAATCCTGGCTAGCCCTGTGCACTGCAAACAGAAGCTATGCACAGCGGTAAGCTTTTCCCTTGTACAAATACTCAATTTATTAGAATTCTTCCCAAATAACACAAACCCACGTAATGTCCCACTATGTTTAAACCACATCCTTGTAGACTTGAGGGTATCTGGTAGCTCCATCCTGATATTTGGTGAAATATTTAGACAGCATTAACTTGAGAACAACTGGTTGCACAATACAGCATACTGTTCTATCTCTGTTGTACCAGAGAACTCCTTACAACCAAAACATTACATTTATTTGTCTTTGTTAAAATAAGCAAAAACATACAAATCATCTAGATACATAGCAAAAATGTGTTGTGAGGGGCGCCTAGGTGACTCAGTAGGTTAAGTGTCTGCCTTCTGCTCAGGTCATGATCCCTGGGTCCTGGGATCGAGTCCTGCCTTAGGCTCCCTGCTGGAGCCTGCTTCTCCCTCTCCCTCTGCCCCTTCTCCCACTCATGCTCGCTCACTCACTCTCTCAAATAAATAAATAAAATCTTTTTAAAAAAATGTGTTGTGAGAACAAGCTGTGATTGATGCTTCTGAGCTTTTTGCAAGAAACTGTCACTTTTTTCATATAGTCATCAGTGGGTCATCCTGCATCTTGATGCTTTTCTAGCATTGGTAGGCTTAAAGAAATAAATCAGATTATTCCCAAGCAAAGCACTAATACAAATGATAAGTTTGGAAGTTCATAATTTATCTTCACGTAGACTACATGGAAGAAAGATTCAAACATTTAAATGAACTTAATATATCCCTACAGGAAACTGGAATGAAATTATTAACAGAAAGAAACTATTTTATATAAGAAATGTTAGTTTGGTTAAAATGTGCTGAGAAAAGGTGCTTTATTCATTTTCTTAAATATACTGTTCTTTCAGCATATTGGAAATGACCATTGCAACTCATCTGACCATGAATGTAAATGTCCTATGTGACTCTTTTCATGTATTTTTCAGTTTGATGTAGTGAAGAAATGGCTACTAGATCCAATTTTTTTATTAAAACATTTTTATATATTATATAATATATAGAGATGCACAATGAATTTTCACAGACCGAACAGACATATATAACCAGCACTCAGATCAAGAAAAATTACCAGCATCCTACTGTCCCCCTTGTTCTCTGTTCTGGTCATTTCCTGCCCCTCTGTAAGGGTAACCACTATCCTGACTTGTGCAGAGATCAGTGTGCGTGCTTTTCTACATTACACAAATGTAATCACAGAGTACTCTTTTGTATCTGATTTCTTCTGCTCAACATTATGTTTGAAAGATTCATCCACATAGTTGCACAGAGTTGTAGAATATTCATTTTATTGCTGTATAATATTCCATTATATAAATATATAATTTATTTAACCACCATATCACTAATGGGCATTTATGCAGTTTCCAATTTGGGGCTAATACAAATGTGCTATGAACAGTCTAGCTGTGCTACCAGAATGTGCAGTTACGCACACTTTAAGACATGTTCTTTAGGTGAACATGCCCAAGTATTTTGTTGGGTATATACTTAGGAGTGAAATTGCAAGGTCACAGAGTATGAATACATTTAGCTTCCATAGTTCCTCCCAATCTTCTAAAAGGTTATTCCATTCAACACTCTTACTAGAAATATTAGAGAACTCTTGCTGCTTCACATCCTTACAACACTCAATACTGTCTGTTTTGCATTTTAGCCATTCTCGTGGGTATGTAGTCGTATTGTATTATGGTTGTAGTGTGCATTTCTCTAACGACTAATAAAGTTGAGCACCTTTTAATATGTTAATGGCCATTTTAATATCTCTTTATTAAGTCCCTATTGAAATCCTTTGCCTGTTTTTTCTACTGGGTTGTCAGAATTTTTCTTAATAATTTGTTAAGTTTGTATTTTCTGAACACAAGTACTTTTTTGTTGGAGGAGGGTAATATATTATTTATACTCTTGACAAACATTCATGTAACACATACAATGTGCTGGCAAGGCAGTGGTCTAAGTGCTTTACAAATATTAATGGTATCTTTTGATAAAGAGAAGTGCTTAATATTAATGTAGTCCAATTTATCATTTTTGTTTTATGGCTAGAGCTTTATTGTACTGTTTGTCCTAAGATCTCAAAGACGTCCTCCCATATTTTTTCCTCTAAGAGCTTTACAGTTTTGCTTTTCACTTTTACATATCCAGTCTGAAATTGATTTTTGTATATACAGTTATGATATAGGCGTTAAGATAGCTTTTTCTATATGGATATAAATCATCTAGTACCGTTTATTGAAAAGCCTACTCTTTACCACTGTACTGAAAGCCAACTTTGTCATAAATCAGATGAGCCATGTAGGTTTGGATCTGTTTCTGGACTCTCTGTTCTACTGGTTGGTTCATATTTTCTCATGTCAAAATGTCTTAATTCAGTGTTTCTCAAACTTTCAAGTGCCTGAGAATAACGTAGAGAAACTGTTGAAACACAGACTCTTTGGCCTCAACCCCAGAGATTCTGATTCAATAAGGGGTTGAGAAACTGCATTTCTAACAAGCTCCCAGGTGATGCTGATGCTGACAGTCCAAGGACCACAATACGATAAGCAATAATATAGTTAAATAATACAGTTTTATAACAGAGCTTGCTATCTGGCGACGTATATATGCCACCTCAGTACTTCATGCCTGCCTTAGCTATTCTTAGCCCTTTACATTTCCATATGAATTTTAAAGTAAGCTTGAGCTCCACAAAATCAAAAAACAACAGCAACACAACTACAAAAACAAAAAGTCAAACTCCGGGATTCTGTTAAGGATTGCATGATTATGTAGGTTAATTTGAGAAGACTTGAAATTTTAATATATTGAGTCCTCCATGAACATAGCAGATGCTCCCATTTATTTAAGTCTTCATTGCTTTCTCTTATAATGTTTTGTAGATTCTAGTATAGAGGTCTTGCAAACTTAAGATAGATTTATTTCTTAAAATGTCATATCTTTGACCTTTGTAGGTGCTATCTTTTTTTCCCTTTGTAATTTATTTTTAAATTGTGGTAAAATACATATAACATAAAAATTATCATCTTAACCTTTTCTTTTTTTTAAGTAGGATCCATGCCCAGCACAGAGCCCAATGCAGGGCTTGAACTCATGACCCTGAGATCAAGACCTGAGCTGAGATCAAGAGTCAGATGCTTAACCAACTGAGCCACCCAGGTGCTCCACCATCTTTTTTTTTTTTTTTTTTTAAGACTTATTCATTTATTTGAGAGAGAGAGAAAGAAAGATAGCACATGAGCGGGGCAGGGACAAAGGGAGAGGGAAAATCTTCAAGCAGACTTCCTGCCAAATGCGGAGCCCGACTTGGGGCTCAATCCCAGGACCCTGAGATCATGACCTGAGCAGAAATCCAGAGTCACACTTAACCGACTGAGCCACCCAGGAGCCCCAAGGCAGCCCACCATCTTAACCATTTTTTTAAGTGCACAGTTCAGTTAAGTACATTTACATGGTTGTTCAACTGATCTCCAGGACTCTTTCCACCTTGCACCTGAAATCCTGTACCCATTAGACATCAACTCCCCAATACTCTCCGTTCTCTGGCAACCACCATTCTACCTCTCTTTCTATGCATTTGACTATTCTAAGTACCTCAGGTAAGTGGAATCATACAGTTGTATATGCTATCTTTCCTTAAGTCCATTTATTTTTACTTGAGTCTGCTAACTCAAGTAATTTGATGAAATAGTGCCTCACAGAAGTACGACTGCTGGCTAAAAATCCAGTTTTTTAAAAAAGAAGAAGCTTAAGAAATTTGGTGTGTTCAACTTGCAGCACTTTGAAAATTAGGACAGTGCTAAAGAATGCTGTGTCATGGGGCACCTGGGTGGCTCAGCCGGGCTCCTTGCTCAGCGGGGAGCTTGCTTCTCCCCTTCCCACTCCCCCTACTTGTGTTCCCTCTCTCACTGTCTCTCTCTCTGTCAAATAAATAAATAAAATCTTTAAAAAAAAAAAAAGAATGCTGTGTCATTTGCAACCATACACTTGTATATGAGATGGAATTCTCACCATTTTCACCCTTCCGGGCAAAGGTCAGAAACAACTCAAATATAAGTGATAACATTTGTGAACTGTCTTTTTTTTTAAGATTTTATTTATTTATTCATGAGAGATAGAGAGAGAGAGGCAGAGGGAGAAGCAGGCTCCCCGCGGAACAAGGAGCCCGATGCGGAACTCGATCCCAGGACCCTGGGATCATGACCTGAGCTGAAGGCAGACGCTTAACCGACTGAGCCACCCAGGCGTCCCTGTGCAACTGTCTTAAGAGAAGTTCTCTCATTTCTCAACTCATTGACCAGAACCTATGAGAGGTGATTCACTGATCCAGTAAGCTTTTATAAGTGTACAATATCTATATACTCTATAATATTACTTATTATTAACATTATTAATATTTATATCATAAATTTATAATATAGAAATATTATTACCATGAAAGTTGAAATAAACTCTAGTAATATCTCTTACTTATAGTTACAGTGTTTTATAAGTTAAAGAATCAATCCACGTCGGCAAGTGTTGACAGATACTTTGAGAGCAAAAGGAAGACTGCTCTGCACGCCTCAGGAGGAGGCGTATCTCTTTAAGATACGCCACCTGGGCTGGTGCTCAGACTCATACTAAAAAAAGAACTGTAATAATCTAACATCTGAGCAAACTCAGTTAGCTGAAATGAAATAGCCAATGAATACCACTGTAACTCACACCAAAAAGTAAATTTTAATATCATGACACGCTATGTATATGGCATTCACGAAACATTGCCATCATTCCCAGAAGAGCAGCAAAGAAAATTCTGTAACACCCTCAAAGAAAATCTGGAGTGTTGTTTCTATTAAAAACAAATTTCCTTTTCACTCTTATCACTGCACATTTCCAATAATCTTCTTCCAGAGGTCACTGGGATCCTTTATATGACAGCCAGCCAGTCTGCTCCTTTAAACATGAAGGAAGGGGCTTTCAGATAGCTGCTTTTCCACATATAAATCAAAGCCAACTCAGACCTCTCTTTGTGAGTCCATAATTGTTTGGCTACACTCAAGCCAAATCAGATGATGCTTACCCAGGTCAGGCTGACTTCACAATAAAGGAACAAAGAAATACTATAAAAAGCAGAACTATTCCCCCTTCTAATGAACTATTTAAAAAAGCATCCGTTGTTAAAATTTGTATCAAATGACAAGTTAAAATTCCCAATTTAGGCTATAAATTATCCCCAGTAGAACTGCCGTCCAAATTCCCAGGCCTTGTCCTGTAGACCATTTAAAATCTGTCAGGAATCTGTTTTCCCATAAGTCTCACTATTGCCCTAACCAAATCTTCCAACCCAGCTAACCCAATACAATCACACTTCCCCATCTCCTTGCCTTTGCTCTTGCTATCACTCCATCTAAACCCCATCTGTCTTTCAAGGCCTGATTCAAATCCTTCCTTAGTGAACAAAGCCTTCTTTGCTCTGTCCTAAACATTTTCTTCTTTTCTGAGCAGTTAGGGGATTCATTTATCTGTGCTATCCATTTGTAGTTTAGACTGCCTGGTATTGCTAATTACATTTCCCTGAGTTTATCTGATGTGAGCTAAATTAAAAATTCCACGAAGGCAAGTCCTATGCTTTATACCTTTATTTTCTTCCACACTATCTAGGAGTAGGCTTGGCAAATCCTGAGATCCAAATCTCCTGTCATTACAACATTTTCAAAGCTCTGTTCTTTGCTCTGTAGATTTTCATATAGAAAGCAGACATCAGAAAGAGATTAAGCTGTTGGTCATTTGTCTGCCTCAAAAAAAAAAAAAAAAAAGGCCTTCTACATTCTGGAGATTCCAGTTCATCCAGTGCATCACCAGATGCACTTTTCATACCGTCGTAAGAAACAGACCTATTTAGGGCGCCTGGGTGGCTCAGTTGGTTAAGCGACTGCCTTCGGCTCAAGTCATGATCCTGGAGTCCCGGGATCGAGTCCCGCATCGGGCTCCCTGCTCAGCAGGGGGTCTGCTTCTCCCTCTGACCCTCTTCCCTCTCGTGCTCTGTCTCTCATTCTCTCTCTCAAATAAATAAATAAAATCTTTAAAAAAAAAAAACAGACCTATTTAAAACATATAAACTATCTTAAAGCTGAATTTTTCATCCTTGAATACCATGTTAGTTCATAATGTCAAAAAGCCTAAGAGCTTTCTTTAGCTTCAGTGATGGCCAAAAGCAGAAGCACAAAGCCATAGATTGGAACAAGACTTCTTAATATCAACTGTATTACCAACTTAGCTTAAGTCCTGTATATTTCTGTATTTGGGACTTTTCTTTCTTAAGGCTTTTTCCTCTACCTTCCATTAATGTTCTTCATCATCACTGATTCTGAATGACAGTAAGATACACTTTAAAATTAAAATGTATGCAATCAGGGGGGTGCCTGGGTGGCTCAGTCGTTAAGCGTCTGCCTTCAGCTCAGGTCATGATCCCAGAGTCCTGGGATCGAGCCCCACATCAGGCTCCCTGCTCCGCGGGAAGCCTGCTTCTCCCTCTCCCACTCCTCCTGCTTGTGTTCCCTCTCTCGCTGTATCTATCTCTGTCAAATAAATAAAACCTTTAAAAAAATAATAATAAAATAAAATAAAATAAAATAAAATGTATGCAATCAGAACTGTTTATTCTTAAAATGGTTTATCAAATAACATTTCAATGATCTTGCTATTGCTCAAAATAGTTTTTAGACTTCATTTTTTTATTTGATATATACAGAGGATTATAAGTAACTAAAGTTTAAGTTATAAAGTGTAATATAAACACCTGTGAATCTGGGACTAGTTTTTTTAACTTATCATTACATTTATAAAACTCATCCATGTTGTTGCTTATAGCTATAGTTCATTTATTTTCACTTCACTGTTGTGTAATATTTCATAACTGTGATATAAAATATCACAATTTCTCCTGTGAACAACATTTAGGTTGCTTCCAGTTTCCCTGCCATGATGACAAATATTGCTATTATGAGACATTCATACACATATCTACTGATGCAGACTCAAGAGTTTCTTAGGTATACTTCTAAGTCTGCATTTTCTGAAACACCTGTTATACACAACTTCTTAGTGTTCTACATCTCTCTGGTGTGGATAAGCATGGGTTGCATTTTTTTTATTCTGGTTTTTAATTTCAAATTATTTCTGGGGCACCTGGGTGGCTCAGTCGGTTGAGCGTCTGATTCTTGATTTTGGCTCAGGTCCTGATCTCAGGGTTGTGAGATTGAACCCCCTGTTGGGCTCACACTGGGCATGGGGACTGCTCAAGATTTTCTCTCTCTACCTCTTTCTCTGCCCTTCCCCACACAGCTCCTGCATATGCATACGCACACTCTTGCTCTCTTAAAAAAAAAAGAAATTCTAAAAGTTACATTTCCCCTCCCAAATCAAAGAAGTCTAATAACAAAAGTTTTTCAGCTATCTTTTGATTAATACATGCTTTATTTCTTTAAACATCCCATATGTAGCTGGTCTATACTATGAATCGGAAAACTGTTGTCTTTGTTGACTCTCAGTCATGGTGGCTTGCCTTCTTTTCTCTCTCTTAATCTTTAATTGTGAGCTCACTGCTCAGTTTTAATTTGGGACTGTTAATGTTTTCCTCCAGAGAAATTGGTTTCTGCTGCCACAGCAAGGCTGCACCATGAATCCAGGATTCCTTCAGACCTGCTTGAGGGTCTTAGCTTAGTAGAAAGTTCTGAAACTGCTATTAGGTCAGTTAATTCCATCCCTCACAGCTGCCTCTGATCTCTGATCATGGGAGTCTCTGGTCTCTGGTCCATGAGTCCCCCTTCTTTATGTTAACCTATGTGTTTGGGTTTATTTCGTAATGCCTCCCTGTTTCCTTCACCACTAAAGACCCAATAGGGCAAGCCACAAGTGGGAAACCCAGTAAGAGACACAGGCAGGTTGAGAGAAGTTTAATGGCGGTCTGAACACATCCCAGACAGCCTGTTTTTATCTTCAACCCCAAATAAGAATGGTTAGCTAGCCATGAGGCAGTGATGGGCTTTGCTCATTTTCTGTATAGCTTTGTGCCAGAGGTTTTTTCCTTTAACTTTTTATTTTCAGATTTATTTTTCTCCTTCAGAAAAATTTCAAGGATAATACAAAGAATTCCTATATAGTCTTCAACCAAGTTAACTGTGCCACACAACCAATAGTTTAATCTCCAGACCTTAGATTCTACTAAAAATGCCATTTACAGACTTAAAATAAAGTCTAATTAACTGTATTTTTATACCCATTAACACAAGAAGTTGCTTGAAATCCTGTATTAATACCTCAGGGTATTTTAGAAGATGTCAATTACCTATGCTATTTTTATACACAAGTTTCCTGCCTGGTGAATTCTTAAGGTTTTGCATTCATCCTAGCTATCTTTCTGTTTGCTGTTTCTGGTGACTCTCAATCATGAGGGCGTATAATTCAACTCAAGACATCAATGACCTGTGTTAGATGCTAAAGGTCAAAATTACCACAAGTGGAGCTCTAAACAGTATATCCCTCCACCTGAATTTGGAGTTTCTTTTGAACAGAGGTTTCCAATAATATTTGAGAAAAACTAGCCTGTTTGGGCCTTAAAAAAAAAAGAAAAGAAAACTTTATACTAAATGTGGATACTGAGCAACATCCTTTTCTTCTGCATCTACATTCTTTCCACTTAACACATCAGGTAAGCTGTGAGTATTTCGTGTTATACTTCTGAAATTGATGACAAGGACTAATCTACACTGAAACCAAAATCTTAATAAACTCATCGATCTTAAATATTCTAGGTCTAAATAACACCTATGCATTTTTCCTTTTAGGTTATTCTTAGTGACTTTATTGAAATATAAGACAGGTACAACAAAATAAACCCGTATTTAGTGTAGAGTTTGCTGTTTTCACAAATGTATACACCTATGTAACCACCATGAAAATCAAGATATACAAATTTCCATCAGCCCAAAAAGTTCCCTGGAAATCAACCTGTGATCTATTCTCTGTCATTATGATTTAGTTTTATCTACTTTAGAATTCCAACTAAATGGAGTCAGGCTTCTTTAACTCAAAATTATGTTTTTCAGATTCACCCACACTGTTGAATGTATCAGCACTTCATTTCTTTTTATTGCTCAGTATCATTTCTTCAGCTGGATATTGTAGTTTATCACTCACTTGTTGATGAACATTTGGGTTTTTTCCAGTTTTAAGCTATTATGAATTAAACAGGTATGAACATTTGTATTTATGTCTTTGTGGAGATATATATTTTCATTTCTCATAGAAAAATACCTAGAGGTAGCACTGATGATTAACTCCATGAGAAAATACCAAACTGTGTTCCAAAGTGGTTGTACCATTTTGCATTACATTACATTTACAGTGAATTAAGAGTTCCATCTACCCCTCACAGTATTGTCTTTTAAGTGGTGGAGAGTGGTGTCTTGTAGTTTTAAAATGCATTTTCCCAATGACTACTAGTATTAAGCATTGTTCATATTCTTGTTGGTCATTCATATATCTTTGGTGGAAGATCTGTTCAAATCCTTTCTCCATTTTTAATTGGTTTGTCTTATTATTATTGAGTTGGAAGAGGTCTTTACTTACTCTGAAAAAAAAGTCCTTTGTGAGATGTATGTACTGTGAATATTGCTCAGTCTGTTCTTGTCTTTTCATTTTCGTAATGATGTCTTTCAAAAAGCAGATTTTAATTTTAATGCAGTCCAATATATCTTTTAATCCAATTTTCCTACTATGGTTCATGCACTTAAGTGTTCTAGCGGAAAATTGCTCATTACCCCAATTATACAACAATTTTACCTTAAGGAAATGTAGGAGATTTAGGTCAATGACTGACTTTTATAAATAAATTCCTTTGTAATTTCTTTATTGATCCACAGACTAAGTATGTTGTTTAATTATTTGGTTTCCAAATATTTGGAGTTTTTCTAGATATCTAATAACTATTTTTTTTTTTTTAAAGATTTTATTTATTTATTTGAGACAGAGAGAATGAGATACAGAGAGCATGAGAGGGAGGAGGGTCAGAGGGAGAAGCAGACTCCCTGCCGAGCAGGGAGCCCGATGCGGGACTCGATCCAGGGACTCCAGGATCATGACCTGAGCCGAAGGCAGTCGCTTAACCAACTGAGCCACCCAGGCGCCCTCTAATAACTATTTATGTAAAATTTAATTCACTGTGGAAAGAGATTATATTCCATATGATGTTTTTTTTTAATTGAGACTTATTTAATTGGGCCAGTATATGGTCTTGCTGACCATACCATGTGCCCTTGAAAAAACTATGTATTCTGAGTGTATTATTCTATAAATATACAGAATGTAAGAATCATCATCTGTGACTCTTTCCTTTATGAAATGGTCTTCCTCACATTCCAGCAGCTGTGGTAGCCCCAATCTCTGTCCTCAGAAAGATTGCTGAATTGCTTGCGGAGTTTTAGCTTCCTTGCATGTAAGACACTGAGATTTAGCCATAGGATAGAAACAAAAAACCACCCAATGTCATTCCCTTCTTCCAAGCAAAAAATAAATAAATAAAAAATCTCCAGAATCTTTCTGCATTTTGTCTATAGTTTGTTATTTTTATCTGCAGAAGGATGGTTCCAATCAGAGCTTACTTGGCCATCACAGAAGCAGAAGTCCTCCAAATAAATTTTAGAATCAGCTTGTTGATTTCTGCAAAGAAAAAAAGCCTACTGGGAATCCAATCGCCATTAATTTATAGCTCAATTTTGGGAGAACTGTCAAGTCAACAATGTTGAGTCTTCCAATCTATGAACATTGTAATTTTTCCATTTATTTAGATCTTCTTTAATTTCTCTCATTATATCATTTTTAGTATATAAGTCTTACACTTCAGTTAAATTTATCACTAAATATTTGGTATCTTATGCTATTCTAAATAGTTTTTAAATGTCTTTCCCAATTATTCATTGCTAGGAATATATAAACACAACTGATTTTTTTTTAAAGATTTTATTTATTTGAGACACAGTGAGAGACTGAGAGAGAGCATGCACGAGAGAGAGCATGAGCAGGGGGAGGGACAGAGGGACAGGGAGAAGCAGACTCCCCGCTGAGCAGAGAGCCCGTCACAGGGGGCTCAATCCCAGGATCCCGGGATCATGAACATGCATACATTTGGGAAGCTGAGCTGAAGGCAGACACTTAACCAACTGAGCCACTCAGGCGCCCCACAACTGATTTTTTTTTTTAATTGACCTTGTATTCTTCTCAGACCTTGCCTATTACTTCCAGTAGCTTTCAAGTCAATTCTTTAGGGTTACCTATGTATACAATTGTGTCATCTATGCATACTGATAGTTTTTTTTGGGTTTTTTTTTTTTTTTAAGATTTTATTTATTTATTTGAGAGAGAGAATGAGAGAGAGAGAGCATGGGGGGGGAGGGTCAGAGGGAGAAGCAGACTCCCCGCCGAGCAGGGAGCCTGATGCGGGACTCGATCCCGGGACTCCAGGATCATGACCCGAGCCGAAGGCAGTCGCTTAACCAACTGAGCCACCCAGGCGCCCTATGCATACTGATAGTTTTATATCTTCCTTTCCAATCCACATACCTTTTGCATCTTCTTCATGTCTTACTGCACTAGCTGGGGGATTTCCAATACAATGGAAAACTGAAGTGCCATTTTCCTGATCTTAAGGAGGAAAGACTTTTTCATCAATAATGATTTTAATTAGAGATTCTTCAGTGATGTCCTTTACCAGGTTGACATTCCCTTGTATTCCTAGTTTACTAAGATATAATATACATATTTTATATTATAAAGTAAAACTAATACAAAGTTTGTTGAATTTTTTTCAAATGCTTTTCTGCTTCTACCGAGATAATCATTTGGCTTCTTCCTTTTGCTATACTAATAAGATGAACTGCATTGATTGTTTCATATTAATCCAGTTTTGCCCTCTTGAGATAAACACTATTTGGTCATGACTTATTATCCTTTTTTGCACTGCTGCTTCCTATATTTTGTCCAGTTTTGTAGTTGCTTTACAGTAAAAGTTCAAAGTCAGTACCAGTTACTCCAATGTGGCTAGAAGTAAACCCACAAATAAGTATTAACCTTAAGCCATGGTTAACAGTGAAGAAAGAAGTCTAGCAGTTACCAAAGTAGATGGTGGTAAGAAGAGAGCCTTGATCCCACTAATCCTATTATTCATTCTGCCTATTCCTGAAGTAGGATATATACAAGGAACTCAGTTCGACTACAGTCAAAAAATATTTAATAATTCTCTGTTTAATAACAGTTAACCTACAAACTGATACAAAAAATAAAGCATGCCTATCTCTTACTTCTTTAAAAGTTACCAACTTAAAACCCAGAGATCACTACAATGTTCATTATCAATACATGCCTATTAAATTAAAATGTACAAGTAACATTTTGAGAGACAAGTATTCAAACCAGAAAGAAAATCAAAATCCTGACCTATAACTGCTTAATATAGGATGTATCATCGTGTAATGTTAACACAAACTATCAGAAGTATCACGGCTATCTTGCAAAGTTCTATTGCCTGTCCTAGAAAATTAAGAAATGAGTATGCCCTAAAAGAAAAACAGGCAATCATTTTAATCTGTAAAAATGGTTTGCAAACTATTTTATGTTCATAGATAAGCATTTATTAAACAGCTTTAAAATTAACAGCAGCAACAGAAAATATGTACCATATAATGTACAACCTCGAAAGGTCTTTTTCCTTTTTTCATTTACAGAGACCTTGAGGCTTCAGAGCGGACACTCAGAAGGCAAGCTGCCAGTATCAATTCACACTGAAGCAAAACTTCTGCCAATGAAAACTGAAACACCTGTATGAATTAAGTAAATTGTTCCCATTTTCAACAATGAAAGGAAATTAAAAGCATTACTGAATGTCACTGACTTGGCCCATCTGAAAGGAAATAACGTAGATAACAGCTAATTTTAAATTATCAAGCCGATACAACACAAATGGCTCTCTAAAACAATATGGGTTATTTTTACTATGAGTCATTCAGTTTTCCTGAAATGTGTGGATCAAATATCTCAGGAACAGCACTACATTATGACAACCTTAAAAAAATAAAGTATTCCTTTTAGGATAAGCTTCTGACACTGCTGAATGAAAACCTTCTCCCAACATATCTCACATATATTTCAACATGCTCCACCAATAGGAAAACACTACTAAAAATGTCTCCAAAAAAAGAAATTTTACCATTTTAGTCAACTTTAAGACAGTTCACTAAAACTGAACAAAATTCAGGAATAATTCATTTATTCAATAAATATTTAACAAATATCTGATAGTAACTACAGTCCCCATCCCTTCAAGTGCTTACAATCCACCGGTAGGAGTATGAAGACTTGTATTATTCTTGCTCTTCTATTAACTAAAGATACTTCCTAGTCTCAGGATTTGATAGGCCCAGTTCCAGGCCCCCACACCGCTGCCACAGAAGGGAAATGGCCGCCCAGCAGGAAAGAGTGTGCCCTTCCTTTCCTCTCTGCTCCCTTCTCCCCCACGTCTACAGCCAATTTCAAACAGGTCTTCTCCACTTAGGAATTCTTATTCCTTGAAAACAGAATGCTCTCCCGCAAACCAGTAATGAGATGGCCCCGCTCATCCCTGAAGCTATGGGTGCACCAGCTCTACCTACTCAGATACTTTCAGGACATTCTCGAATTTGATCCTCAAAGCAAGTTTTCAGGGCTGAGGAAGGGGCACACCCCCCTTCCCTCATTACACAGATGAAGAAGATAAAACAAGCGGTTATCCTTCACATCACATAGCACTACCTAAAATTATAAAACTAAGTGGAGCAATGCTGCATCGAGTTATGGGACAGAAATAAATCCTCTCCAGGGTTCAAGCATATTTCATTCATTCCTCTGCATCCATTTATTGAGCAATAGCTATGACTGAAGCATTGAAAGACTATACGGGGCCTTGTAGAAGACCCAGAGAAGAACAGAGCCCAGTCCCTGAAATGGGGAGCTTATAGTCTTGTGGGAGTGATAAGACATAAACATAAATAATTATAATATAAGCCCAAATATGGTCCTTGTTAAAAGAAAGGCACAGAAAGAAGTTCAAGAGTTCAGAAGGGGGACAGCACCTGAAAGTGTTCCCTTTTGCCTCAAATAGTCTTTTGGAGTAATAGATAAAGGATCTTTATATACAGGATATTCAATTATATAGGATATAAATTTCAATGAAATTCTTCATTGAAACCATGGGCCACTTCTAATTCATCTTATTATCTGCTTCAGTATCATGCACAAAGAAGGAATATCAGGAAGGACTGATAAATGCAAGATGAGTTGACAATGGCTCATCTGGATTTTTCTAGTGTAGTCTGTATGCTTCCTTTGGGATCAACAAAAGAAGGGGGTGGTGCAGATCACAAAGTATCCTTGGGGCTCCTAAAGCCGTCCTCACGTATAAGTTCCATGCTCTACTTCTTATGAACTAAAGATTTTCCTGGAATTAAAAAATTCATCTCCTTAGAAGAGTTAGGCCTGGCACTAGGCATCACTGTAATCAAACAGTTTTCCTCCAAAAAGATCAGTCCTCAGGTCAGTTCTGACTTGGATGAGAGTTGGAGGAGGACAGAGAGCAAAAAAAGGATGTATTATAAAGCCCTTGGGGGAAAAGTATGAAACTCAAATTTATGACCTTCATTGCAAGTTAGGAGAGATGAGTTACCCACCCCAGAGGTTACCAGAGTTAACTACTTCAGAAGAACTTCACAGTAGAGAGGAACAAGAAGGCGGGGTGCTGGGGTAGGGGATCGGAAAGGCAAACGAGAGACTAAGAGAATCTTAACTCTAGGAAACAAACTGAGGGTTGCTGGAGGGGAGGTGGGTGGAGGATGGGATAACTGGGTGATGGACACTGGAGAGGGCATTTGAAGTAATGAGCACTGGGTATTGTATGCAACTGATGAATCACTAAATTCTACCTCTGAAACTAATAATACAGTGTATGTTAATTGAGTTTAAATTTTAAAAATTTTTAAATAAAAATAATTTAAAAAGAAAGAAACAGGAAAAAAAAGGAAAAGTTTTTTAAAAAGGAAAAAATATATCCCCACCCCCTGGAAATGCTAAAAAAAAAATTGAACTGCTTGAATATAGAGTATTTTAGTGTCTTTTTAGGATAACTATGGATAATACATATACCTTGATAAACTGCTAAGACCAGTCCTAAGAAGATGTTATTACTGACCTCCTCCCCATAAGAGGCCAGCAGGATCACTTCCTAGCACATGTTAACATTCTGTTTACCCCAGTCATCAGAAGAAACCCAAGTGTCCTGGTCACATTCATCATCTAGACACTTGTCCCCATCCAGCTCTGTACTTCCCTGCAGTAACTCAAACTCACCACCATTCCAGATCCTCCACATCCTTCCCACTGAGATCCTCCCCACCACCTTGTCTAAAACAGCCCTCCTCATGCCATTTGTATTCCCTTACCCGGCTGTATGTCCCCAGAGCACATCTGTTAGATACATTATTTCTCTCTTGGTATACTGTGTATTGTCCCCACAAGAATGTAAATCGATGTAAACGCCAAGAGGGAAAAGACTTTGTTGACACTGTATCCCCTACTACGAGCACAATGCTTGATACATATTCAGTATTCAATAGAGATTAGCTGAATAAATAGGAAATACAGAATAATTTTTTAAATTAACCTTTTAAAAAAATGTTTAACACTTGTCAAATTCCTTATAGCTTATGTAATGAATAAACAGGGATATTTCCATATAGTTACCTAAACACAGATATGCTATCATCATAAACACCAAAGATTTCTAAGATACTCAAGTGAGAAAATAAAGTAGGCACCCAGAGGACTCAAGGGATTAACATCCAACCAGCTCCAAAACCGTAGGCAGGGAACAGTAACTTGCAAAATTTATATTACAATACAAAGTAAGCTAGCTTTTCTACAGATAAAAGTACCTCATTTTTGCCTTATCTGAAAAATAACAAAGAAAGAAAACATCAGAATTCTCTCTTGCTTTTAACTATAATAAAAATGCCTTTGAAAAAATTATCTTAAGCAACTTGTGCTCATCAAAGATGTGCGTTATCTTTTCATCCATAAAGCTAAGAAGATACTGACTGACCCTTGGGTCTGTGACTTTTCTGTTCATCCTCACACATCTATTACTCGATCTTTCCTTTTCACTGCCATTCTTCTCCGATTGTGGTCTTTATCAACTTAATTTTCTTACAGCCCATTCCCTCCTTAATTCCCTGTAATGAGGTGACTACACAACACTCCACTGAAACTGTCCTAGAAATAAGCAGGGCACTCCTGATTAACAGCACCCACAGCCCTTCTCCCCTTGGCTCTACAGTGCCGAATGCTGACAAGCACCTCATGCTCTCAACAATGCCTCCTTCCTTGGCCTCTATAACCCACACCCTCCTGCTTCTGGTCCTCGCTCTCTGACGTCCTCTTTCTCATCCCATCCCTGTGGGCATCACCCTCAGTTTTAGACAACAGAGGTGCATACTATAGTGGCTTTGGAGTGAAGAGTCAGACTCTTGCTCTGTCATTTCATTTATTCATTGAACATTTATGGAGCACCTATTAGGTGCGCTCCATTAGACACTGAACAAGAACTATTTGGCCACTGCCCTCAAATCCAAGCAAGTACAAAGAAAAAGGCTTATGTTTACATCAACAGCAAGTTATATGCAGTTTGGAAACTAAAATGGCGAGGTATTCTTCTCCTTAATTTCCTTAAGTGGCAGTGTTTCAACATGAGCAATCTGAGCCAAGAATATAACAGAAGCAATAGAACGCACAAGGGAAAACATGCAACGGAAAGGATGAGACATGACTCACCGACGTAAATGTCAGCAGCTCCTCTTCAGTCAACTTATGCACTGGGTTATTCTTTTGGAAATTTGCGCTTTAAATTACAAAAAAAAGTAAATTAATTCTAAAACGCATGTTGTTAACTAATAAAATAAAATTTTTAAAAAGGCAACATAAACTTTATATATTTCAAAGCATGTATTTTAATATTACTGCATTATATACCAATAGAGATACAAGTTTTCCAAAGATAAGTATGAAAATTAATAATGTAATAAGTAAGTAAGTAATAAAATCCACAAATGGGGCACCTGGGTGGAGCATTCAGTTAAGTGTCCAACTCTTGGTTTTGATCTCGGCGTCGTGAGATCGAGTCCCACACCAGGCTCCGCACTCGATGCAGAGTCTGCTTGGGTTTTTCTCTCCCTCTCCCTCTGCTCCCCCCCAAATAAATAAATATTTTTTAAAAATGCTGACAAAATGTGGTTGGTACTAAATGTCAACATAATTATACTAGGAGAAAGAAATCCAATCTGTGCCCCTTCACAAAGAAAATGAAAAGAATTAACATGGCACCAGCTCCTATTTATCAAACTCATGCTAAAAAAATAAAATATTACTGTGACCATTAGGCAAAAATTAAGAGGTTGTCAAAGAGGCAGAACAATGGGAATTCTTAGATCCTGCTGATCCAAGTATAATTTGATAGGACAATTTTGTTAAACAATTTAGCACTATCTTATAACATGAACCTTCATATATCCTTAGCTCAATAATTCCATAGAGCCCAGAGAAATTCCTGAACAGGTGTACCAGGAATCTATACACAAATATCCATAGTTATAGTGTGTATAACAGGAAAAAATCTTGAAATAATCCAGATGTCCAAAAGGAGAGTGATAAAATGAGAAATATTCACCCAATGGAATGCTATAATCCAAAGTAAATGGTAGCTGCATATAAAACATGAATGAACCATAAAAACATAATAATGAGAGGAAAAAAACAATCACAGAAGACTACATAATAGTAAGATACCACTTTTATAAAGCTCAGAAAAAAAAAACAAATAAAACAATTGACTTAGACGTATAAAAACATGTAAGTAAATATATTTTTTGAAAAGGCAAGAAAATGACAAATGGAAAATTCAGGATAGTGGTTACCCTTTTTTTTTTTAATTCAAGTATAATTAACATACAGTGTTATGTAAGTTTCAGGTACACAATATAATGACTCAACAATTCTATATATTTCTCAGTGCTCAAGATAAGTCTACTCTTAATTCCCTTTATTATTTCTACCTGTCTCCCCCACCCCCACCCCTCTGGCAACCATCAGTTTGTTCTCAGTATTTAAGAGTCTGATTTTTTGTCTCTTTTTTCCTAGCCCCACTGTTTCACCAATCTATCATCTCTAAGAATTCACCTTCTCTGTGTTTCCTTTCTAAACTAACCCAGCCTACTACAATATCCAAGTCACCTCTCCATAGGGATAATGGCCATGGGGATTACACAGAGATCAGGCAGTATTACAAAATCACTGTTTACAACCCCCACAATAACTCAGTTGATGTAAATCATCAATTCACTAAGGTTCTTATCTGTTTATAAACACTGTCCATCAGATGCCCAAGATTCAGACAATAATGAAGTAGTTTCTACCAAACAGGGAAGATTTAAATTGCCTATAAAATCCACTCAGCACTTCTAACTGTTCCATATATTAAGATTCCACCAATACTGTATTTGGAGGAAAAACCGGTATTTGAAAACAGCAGTTTTCTGTTTTGTTTTTTAGTCCTCTCTCAACTGTGAAGTCTAACTCATTGTACCTAAAGCTCAACTGACAGAATCCCTGGGCATATGTATATTTTGTTTAACTTTGCTCTGTAATTCTGAGCAAGTCATTCAGCCATTTGAACCCTGATTTCCTATCTGAAAAATGGAGAAAGTAGTAGTAGAGTGCAACTGCTCACAAATGGTTGCTATTTAAATTATTTACATACTAGTAGCTGGCCGGTTAGCTCAGTTGATTAGAGTGTGGTGCTAATAAATTATTTACATACTAAGAATCATTATGAATTGGACAATTTTTCATTAGTAAGCATAAAATCTGTCACTAGAATCAAATCATGTGATAGAACAAGAGATCTGGGCTTAGAAATAGCTACCGGGGAGGGCGCCTGGGTGGCTCAGTCGTTAAGCGTCTGCCTTCAGCTCAGGTCATGATCCCAGGGTCATGGGATCGAGTCCCACATCGGGCTCCCTGCTCGGCAGGAAGCCTGCTTCTCCCTCTCCCACTCCCCCTGCTTGTGTTCCTGCTCTCGCTGTCAAATAAATAAATAAAATCTTTAAAAAAAAAAAAAAAGAAATAGCTACCGGGGTGCCTGGGTGGCTCAGTCAGTTGAACATCTGTCTTCAACTCAGGTCATAATCTCGGGGTCCTCAGATCGAGCTCCACATCGGGCTCCCCACTCAGTGGGGAGTCTGCTTCTCCCTCTCCCTGGCCCTTCCCTCTGCTCATGCTTTCTCTCTTGCTCTCAAACAAATAAATAAAATCTTTAAAAAAAAAAAAGAAACAGAGCTCTATCTGTATGTGTGATCCCTTATACCCGAACAAGAGGACTAGAGGACTGCATTCAACTTTTATGTAAATGAAATGTGAAAAAGGGGTATAATGCTATGAGGGGGAGACAAAAGGGTAAGGTCTACTGAGTTAAGAGACAATTTTGTTTTGTTCTGTTTTACAAATTACCCATTACTAACTTGACTGTTCTAAATATTGGAACTTTGTGAATACTCCATTTTGAACATTACTAAGTCTCTAGATGAGAAATGAGATATTTATGTAGTCCAAAAGTACCTTCCCACAAAATAGTACTTACAAGGGTGAAAAAGAAAAACTTTACGATGAAGAAGCCTGGCAAACACGGCTTCAATCATGTGATTAAAGTTAACATCAGCAGTAGTGGGACAAATCAAAACTGTGTTCCACTGCTAGGATGCAATAAGAACCATAAAACATGGGGTGCCTGGGTGGCTCAGTCAGTTAAGCATCTGCCTTCAGCTCAGGTCATGATCCCAGAGTCCTGGGATCAAGCCCTGCATCGGGCTCCCTGCTCAATGGGGAGCCTGCTTCTCTCCCTCCCTCTGCAGCTCCCCCTGCTTGTGCGTGCTCTCTGTCAATAAATAAATAAAATCAATAAAAAAAAAGAACCACAGAACTTCCCTTCTCTGATATCCATGCTAATGATGCATAATGAGAATCTAATCGTAATTTTTTTTTAAATAAGTCAAATTCAAGAGGCAAAGTCTACAAAGTAACTGGCTTATAAATTTCAGAAATGTCAAGACCATGAAAGTCCAGCAAAAATGAGGAACTATTCCAAGACTGACAGTAATTGGAGAGACAATGACAACTAAAAGAAACACATATATTCTACCGTGGGCCCTGTGCTACAAAGGAGATTACTGGGACAACTGGAAACCTTGAATGGGATCTGAGTATTAAATGACAGGAGAGTATGAATGTTAACTTCCTCATTTTGATAGCTGTATTGTGGCTATGTACAAAAAATTCCCTAGTTTGTTGGAAGCACACACTAAAGTATTCAGGGATGATACAGTATCATGTTAGAAAATTATTCTCAAAAGTTCTCTGCAATGTCTTACCCTTGCAACTTTTTTCCAATTTTGAAATCACTTTAAAATTGAAAAAAATAAAAATAAAAGGAAAAACTGTTTCCAACACACATAAGGTTCGACAGTATTAAGAAATAATTGTATCCTCGGGCGCCTGGGTGGCTCAGGTGGTTAAGCGACTGCCTGTGGCTCAGGTCATGATCCCCAGGTCCTGGGATCGAGCCCCACGTCGGGCTCCCTGCTCAGCAGGGCGTCTGCTTCTCCCTCTCCCACTCCCCCTGCCTCTCCCCACTGCTTGTGCTCTCTCTCTTAAATGAATAAATAAAATCTTAAATAATAATAATAATAATAATTCTATCCTTTGGAATGTAAATATCCTCAAAGGTCAAAATAATCATTCTCAACTCTCCTAAATATTTTATTAAAAGCTTATTCCTAGCTAAGGCTAGCCAAAGAAATTTTGCTTATGAAGGAAAGAGAAGGTGAAGTTATACTAACTCAAAGGAGATACCTGAGATTCCTAATCTCTAACCCTTTACTTAGTTGCCCAGCGGAGAGCACTGGTAGTTTAGTGGTAATTAGATGCCCCACTATTCTTGATCCTTCTAAGCATAATAAGATTCCCTATTCATCCAGAACTCGGGGCACCTCCTGGAATAAAGTTTTCCTCAGCACAAGAAAACCAATATGCAAAGTGTTCAAAGTAACCAAGTAAGTAATTGACTTACCAGATTCCAAGGACAACAGCAAGCTCTTCAGCACACAGGTCAGGCATCTGAAACTGCTCACAATCCGCTAACTTTATCTCATTTAGAACAGTATCATCATTGAGCTCAAGATTCTGGTGCAATACAAAAGAAAATATTTAAACCAAAAATTAAATTTGATTCATTCAACACACTGTATGCAACTGATTACTAAGGAGGGAGAATTCACCTTTTTGTTTAAACATTATCCAATGTCTACATATGGTCAATAGGCTGTTTCTTGTGGAACACATACTTGGGGATGGTTTGCTGCGTAGAACTGGAGGACATGGCGCCTATACCTCAGGAAGGCACTGGCAATGTCAATAACAGGGAAGAAGAGCTATCACTCAGGGGGCCCAGGATGCAAAAGCCCCTCTGCTGATGCATCAGGATTTAAAATCAGGTCTTTCTACTCTGCTCTAAATTCTAATCTGAAATATCAACTCCCAATTCTGTTTCTCAACAGGATCTAGAATAGCCAAAACAATTTGGAAAAGAATAAAATCTGAGGACTTAGGGGACTTGATAGAGTACCTGATTTCAAGAAATACTCCAAAGCCAAGACAGCGTGGTACGGACATGAAGACAAACATACAGATGAATGGAACAGAACAGAGTCCAGAATTTTAGACCCACATATGTCAACTGATTTTTAACAAAGGAAAGTCTTTTCAAGAAATGATGGTAGAACAACTGGATAGCCATTTGGAAAAAAAAATGACCCTTCACCCTTATCTCATACCACACACAAAAATTAAATCAAAATCAATCACAGACCTTAATCTAGAAGCTAATACTAAAAAACTTCTAGAAGAAATCACAGGAGAAAAGCTTTGCAACTCTGGGCTAAATAGGCAGTCCTTAATTAGGACACAAAACACCTAAACCTTGATCAAGTGAGAAAAAACTTACTAAATTGAACTTCATCAAATAAAAACTTCTGCTCTTTGAAAACATTGTTAAGAAAATGAAAAGCCAAGCTGCAGACTCAAGAGATTATATTCATAAAACAAATATCTGAAAAGGGACTTGTATTCAGAATATAGAGAACTCTTATGACTCAATAAGAAGATAAACAACCCAATATAAAAGTGGACAATGGATTTGTTCAGGTACTTCATTTAAAAAGATATACAAATGGCCAATAAGCACACAAAAAGATCCTTGACAACGGTAGTCCATAGGAAATACTAATTAAAGGGCTGACAAATACTAAATGTTGACAAGGATCTGTAATAATTAGAACTCTGACACACTGCTGGCAGAAATTTAACATGATTTACAAACCACAAAAAATATTTTGCCAATTTCTTATAATAATAAAGATAAATTTACTACAGGAGCTATCAATTCTACTCTAAGTGGTTACCATGAGAAATAAAACGTCCACACAAAGACATATATATTAATGTTCATTACCGTTTTATCTGTAGTAGCCCAAAACCAGAAACAACTCAAATGACTGTCAATAAACAAATAAAAGAAAAATTATACTATATCCACCCAATGGAATTCTAATCAGCAAAAAAAGGACTATTACCACATGTAACTATATAGGTAAATCTCAAAACATCATGCTGAACAAAAGAGGCCAGATACAAAAAAGTACATATAAAATTCTAGAAAAGGCAAACTATCTGTACTCAAAGAAAACAGATCCATGATGGTTCAGAGCCAGTGTGTTGGGGGATTAACTGCAAATGGGAATGATGGAACTTTCTAGGGTAATGAAACATACATGGACTGTAATGGTTGCATAGATAGATATGTATATGTCAAGTGTCACCAAACCGAATGGGTTTAATCTCATCAATTAAAATGGGTCAATTTTTCTGTATATAAATTCTATTTCAAAAAAATTGATTTTTAGGGTTGCCTGGGTGGCTCAGTCAGTTAAGCATCTGATTCTTGACTTCAGTTCAGGTCGTGATCTCAAGGTCATGGGACTGAGCCCTTCAATCCCAAGCAGTCTGCTTGGGATTCTTTCTCCCTCTTCCTCTGCCCCTCCCCCTGCTCATGTGCTCTCCCTCTCGCTCTCAAAAAATAAATAAATCTTTAAAAAGAATTATTTGGGGCACCTGGGTGGCTCAGTCAGTTAAGTGTCCGACTATTGATTTCAGCTTGGGTCATGATCTCCATGTCGTGAGATCGAGCCCCACATCAGGCTCCACACTCAGCGAACAGTCTGCCTGAGATTCTTTCCCTCTTCCTTCACCCCCTGCCGCGCTCTCACCCATGCTCTCAAATAAATCTTTTTAAAAATACCAAGCATTTACAACTGGCACTCACATACACTGATGGTTGGAATGTAAAATAGCACAACCACTTTGGAAAACAGTTTGGCAGTTTCTCGTCAAGTTAGAAACACACTGGAGCGCATGGGTGGCTCAGTTGGTTGAGCAAACAACTCCTGATTTTGGCTCAGGTCATGATCTCAGGGTCATGAGATCGAGCCCCACATGGGGCTCTACGCTGAGCAGTGTGCCTGCTTAAGATTCTCTCTCCCTCTTCCTCTGCCCCTCCCCCACACTCATGTTCTCTCCCTCTCTCTCTCATTCTCTCTCTAGCATAGAAAAAAAAGAACACATTTACCACACAATCCAGCCACTCTAATCCTAGGTATTTACCCAAGAGAATTAAAAACATATGTTTACACAAAGATGTACACACAAATGTTTCAAGCAGCTTCATTCATAATAATCAAAAATTAGAAGCAGCTCACCTGTCCACCAACAGGTAAGTGGATAAACACACTGTCCACTGATGGACCTAAGTGTGCATGCCTGGATGAGTGGATTAAGAAGATATGGTACATATAATGGAATATTATTCAGCCATAAAAAAAAAAAAACCAAAACCCAGGAAATCCTACCATGGGTGACAACTTGGATAGACCTTGAAGGTATTATGCTAACTGAAATAAGTCAGAGAAAGACACATACGGCATGATCTCACTTGTATGTGGAATCTAAAAAAAAAAATCAAACTTGTAGAAAAAGAGATCAGACTTGTGGTTACCAGGGGCAGAGGGGAGGGGGAGGGGGAACTGGAGGAAGGTGGTCAAAAGGTACACACCTCCAGTTCCAAGATGAGTAAGCACTGGGGATGTGAGGTACAACGTGGTGAGTGCAGCTAACACTGCTGTGTGACCAACAGCAAAGCTGTGAAGAGAGGAGAGCCTAAGATTTCTCATCACAAGTAAAAAAATGTTTTTTCGCTTTCTTCTGTTTTTCCTTTCTTTTTATCTATAGAAGATGGATGTCAGCTGAACCTATTGTGGTAAACTTTTTACAATATATGCAAATCAAATCATTATGCTGTATGCCTTATATTTATATAGTGATATATGTCAATTATTTCTCAATAAAACTGGAAAAAAAGAATTATAACTTAAAAAAACAATGCTAAGTGAAAGAACACAGACACAAGAGAGTCATACTGTATGATTCCATTTATTTGAAATTCTACAAAAAGCAGCTCTAATCTGTGACAGAAAGCAGACCAGTGAGAGGGAAAGTGACTGACTATGAAGGCGTATAAGTGACCTTCTGGTGTAATGGAAATGATTCTATTTTTATTATGGTGGTGGTCATTCCGTAGGTCTATTTTTCGAAATTCAAACTGTACATTTAAAATAAAATAGGCACAACTTTAATTTAAATTTTTTTCTAGTTCAATAAGAGTAGCCAAAACTAGGAGCTAAATGGACCAGAAGGCTGGAAACTGCCTCTGGCTAAGGGGTCAACCTCTTAACTAGTAAGCAGTACATCTGCCCAAAACACAGCCCAGAGGAACAGCTTTCCTTGTCTATCCTCAAGTTCTCCCTAACTGTAGGCTGAGCTCTATCTACAGCCTTTTAAGAAAAGAGTACAGCAATCCCAACAAATTGCTGATGGGAGGAACACAGAACCTTACGCTTCAGCTCAGAATCCAACTGAAAAAGCGGCTCTTCCTCCCAAACCGGCCCCTTCAAAGGCAGGGCAGGCGGGTGCAGAGCGCACCCTGGTGGCCATCGTTTTCAACACAGGCCTTTCATAATTTAAAAACTAGAACTACGTATGTAATAGCCACACTTAAAGTAAAAAAGTAAACTTTTAAAAATGACTTAACCGAATACATCAAAAGTACTATTCTTGTAATATGTGTCAACAGAAAATTATTAATTAGATATTATACATTCTTTTTTTCATACACAGTCTATGAAATCTGATGTGTCTTTCCCACTTCAGCACCTCTCAAATTGGACCAACCAACTTCCCAGTGATTAACAATCACACGTGGTTGATGGCTACCATAGTGGACCATGTAGCTCTACAGTATCCCAAAATTCTCATCTTTTCACATCCTTAAAGGGATGCATCAACTTATTAAAACACAATGTTTTCTTTGGTTTTTTGCTTGTTTTTTGGTGTTTTTTTTTTAAAGATTTATTTATTTGAGAGACAGACAGCGCACGTACGAGTGGGGGAAGGGGTAGAGGGAAAAGAATCTTCAAGCAAACTCCCCACGGAGCACAGGGCCAGACTCGGGGCTCCATCTCAGGACCCTGAGATCATGACCCGAGCCGAAACCAAAAGTCAGACATTTAACTGACTGGGCCACCCAGGCAACCTTAAAGATTTTATTTTTAAGTAATCTTCACACCCAATATGGGATGCAAACTTACAACCCTGAGATCAAGAGTCACGCGCTCTGCTGACTGAGCCAGCCAGGCGCCCCTAATACACAAGGTTTAGTAACACATCCCTACGATAGCTTTACAAATCTAATCTGATCCTTTAACAAAGTGTGATGTGGGAAAAACAAATGAGGAACCTAAGGCTATCAGAACTGTCCCAGATTCTCCCCCTAGGCTAGACAATAAGGATGGGACAGAGACCCAAGTCTCCTGCCATCCCAGGACCCCTCCCCTCCACCACCAAAGATCTGAGATATGTCAGGGTTGGCAGCATGGCATTATTTATTTGCCAGACACAAGCAAGTAATCAAAAACAGCTTTGATCTTCATTCAAAATTCTCTATGTTCCTATTCTGTTCTTTTGAAATTAAAATGGGTCTGCTGCAGTACCTACTTACCTAACTGTTCTGCAAGTCCCAAATTTAAAATATTGTTCTACCTCAGTCCCACCTGGACCTCATAACATTCTACTGAATCAAGAAACTAGCACATAATTTATCTCCAATACGCAGGACACACACCATATTTAGCATTAAGGCATGTTTCTCATCAGTGACGCTGATCATGTATGCATTTGTGTTTTTTGTGAATACACAATTGAACAACTAAGAACAGACTGTCCTTTTTTAAGACTTCTTTTTTGAGAGAGAGAGAGAGAGCATGAGCGGGGTTGAAGCAGAGAGAGAGAGAGGGACAAGCAGACTCCACACCAAGCACGGAGCCGGATGTGGGACTCAATCCCACAACCCTGAGATCAAGACCTGAGCCGAAATCAAGACAGACGCTTAGCCGATGAGCCACCCAGGCATCTCAAGAACAGAGATTGTGTCTTTCATTTGCACATCGGGGTTGCTCCTAACTGTTGGCTTATTAAACCCTGATCTCCAATGGCTTAAGTCTATGTAATTCCTCATTAATAACAGATTAAAAATCTAGGAAGGTCTAAAGGGAAATATGTTCCTCACTGGCGATAAAGTTACTGTTTCCTCAATTCTAAGATACACATATTCACACTGTAACATTTCTAATCAGAATATATTTTGTAATAACTAAAATTGGTATAATAGTGATCCTTTTTTTTCCCCCAAGGACTGGTTATTAAAAAGATAGTGTACTTTAGGGACACCTGGGTGACTCAGTCAGTTAAGCGTCTCCCTTCAGCTCAGGTCATGATCCCTGGGTCCCGGGATTGAGCCCCACATCGGGCTTCCTGCTCAGTGGGGAGCCTGCTGCTCCCTCTCCCTCTTCCTCTGCTGCTCTCTCACCTTCTCTCTCTCTCTCAAATAAATAAAATCTTAAAAAAAAAGAGGTTGTATTTTATAATTTAATAGTGCCTTTGATATAAGGAAACAGGATATATAACTAATTAAATAAGCAACTGTCTTCTGCTCATAAGTATAAAGCAGTTTCTATCTAACCAGTACCTACATCATATAATTTTTACCTTTTACCTCTAAGTAGTAATTAAGATTATCTGAATGTATTTTACTTCAAATATGAAAGATTCAATAAATTCTATATTAAATTGTATATCATCTTTTTACATTCCTCATAATAGTCATCATATCCTATTTATCATCCCAGGAGACAATTTTCTTTTCTTTTTTTTTTTTTAAGATTTTATTTATTTATTTGACAGAGAAAGAGAGAGCACAAGCAGGGGGAGTGGCAGGCAGAGGGAGTGGGAGAAGCAGGCTTCCCGCTGAGCAGGGAGCCCGATGCGGGGCTCGATCCCAGGACCCTGGGATCATGACCTGAGCCGAAGGCAGACGCTTAACCAACTGAGCCACCCAGGCGCCCCTGAGACAATTTTCAATAAGAGAACTCCATATAAAAAAACAATAAACAATGGATTACTGAATTAAATGTGTGGACTGCAGAATGGAATCTCTCTTCACTGATGCTTATGCGATGGCCTAAAAATCAGGTTTATGGCAGTTAATCTAAGAGTTAGGGAGGAGCTTGGGTTACATCAAAAGGCTTAGGAAAAAAAGGGGGATCTAAAGAGGAGACGCCATACATGTAATGAGGGAAGAAGAGAGGTCTGAGGCAGGTAACAGCACCATGTTCCCTGACCAGCATCAACACAGCAGTGGAAACCCACTTCACTACAGCTCAACCTGCATCACGAAGTATAGACAGCACTGTGTAGTATTATCCCTGAGTTTCTACATCTCTCCCTTCCTTCCTTCCTTCCTTCCTTCCTTCCTTCCTTCCTTCCTTCCTTCCTTCCTTCTCCTCTTAGAATCAACAGTGGTTCCTCCCTGAAGTTATCTCAAAAGCAAACAAGAGAGTGCTTGGAACAAGCCCAGCAGTGTGCAATAGCTCATCAAAGGCTTTCCCTGGGACTCCTGACTGCTGTCACTCTTTGTTCGCAGCCCTAGCCCCTCCCCTTGGCACTATTTTCAATGCAGAATAGAATTTTAATGTTCAGTGTACCCAGGGTAAATTTGTTTATAGGCTCTGGAATGAAGGGTAGGTTTCAAAGACAGTAACATCAGGCAAAGGACAACCAAAAGCGTTGGCTTGGAATCTCCACAGTAAGAAAATACAAATGCTAATGACCTCTATGGAAGCAGATGGAAAGGCATTTAAGTAGGTAAACTGACAAAAAGCCGTAAATTTAAGCTACAAGAAGAGAATGCATGGGGCTGGCTGAGTTGGTAGAATATGTGACTCTTGATCTCACGGTTATAAGTGCAAGCCCCCACTGGGTGTAGAGACTTAAGAATAAAAGCTTAAAAAAACAAAAACAAAAACAAAGAGAATGCATTAGCCAAGTCAAGAAAAACATAATAAGGCAGCAATCAGCCCAATAATGACAGTAACAAAGGATCAGAACTCTCGTAAAAAGAAATTCTTATCATCTGTTTATATATTTTGAAGAAGCCTAAGAAATTTCAAGTCTCTTAATATTCAAAAATATCCACAGAAGGCAAAAGTTAAGGCAACAAATACAGTAGCAGCTAGAAAAATTAGGCTCTACCCAGTCTGTCTTTTGAATTTTTTCAAGGAAGAGTAATACATAACTGACTGCATTACTAATTCATATTACTGAAGTCTAAAAGAAAAACGACATTTTATCTCTATTTAAGGGTAAAAAAGGCTTAAACACACGTTGGTTTGCTTGGGTATTTTCTAAAACCCCCCGCTACCATGAAAAAGCTCAAGAAGGAACAAAATGAAGCCTCTTCCCAAAACATTCAGTGTTACTACAAAACTCACCTACTGAACCTGTTAGATTTGGATGGTAATTTAAATAACTTACGCTCCTACTCACCTTGGTTAAATGTTCCTGAGGAGTAGGTACTGGACTGAATTCACAATGTGAAAAGGCATCCCCTTCCCTTCTTACATCTAGAATAAGTTGTGCCACATAATTTTCCTGGAACCGTGTCCTTTTCCCCAAAGCACCTGAAAAAAACATATTAAATTGTCTATTAGATCTACTGTACAATCATGAAAAGTAATATTTTCAGAGTACTTTAAAGTCTGTAAAAGTATTTACTACATTTCACATTAAAAAAAAAAAAAAGACCTGCAACTTGGTGATTATCTTAAAACTACTTATAAAATTATAAAGCCAGGGGCAGAAAATAAAAAATAAAAATAAATATAAAATTATAAAGCCAGTAACCTATGGGGCCAGAACCCAAACACAAGATTTATGCCACTAGATTACAGATACTCACTTCTTTTTTTTTTTAAGATTTTATTTATTTATTTATCTGAGAATGAGAGAGAGAGGAGAGAGGGTCAGAAGCAGAAGCAGACTCCCCGCTGAGCAGGGAGCCTGATGCGGTACTCGATCCTGGGACCCCAGGATCATGACCTGAGCCGAAGGCAGTCGCTTAACCAACTGAGCGCTTAACCCAGGCGCCCCTACAGATACTCACTTTTGCATCAAACTACTTCCTTCCCCCAAAATTTTCATAGGTAGAAGAAGTATCATCATCCTCATATAGCAGATGGAAAAACAGAGGTTCCGAGGTATAGTTACTTGGTTAAGATCACGGGGACTTTCAGTCTCAGAGCCAGAGCTTAAAGCCAGGGTCTCCAGGTTCTAAATCCAACAGTCTTTCTATTATTCTACCTGGCTTCATTTAACACCAACATTTTTTCCATTTTATATCCGAAATAACTTGCTACAGAATAGCTTTAATAGAAGCAACAGTTCTAATATCCACTCTCTGGCAAGCTTCAGATTACAAAGACCCTTGATTGTAAAGACCAGTCTAAGAAGTCTGGATTTTATCCTGCAATGAGTCTGGATCTAAATTATACATCAACCTTTTAAACATGCTACACAAAAACAGCTACTGAGATGGTCTAACAGCTCACTTTTTTATAGAAGGGCTACAGTTTAATGGAAAAAAATAGTAATCTGATTTTCATTTTATATTTGTGAGTACCACATTTGTATTTTTAAGTTCTTTGCTCTTAGCTTGGAAAAAAATATGAAGAAGTAGCTAGTAAATATACCAGCAGTTAAAGCTGACTATACAGAATACTGTGCCATTAGTTTTTAAATAGCCCCAAAAAAGTCCCAGAGGGCCAAAACATTTAAAAATATAATCTCTGAAGCTAACCTCACAAGTTATATTATATAGAACTATATTTTCAAATACAGACAAGACTCCAACTTACATATGGCCATTGTTCCGAAAGTTCTAAGCTGGGTATTTAATAATTTTCCCCATACAAACAATGTAACAAAAGATGGCTAAGATCCCAGACCAGGCCACAAAGTCATATTTAACTCATAATATACTTGAAAGATTTTATTGACAAGACCAGCTGAATAGGAAGCACAGAATTTAGGGGGTAAGAATGGACCTTAGAGTAATCTAGACAAAGTCCAGGAAGGACAAATAGGTTCAATCACTTTGACCTTCACAGACACGGCCTGGAATGCTGAACTCAGGTTCCAGAGGTGTAAGTGGTGTGCTCGAACTGATACTGTGGGACTTCATTAACACGATCAATACTGAATGGCAATGATATTGTAACACCCCAGGGATAGAGCAAGACATAAAAAGCGACCAATGTTTCTTTTTTGTATTCGGAAGAAATACAGAGGTTTCTGGAGAAATTCTTTAACTTATTTGTTCATTCAACAAATGTCTGAGTGCCAACAATACGCCAGCGTGCTAAGGCACTGAATCTAAAACAGTCGACAATTTCTGTTCTGAAGACAAAAAAAGCAGATGGAAGCCATAGGTGGGTATTTACAAGAAAGGGCAATGTAAAGAGGCCACACCAAATGTAGGAGTCAGGAGGAACTTCAGGAAACTCACACCCATCAACAAATGGTCAAAAGTTCATTTGTGGGGGCGCCTGGCTGGCTCAGTCGGTAGAGCATGTGACTCTTGATCTCAGAGTCTTAAGTTCAAGTCCCACACTGGGCACAGAGCTTAATTTAAAAAAAAAAAAAAGAAAAAGTTCATTTGTGTACTACCTGGCTACCATATATATATATCACTAACACGTGGCTAACCAGACTGGAAAATAAAGGAGAATCTCCAGGAATAAAGAAAATGTTTCATTTCAGACTTGTTCTAAAACTGTGAATTTTTTAAAATAAAATCTTTAAAACCGATTTTTTTAAAGCAAAGAATAGAACAGAAAAAATCAAATGTAACCAAACAATACAGCCAAACTGCCAATGTCTATATTAGTTTTATCATAAAAATAAGTCAATCATCCACAAAAAGTAACAAGTCTTACCTGTCAAATCAATTTGTAATTTGCTGATGTCTTTAGCAATGTTGAACTGATCTTTTGCTTTTGTATATTCATAATAATATAAAAATATATATGCACACTCCAGATGGAATTGAATAGCCAAATACTGACCGGAAGCACCTACAAACAGATCCTCTAGTTTCATCACTGCAAGACATAAGATGAAACATTAAAAACTATGATGAAAATGAAAACCTATGATTAAGTAAAATGAGCAAATGACTAAAATGTTGAGTCCACAGTACGTGAAGCATATATATTTCACAGTCCCTGCTCTTAAAAAATTTTAAATCTGGAAGATGAGGAACACAAGTACAATCACCGTTCATAGCCAGCATTCTCTGAGCATTCACATGTTCCAAGCAAAAAGCTAAGGACATTACATATATCCCTCCTTTACTCCACACAATCCTAGGAAACACAATTCATAATCCTGCTCTAATTTTAGAGTGCTTGGTTTGGGTTTTTTTTTTTTTTTTTTAAGATTTTATTTATTTATTTGACAGAGAGAGACACAGCGAGAAAGGGAAGACAAGCAGGGGGAGCGGGAGAGGGAGAAGCAGGCTCCCCGAGGAGCAGGGAGCCTGATGTGGGGCTCGATCCCAGGACCCTGGGATCATGACCTGAGCCGAAGGCAGACGCCCAACGACTGAGCCACCCAGGCGCCCCTAGAGTGCTTGTTTTAATTGTGCTATTAAAAAATATGGCAACACAAAGTGAAGATGCGAAGTACCAAATGAATCTACAAAGAGTTAAACACTACAGAAAATCTAATGGAGAGATCAGCTTAGGGTTTCCCTCATAAAGAATGCAGAAGTCGTCCCTTCAAAGGAGAAACAGATATACAAAGATATATATGACCATATTAATATCAAATATAGAATGCATATTGGTTTAGCAGTCAGATTCTGATTTCTCTAAATACCTGAGCTGAAAAGATGGGAGGATAATAACCTGATAACACAGTGACTGAAATGAAATGACTGTCAAAATAAATTATATGTAATAGAGAGGTCAGCTGACACACACCAAGTTGCAGGGGGCATCTACAGGTCACCCGGTCCAGACCTCTACAATATCCCTGACAAACTATCCCTCACAAATGCTTCCAGTAATGGGTTAGTCAGCATTTCACACAGCAGTCCACAAGAATTAACACATAATGTGAAACTAATATAACACTGTACATTAATTATACTTCAATTAAAAAAGAGTTTTTAAAGGGCGCCTGGGTGGCTCAGTTGGTTAAGCGATTGCCTTCGGCTCAGGTCATGATCCTGGAGTCCCTGGATGAGTCCCGCATCGGGCTCCCTGCTCGGCAGGGAGTCTGCTTCGTCCTCTGACCCTATCCCCTCTCATGTGTTCTCTCTCTCTCATTCTCTCTCTCTCAAATAAATAAATAAAATCTTTAAAAAATAAATAAATAAATAAATAAAATAAAAAAGAGTTTTTAAAAATGTTAAAGAACTAATGCATAATAAATGAACAGGAAATGCACTTCCAGTGTCCCAAGATGGGAGAATCCGTTCTCTATCATTCAAGCTGAAAGGGAAGGGATATACACTGAATGCCCAACCTGCCTGGCATGAGGTATTTTACACATCATGTTATTCTCACAATGATGTCTTTGAGGTTGACACTATTCCTATTTGATTCATTAGAAACTTGAACTCAGCTTACCGACTAGTCACCTTAGTTAAGTGGCAAAGCCAGAATTTGAATCGATGCTTATTGGGAAAACGGGGGCGAGGAGGGAGTTGGCAGAGGAAGAATACGTGCGTAGAGGTGCCATTACACAACCCGATCTCCTTCATCACCTAATTATCTGACAGAAATACTTATAGCAATGAAATAGATATCTTTTATTTTCTTCTGAACCGAAATTAAAATGAGTCTGAAAAAGAAGGTGTTTTTCTTGGGCACCTGGGTGGTTCAGTCAGTTAAGCATCCAACTCTTTATCGCAGCTCAGGTCTTGATCTCAGAGTCATGAGTTCAAGCCCCACGTTGGGCTCCATGCTGGGTGTGGAGCCTACTTAAAAAAAAAAAAAGTGTTTTTCTATATACCGCCAGCCCTTTAAATAGAGATTCTCTGGACTCAGAGTAAGTCAAGATGTACATGTCTTACTTCCAAAGACAGACAGGTCTTTTTGAAGAACATGAACTTCTCACAATGAAACTCCTTCAGTAGATCTCCTCCACACAAACCAAACTCAAGAAAAGCTGGAACTGGTAATATTCAGTGCTCTTAGTGCTTTTAATTAACTTTCTTTCCCTTTGCCCATTACTCCTGAGTGTCTAGCCATTTTTCTCAGAAATACAGTGACCTTCTATCATGCTAGCACAGTTCATAAGTGACAGGATTCTTCTTAGCTGTCGATGACAGTAATCTTCCCAAAAGGTTCTGGGTACAAACATATATCAAGGGATGTGAAACTTGGCCAAGGTTTTTTAAAATCTCTCAATAAACACAGAAAGGCTGTTTTTGCATTTAAGCAGACGTCTGATGGATAGTGCTGTAGCCATGATAGCAATTCCCTAGCTCATGTAAGCCTAGGGAAGGCTATCAAATTTAAACTAACCTAATAACACATAAATAAGTCACATAAATGCCCAAAGCTGGTTCTCTGTATTATCTCCCCTCCTACCTACCTACCTACCTATCTGTGTGTGTATGTGTGTGTATTTGTATAATTGGCTTTGAGCTTGTACTTCGGTTTCTTCTACATCTTATGTGTTCAGGGGTCAAAGATTGTTAAATAAAATAGGAAGATAAGGGGCGCCTGGGTGGCTCAGATGGTTGAGCGTCTGCCTTCGGCTCAGGTCGTGATCCC
Source organism: Neomonachus schauinslandi (assembly GCF_002201575.2). Taxonomy (NCBI): domain Eukaryota; kingdom Metazoa; phylum Chordata; class Mammalia; order Carnivora; family Phocidae; genus Neomonachus; species Neomonachus schauinslandi. The sequence continues at coordinate 26,047,461 of NC_058412.1, read as the reverse complement.
AGGGTCCTGGGATCGAGTCCCGCATCGGGCTCCCGGCTCGGCAGGGAGCCTGCTTCTCCCTCTGACCCTCTCCCCTCTCATGCTGTTTCTCTCTCGCTCGCTCTCTAAAAAAAATAAATAAAAATCTTTAAAAAAAAAAAAAAAAGGAAGATAAGTCCTGATTTTTTTTTAAGATTTTATTTATTTATTTGAGAGAGAGAGAATGAGAGATAGAGAGCACAAGAGGGAAGAGGGTCAGAGGGAGAAGCAGACTCCCCACTGAGCAGGGAGCCTGATGCGGGACTCGATCCCGGGACTCGAGGATCATGACCTGAGCCAAAGGCAGTCGCTTAACCAACTGAGCCACCCAGGCGCCCTTAACAATTAGTTTAATCTTTAAATTCCAACGGCATGTTAAATTACTTTTCCAATAAAAACACTTTTAAAAAGCTGGATTTAGGAGAACCTGGGTGGCTCAGCCAGTTAAGCATCTGACTCTTGGTTTCAGGTCAGGTCCTGATCTCAGGAGTGAGATCGAGCCCCACATTGGGCTCTGAGCTTGGTGCAGAATACTTGAGATTCTCTTTCCCTCTCCCTCTACCCCTCCCACTAATGCTCTCTCTCTCTCTCTAAAATAAATAAATCTTAAAAAAAAAAAAAAAAAAAGCTGGATTTAAAGTCTGCATTTAAAATGTTTAATATATACCACGGGCCAGACAGGGCCCCAGGCACCCACTGAAAACCATGGCTACAGCACTAAAGCCTGGTGAGCCTGCCAAGGGGAAGCCCTTTATTTATTTATTTATTTTTTTTTTTTTTAAGATTTTATTCATGGGGTGCTAGGGTGACTCAGTCAGTTAAGTGTCTACCTTCTGCTCAGGTCATGATCCCAGGGGTTCCTGGGATCCAGCCCTGGGTGGGGCTCCCTGCTCAGTGGGGAGTCTGTTTCTCCCTCTCCCCCCACTCATGCTCTCCCTTTCTCTCTCTCTCTCTCAAATAATAAAAGCTTAAAAAAAATAAAGATTTCATTCATTTATTTGAGAAAGTGTACACACATGCACGAGGGGGGATGGAGACAAGGGGGAGGGAGAGGGACAAGCTGACTCCGCGCCAAGCGTGGAGCCCAAGGTGGGACTCAACCTCTCAACCCTGAGATCATTACCTGAGCCCAAACCAAGATTCCTACACTTAAGCGACTGAGCCACCCAGGCGCCGCTAGGGGAAGCCCTTTAAGCTTCTAGGAATTTTAGATGCTGAAAACATTCCCTGTGCACGGGATTCGATGTTATATGGTTCACTAGGATCTGCTGTGGCTGGCCTTGGGCATTTTTTGTTAACTAGTAAATTTAGAAGATCACGTGATGTTGGAGTAGGAAGATTAATATTGGTGACTTTAGGATGCTGACTCAATTGTAGGTATAATTATGCAAAGCTAAAAATCCAGGAAAGAATTGCCAAGGAAGGAATTAAAAATAAGATTTTATATGAAACTTGAAATGTAAGTATGTAAGTATGAAAGTACCCACATTGATCCTGAAAGAAAACAAACCAAGGGCAACGGCAGCAACTGAGCAGAGTCTCAAGCACAGAAAACCCAAATACAAGTCAGTGGAGTCAGTGTGAACAAAGCCGAGGTCAACTACATTAAATGCTCTAAGTACCATAAGGTCTGTGTAAAAATAAGTAAATAAATAAATAAATAAAATGTGTAATATATTTTTATGTTAACAATTGTGCTGAGAACAAAGGAATCATCAGAGAACAAAAACTAAAGGAAAACCGAACCTCAGGAATTAAGCATGTACTGACACCATATTCTGCCCTAAAGCTAACTACCGAAGCTTACAGACCTGGGAATTTCATTTTTATGGCTGCAAGGAACACCAAAGACAAAAGATGAGGAGGCCTGGACCACCCAGAGCGGCCAATCTAGCAGGAGACTCCATTTGAAGCTGAAACTCAAAGAACTGTATCTTCACTGAAGGTTAAAAGGAGATAAGTCGGCCATGCAGAAGAGGTCAGCAAGAAAAATGGCACTCGGAGAAGGGGAAAAAATGTATCCTACGAATTCATAATCATAAGCCAGCCTTCACAGATTTGTGACATCACGTCAAAACAGGAAAGTGCTAGCCAACTCCAATGCATTTCCTCTAAAAAACGAAAACAAAAACAAAAACAAAACAACTCCTTTCCTCCCTAATCGCCATAGTTCTCAAACTGATTTCCTACTGCTGCACCTCCAATGTTCCATCCTTCTCCTGCCTCTCTCCCCTTCTCAACGATTTCCCTCTATTCCATCCTTTGACTTTTAATCAACATCTCCTGAATTATTATAGATGCTTAGAATTGTGTTAGATCCTACAGCAAGGTTTAAGCCCTGATCTTCCCTAACGAGAGGATGGGAAGAAGACCTAGGAGAAGACACATAATCATTATTCAACACACGGTTAATGTGATGTGAGATTGTGTGGTACTGACCGTAAGTACCAAAGAGGGAAGATCCATAAGGCTGGGATAGTTAAACCAACCCTTTTCAGGAGGGCAGACATTGAAAGATGGGTAGAAATTTGGCTCCAATTCACTTCTATTCCATAAGGCTCACAAAAGAAGGGTCCACATGGCTCTTGTTCACTGCTGTATATGCACCACCTATCATAGCTGGTGCTCAATAAATATCCCAGGAGTGCACAAGTGCATAACCCTTTGATGGCTACCACCAAGATGAATATCTAATCTCCCGGTGACCTAGCTCCTCATCACCTGACGTACAACCCACCCTCCCACTCTACTCCGGCCATTCAGAACTATCGGAATTCCCAAGTGCACAAAGACGTTTCAAGTCTCTGTGTCTCTCTTTGTACATGTTATATGCCCTTTCCAACTTCACCTAATAAATTCTTACTCATTCTTCATGAGTCAGTTCAAGCATGAGGCACTTTATGAAGCCTCCTCTGATTTCTCAGGTTTAGACTAACCACATCCTTTGCTTTACTCCTTCCTCGTTATGCCCTTTGTTTCTACTGCCTACTGCATTCACTGATATCCCTAGCACCTAGCACAGTGACTAAAACACAGCAAGCATCCCCAAAACAATTTTTATTAAATATGAAATCAGGGGGAGCACCTGGGTGGCTCAGTCGTTAAGCGTCTGCCTTCGGCTCAGGTCATGATCCCAGAGTCCTGGGATCGAGCCCCGCATTGGGCTCCCTGCTCAGCGGGAAGCCTGCTTCTCCCTCTCCCACTCCCCCTGCTTGTGTTCCCTCTCTCGCTCTGTCTCTCTCTGTCAAATAAATAAATAAATAAAATCTTTAAAAAAAAAATATGAAATTGGGTAGACAATATAAAGTCAAAGGTAAAACTGGAAATCATTAACGGCTTTCCTCATCAAAAAAGTGACATGATGAAATTGGTATCTAGAAAAACCAAATCAGTACTGATGAAGGAGAAGGAACAAAGGCCAAGAAAGAGCCTACAAGTCAGGTACAACCCTTCAGATGTGAAGTGATAGTGACGGTAGCCTTAAGTAACTGGGGGGCTGGTCATATAGAATGAAGGACAGATTGACCCAGTCACTGTCTGTTGCTCAACAGCAGTTCTGTCCAATGAAACTTCCTCTGATGATGTAAGTATTCTCTAGCTGCACCGTCCAAAATGGTAGCCGATAGCTACACGTGGCTTCGGGGCACTTCGAATGTGGCTACCAAAACTAAGGAACTGAATTTTTTATTTCATCTATTTTACTTTATTTAAATTTAAATAGTCACAGATAGCTAGTGGCTACTGTATCAGGCAGCCCAGCTTGTGTTCCTGCTCTCACTATCTCTCTCTCTGTCAAATAAATAAATAAATAAAATCTTTTAAAAAAAAAATAGAGGAACATGTCAACCCAGTACACAAATATTTATTATTTTAACAAATCAGTAGGTTCTCCATGGAAATGAATGTTCATGACCTTCTGGATGCAAATGTCACCCAGTACATTTAAAATGTATGCTAAAATCAAAATCCCTTCTTTTTTTTTTTTTTTTAAGATTTTATTTATTTATTCGACAGAACGAGACACAGCGGGAGAGAGAGCACAAGCAGGGGGAGCAGGAGAGGGAGAAGCAGACTCCCCGCTGAGCAGGGAGCCCGACGCGGGGCTCGACCCCAGGACCCTGGGATCATGACCTGAGCCGAAGGCAGACGCTTAACGACTGAGCCACCCAGGAGCCCCTCAAAATCCCTTCTTATAAGATTATTTTCATGCTATGTTAAAGTGAAATCTCTACGGATAATTATAATTAATCATATTCAGTGTATTTAATAACATTCATTCCAAAGTATCAATTTTTTAAAAAAAAATCAGTGCACTCATCAGTCACCAAGAGACTAATCTCTCGATCAGCTCTTTTGATGTGGAAACAATCTAACCCTAGAGTCACAGAGTTGCCTGTAGATGTCACAGCAGAACTCTTGGACAAAGCATTTCAACCTGTTTTCCCTTAGACTTCATAAGCTCATCATCAAACAGCTACACTGCAATATTACATCTCATGCACTATATGGAATGCATTTTCAGTATCGGCTCCCACAATAAATGGCTGTGTGTACACCTAAGCAGTCTTTTAGAGAATCATGGTTTCACTGGTGTGACATCCAAAAGAGTGCCTCAATCACACTGAGGAGCATACTTTGCAAGACTCTAACTTACTCCTTTCATAGATGCGATCAGTCCAGCAAAGTTATGCTGACATTCTGATGGGTTCTATTCCATTACATTGTACTGATGTCACATTCCTGGACAAAAAGATAAAGATCACAGCTGTCCATGAAATCCTCACTTTTGTTTCATGGACTGAAAAAAAATCCTGCCAACTTTTTCATGATCCTTCAAGGGCAACATTTCAAATATAATATCCTTCTCTGGACACTGAGCAGTATTTCAGTTATAACTGACTGCTTGGTCAACATTTGGGTGAAATCCCAGAACCAAACTTTTTTTTTAAATAAAATTGTTTATGAAATGTTGCAGTTTAAGACTATCTGCAGACCTACCTAAACATAGCCAAAAAGGACCAATTTATGACTAGATAAAATGAAAAATGTTGTTGATAAGCCTAGAACAGCAACATAAAAAATGCTTAGTTGTAAGCAAAGCTAATGATATGCTGAAATACATTGCAAAAAAGAATCAAGACCACTTGGGGAATGAATCACTTAAGAGTCATATTTTCCAGTCTTACTTAACTCTTTCTGTTTGGAAACTTAATTTTACCCCATAGAATAGAATTCTCTCTAAAACACACCATATTGTTTTTCCCTTTTAAAATGTCATATAAGGGGCGCTTGGGTGGCTCAGCTGGTTGGGCGGCTGCCTTCGGCTCAGGTCATGATCCTGGAGTCCCGGGATCGAGTCCCGCATCGGGCTCCCTGCTCGGCGGGGAGTCTGCTTCTCCCTCTGACCCTCCCCCCTCTCATGTGCTCTCTCTCATTCTCTCTCTCTCAAATGAATAAATAAAATCTTTTAAAAAAAATAAAATAAAATAAAATGGCATATAAGGGGGACGCCTGGGTGGCTCAGTCGGTTAAGCGTCTGCCTTCAGCTCAGGTCATGATCCCAGGGTCCTGAGATCGAGTCCCACATCGGGCTCCCTGCTCCGCGGGGAGCCTGCTTCTCCCTCTGCCTCTGTCTCTCTCTGTCTCTCATGAATAAATAAATAAAATCTTTAAAAAAAAATAAATAAAAATAAAATGGCATATAAGGAAGGGTATTTTTTTCTTTTCTTAATAATTAATAATTACAATCATTAGCCACTGAAATGTGGTAAAAATGTAGCCATAAATGCAAATTTATATAATATGGGATTAAGGGAAGAAATGTGACTTTCCCGATAGCAAATGCATCAAATCTGATATCCTATAAAAAGAAAAAACAAGTCCTAGTGACATCTTGTTTTTTGTTCGCTTACCAATTTTCCATAAAAGTATAACAAAGCATAGGAAACTGTATAATATCCTAAGCAGTACAATGTAATTACCTTTCTACAAAATCAAACCATGGGCTGAATAGTGATGTCATCTTATTCCAAATGTTTTCACTATCCTCTGGAAAAGGCAACTTTTTTCCCCATTACTATCAGTGATGTTCAAGTCTCCCTTGACTTTTTTTTTTCCCAAAGATTTTATTTATTTATTTGACAGAGAGACACAGCGAGAGAGAGAACACAAGCAGGGTAAGCAGGAGAGGGAGAAGCAGGCTTCCCGCTGAGCAGGGAGCCCGATAAGGGGCTCGATCCCAGGACCTTGGGATCATGACCTGAGCCAAAGGCAGCCGCTTAACCATCTGAGCCACCCAGGCGCCTCCAAGTCATCCTTGACTTTCAAAACTTTACCCAACTTCATGAACTAGAAACTCATCCCCACTCTTCTTCCTCCTTTGCACTAAGTTCATTTATGAAGCATCTCTCACATCATTTCAAAAATATGCAACAGCATGAATGGGGGAGACTCAGGCTACATAGGCTTCATTTTACTAAAGAGAGAGGACAACATGTCTGCTAAATGGGGCGTCGGGTCTTCATTTACTCCAAGGTTCACTCTGTATTTCATTTTGAAGAGAACTCCACCCCTAGGCAACACTATTAGGAGAGATTCAAAGTCCATATGGCATCCAGGTAGGATCAATTTTGTCCTATCTGCTATAATATTCCACTTTTTGAAACACTCTTGTACAGAAATTAAGTCAGATGCAAGTTGTTACTACTGAGATGAAGGACAAATAGAGGAAATTCTAAAACTTCTTCCCTAAAAGTACATGTAGAAAGGCCTCAATAAACCTTAGCTGTTGTTATTCAACAAACATGTACTAAATACTTACTATTTTCTAGGCACTATGCTAAGCAGAAAGAGGTTAAAAAAAAAAAAAAAAACCCAGCTCACAAGGAACTCACAGTCTAGAGAATCTACAGTCAGTGAAAACAAAGATGGTTCAGTAGGCTAAATTTGCTCATAAAAATCTTTTATAACCCAAAAGCATTAAACCAGAGACTACTACTGTAGAAAAGAGGGATAGACTGTTTTTCAGTTCTGCTACTTTAGAAACATTACTGTATAGAAAAAGTTAACTCCTTATATGTAATAAAACAACTAATCTATCATATGTCAGGTTTCAATTCTGTAGCAGAATATATGTATATGTGTGTGTGTGAGTATATATATATGTATGTGCAAAGTCTGATTTAACACATCCTTGCTAATTCCACAGTCTTGTATTACCTAAAATCCTAAAAGAATATAAATGGTCTAAGTCTTGCCAAAAAATAATATAAATGAATCAATTACTATACTCATTGAATAATATTTTCCTTACTTTGCCTTTTTGAATCATGTACAGATTTTCATTTTATCTAAGATTAGCATATGCTTATGTATTTCTACCCTAGAACAAAAAAAAATTGAGAAATTAATTTCAACCAAATTACCTAGCTTAGTAGTATTTATTACTGCACAGACTAACGTCCTCTCTAGTGTATCCGGCCCAGCTTGTTACTACATAGATGTAACTTGAAGGAAACAGACTAAAGAAAGGTATGGGAGCTTCTTGCAGTTACGTATGCGCACATGTTGAGTTGTTTTATGCCTTCGTGAATGTCTACTCCATCAAGTACAGATCACTGCTCCTCCACCCCGAGGGATGCAAATGACCCCTTCCCCCATGCATCCCCCCTTTATCCATGGGGGATACGTCCCAGGACCCCCAGTGGATGCATGAAACCACAGTAGTACTGAACCCTGTATATACTACACTTTTTCTCTCTCTCAAAATACGTTATTGTACTGTACTCACCCTTCTTGTGATGATGTGGGATAAAATGCCCATGTGATGAGATGCAGTGCGGGAAATGATGCAGACATTGTGATGTAGCGTGAGGCTTCTAATGACCTTGAGACAAGAGATCAGAAGGCAGATTATCTGCCTCCAGGCCACAGATGACTGCAGGTAATTAAACCATGGAAGTCCAAACCATGCATAAGGGGGAGCACTGTACACACACATGCACATGTACACATACTCACACCAGACATACTCTTGCTATGTGAAACGAGTTTGGGCTTTGGAATCAGACACACCTAAGGTCAAACCCCTTCTCTGTAACTCTGAAGTTCGTTACCAAGTCCAAGTTTATCTGTGTTTAAGTGCTTCTTCACTACAAGGGAATCTGTTTTTGTTTTTGCTTTGCTTTGTTTTGCAACTTTTGCTAAGAATAATCATTCCAAAAGCCCAGGGAAACCAAGTGTCAAGGTACCCAAGATTTTCCCTCTTTTCAAAATGCTTCCCTAGGAAATGTGAAGGGCAACTATAACAAAGGCAGTGGGGGGCACTGACAGGGGTGTGTGGTTTATTCTTTCATTTACATCTTAGGTACTTTTGTGTATATATGTTACATATAATAAAAAAAATATATAAAATGTAAAAATGCCTCTCTACCTATTGTCATCCTCAGTAAAATGTATTTTCTGCCAAATGTTAAAAAAACAAAGGCTTTCTTCATGTACTCAACAGGATAGCGGGTAAGTAATTTTCTACTCTGCATGAATTTGGCGCAATTTACTCCACGTGGAGTCTGTTTCCTTTAAGGGTACATCTATGTAGTAACAAGCTAGGCCAGAATACACTAAGAGGATGTTAGTTTGTACAGTAATAAATATTACTAAGCTAGGTAATTTAGTTGAAATTAATTTCTCAATTTTTTTTGTTCTAAGAGAAATACATAAACATATGCTAATCTTAGATAACATGATTCAAAAAGGGAAAGTAAGGAAAGTTAAGGAATTTTTTTTTTTTTTTAAAGATTTTTATTTATTTATTTGACAGAGAGATAGAGAGCACAAGTAGGCAGAGCGGCAGGCAGAGGGAGAGGGAGAAGCAGGCTCCCCACTGAGCAGGGAGCCGGACGTGGGGCTCGATCCCAGGACCCCAGGATCATGACCTGAGCCGAAGGCAGCCGCTTAACCGACTGACTGAGCCACCCAGGCGCCCCTAAGGAATTTTTTTTAAATAAAGGAAGTTTACATTAGTTTCCAAAGAGGCTTCTGAGATTAAAGAACAAAGAAAAACTAAAATACTTTTAAGCAGTCTGTGATAAAATCATGGTAACGTGCATAGAACAAATCATTTTCTAAATAGGCAATATAAATGATAATGATTACCTCTTTTAAAATTCAAAGGCAAAAAGAAATTCTATAATCTGACACGCCAATAATTTGTGATATTCCACACCCAGAAAAAAAGGGGGAAAAAAAGAAACAACCTCAACCAGAAAGTTACTATTACCTATAAAAAAATAATAATAATAAACTAAAAAGGACTGTCTCAGCTGAGCAATGAGCCTGGAGCTGCACGCCTGCATCAAACAAAATCTGCCCCATACCTTCCTCGATACAGTCTCCAGCAAGAGCAGAGAGCTGCGGGGAGCGCTCCTCCAGTATCTGCTGGTGAACGCTCACACATCTCAAAGTCCACCACGGCAAGCTCTACGGAAAGAAAGTACCACGTAAGCTGAAAATAAAAGCCCCTCTAAAAAACAATGTTTATATTAATTGAAATTAGTGTTTAGAATTATTTTAACATCTGTGAAATTAAACTTACTCTTCAACAAACTTATCCATCCACTGCTGTATCCTCAGTAATAATACCCAAATCCGCTTCTCCCTCTTCCGCAATAACGCGTCTCCACCATCCTCTCAGGGACTGTATTTTTAGCCAGTTGGGCTTCCTGATGCCATTTAGAACTTAGTATCTCCTTTAAAATGTCCACTGTGGCACCCCGCTCAACGCCATGATCCACACAGCCGCTCCCCCAGGAGGCAGAGTGTGTGGTGGGGGTAGAGGGGTGGGAGCGTAATTTTTTCCCTCCTCTGAAATTCTAGCATACTATTCGTACTACCTCCTTTGCAGACACATTCCGCTGCATTCATGGAGGTCATCCCTAGCTTTTGGTGTTGTCTACCATCTACCCAATAAGACAAGAAGTCATGTCTTGCTCATCTCTATATCCTCCTCAAAGCAATAGATTTTGCACAAACTACACTGTAAGAATTACCTTGGATTCAAATATTTTCCAAAACTAAGACAATCCCTTCCACATCCTCGTGAAACCCTCCCATGAAGCCTTCTCCCAAGAGGGCGGCACACATTGGTCTCTCACTTCTCTGAACTTCTACAATGTTCCTAGAAGTTAGCACCACACTGGACAGCTCTTGTGTTTCAAGAGTTTAACTCCACCTGGCCCAAACATTTCTGAGGACAGACTGCATTTCATACATTGTCTTGACTAATGCACAGGCAGAGAACACAGTAGGTTTTTCTCTATTGTCTGGTGTTGTTCTTACTTGATCACAATTAAAAAAAAGAGGGGGGGGCTCCCTGGGTGGCTCAGTCAGTTAAGTGTCAGGTTATGGTCCCAGGGTCCTAGGATCAAGCCATCAGATTCCTTGCTCAGCAGGGAGCTGCTTCTCCCTCTCCTTCTGCCTACCACTTCCTCTGCTTGTGCTCTCTCTCTCTCTGTCAAATATATAAAATCTTTAAGAAAATAAAATAAGGGGCGTCTGGGTGGCTCAGTCGTTAAGCGTCTGCCTTCGGCTCAGGTCATGATCCCAGGGTCCTGGGATTGAGCCCCGCATCGGGCTCCCTGCTCCGTGGGAAGCCTGCTTCTCCCTCTCCCACTCTCCCTGCTTGTGTTCCCTCTCCCACTGTGTCTCTCTCTGTCAAATAAATAAAATCTTTAAAAAAGAAAAGAAAAGAAAAGAAAATAGGGCGCCTGGGTGGCTCAGTTGGTTAAGCGACTGCCTTCGGCTCAGGTCATGATCCTGGAGTCCCGGGATCGAGTCCCACATCAAGCTCCCTGCTCAGCGGGGAGTTTGCGTCTCCCTCTGACCCTCCTCCCTCTCATGCTCTCTGTCTCTCATTCTCTCGCAAATAAATAAAATCTTAAAAATAAAATAAAATAAAATAAAATAAAAAACCTGATCCTGGGACACCTGGATGGCTCACTCAGTTAAGCATCCAACTCTTGGTTCCGGCTCAGGTCATGACAGGGTTGTGAGATGGAGCCCCACATTGGGCTCCAAGCTCAGTGCAGAGTCTGCTTAAGAATCTCTCTCTCCCTTTCTCTCTGCTCTTTTTCCTGCTCACCTGCGCTCTCTCTCTCTAAATAAAAATAAATAAAATCTTTAAAAAAAAAAAAAACTAGATCCTTATCTAAAAACAAAAACAAAAAAAAGAGCAACAAGCCCATACAGAAGCATATACAGTGAAGAGCAAGTCTCTCTTCTGCTGCCTCAGTGCTATTCTCCTCCCCCAGAAAAATCCATAACTGCTGCCAGCAACAAGTGACTCAGGTTTGGCACCAAACCCTTTCCTTTTCTAGACATGGGAATTTAGACAGAGCCAGTCAAAGAGATTGCCCTTTAAAGAAAACATACATCAGGGGCGCCTGGGTGGCTCAGCCAATTAAGCATCTGACTCTTGATTTCGGCTCAGGTCATGATCTCAGGGTCGTGGGATGGAGCCCCGAGTCAGGCTCCCCACTCAGTGGGGAGTCTGCTTCCTCCCTCTCTCTCTGCCCTTCCCTCCCCCCCCCGCTTGTGCTCTCTCTCTGAAATAAATCATTAAAAAGAAAAAGAAAACATATAGCTTCAGATGCTGAATCTTTAAACATCAGATCTATACATTACCTCTTAGCCAAAACATTTATCCTAGGAGGAGGAGTGTGAAAAAAATAGAGAAAGCATAGCCTGTTTTTCTATTGGAAATAAAAGTACCCTTTTCTATTTGCCAAGAACGGCTGAACAGAAAATCTGAGGCATTAATAAAAAAGAAACTTGAAGCCTTGCTCTAGTTTCTAGATCCTGTCTCCTGATTTTGGCACTTATTACAGAATGTTCTGATTGGAAAGCTACACTAGTCAATAACCTCCTAGACATTAGGAAGCGTAAGTGTACTAAAAAGGCACCCCAAAAAATTTTGCCGCTTATTCCATTTTTTCTAAGATTTGATTTATTTTTTTATTACGTTATGTTAATCACCATACATTACATCATTAGTTTTTGATGTAGTGTTCCATGATTCATTGTTTGCGTGTAACATCCAATGCTCCATGCAGAACGTGCCCTCTTTAATACCCACCACCAGGCTAACCCATTCCCCCACCCCCCTAAAGATTTTATTTTTAAGTAATCTCTACACCCAACATAGGGCTTAAACTCACAACCCCAAGATCCAGAGTCGCATAATCTACCAAATGAGCCAGCTAGGCGCCCTCCATTTTTAAAATAATTATAAATAAGGAAACTGATATTCCAAAGAAATTAACTAGCATAACAAACGTCACACAGCTATTAAGCGGCTGAGCCAGACAAACTCTGGTCTGATTTCAAAGCCAAGGCTCTTTTTACTCAACATTTACATCTTACTAATACTAATCCATATACCACAGATTAAAGGACTGGGGGGAAATCACCTTCTTTTACAGTTCCACAAAAATATCATGATGAACAACTTGATACATTGTTCACAAGTAAGCCTATTCAAAGCTAACTTAAAAAGGTTAAAGTTAACTTGGATAGGTAGAGGACAGTTCTTTCATTTTATCCTCACTTATCAAAGAAGTCATTTTTAGGGCGCCTGGGTGGCTCAATTGGTTAAGCGACTGCCTTCGGCTCAGGTCATGATCCTGGAGTCCCGGGATCGAGTCCCGCATCAGGCTCCCTGCTCGGCAGGGAGTCTGCTTCTCCTTCTGACCCTCCTCCCTCTCATGCTCTCTGTCTCTCATTCTCCGTCTCAAATAAATAAATAAAATCTTAAAAAAAAAAAAAAGTCATTTTTATATCATTATTTTTTTTTTAAAAGATTTTATTCATTTATTCGACAGAGAGAGACACAGCGAGAGAAGGGACACAAGCAGGGGGAGTGGGAGAGGGAGAAGCAGGCTTCCCGCAGAGCAGGGAGCCTGATGCAGGACTCGATCCCAGGACCCTGGGATCATGACCTGAGCCAAAGGCAGACGCTTAACGACTGAGCCACCCAGGCGCCCCTATATCATTATTTAGAAAATGACATATTAAAGATCCAAAGAAAAAAGAACTTTTGTGATTTCACTGAAAGGCAAGACTTCAACACAAAGTGATCTTTGCATGGTGACGTGTAAAAGAAAACAGGGTTGTAAGCCCAGGTGAGAAGTTGTTTAGTATCCGCCAAGCAATTCAAGTACCTTGTCTCTCCAACCCTACCATATGACATCCACAACCAGCAGTTCACATACCTACTGGTTCTCCTAAGTTGACACTATATGTATCTTTTTTAAAAAAAATGCTTAACAGAGCGCCGGGGTGGCTCAGTCGGTTAAGTGTCCGACTTTTGATTTCGGCTCAGGTCATGATATCAAGGTCACAGTATCGAGCCCTGCCTTGGGCTCTGTGCCCAGAGCACAGCTTGCTTGACCCTCTCCCTCCGCCCTGCTCGAGTGCACTCTATCTCTAAAATAAATAAATAAAATCTTTAAAAAATAATGCTTAACATAATTGCTGATGAAAGTTTTCCACCAACAAAATTTAAAACTGTCCCACTCACTTATTAATGACTCTAGTGTCATAGAAAGACAATGCCACTTGGCAGCCCTATGCCTTGGTGGTACTTGCTTTAGAGCCAAGTACTAGTCGTTCTGTAAGAGAGCATTTCACTCAGATCAACTCTGGAAAAATTTTTTAATTCAATCTAACATGGCTAAAAAATCAAAGATAAGGCCTTACGTCTACTCTGACATATTGAAACCCTTCTAGTAAAACCGATTCCAATTCCTCTGGCTTTCATGACAGTGGAAGAGGCACAACTTGCCTTCTTACCTCTTCTTTGTCTAAACTGAAATACTTGGGAAAATAAGCCCTTAGACAGTAGAGACCAAGTCTACATTCTGACAATTGAAAACTGTGTTTCTCAAAATTTTTCAGCCAATACTAAGAAATTGGGAGGTTTCATATAAAATTTAGATTTATTATTTCTGGTAACATGGGTCAAGTTGCCACAATCAGAACGGGAGTCAGCTAGCTATAATCTGCAGGCCAAATCCAACCCCCCCTCCCCCTGTTCTTGTACAGTACAAGAACCAATAGTTTGTACATTTTTTTAAAAGATTTTATTTATCTGGGGGCACCTGGGTGGCTCAGTCGGTTAAGCATCTACCTTCGGCTCAGGTCATGGTCCCAGGGCCCTGGGATCGAGCCCCGCATCGGGCTCCCTGCTCAGTGGGAAGCCTGCTTCTCCCTCTCCCACTCCCCCTGCTTCTGTTCCCTCTCTCGCTGTGTCTCTCTCTGTCAAATAAATAAATAAAATCTTTAAAAAATAAATAAATAATAAATGATTTTATTTATTTGAGAGGGAGAGTGAGAGAGAGAGAACACGAGCAGGGAGAGGAGCAGAGGGAGAGAAAGAAGCAGACTCCCAACTGAGCAAGGAGCCTGATGCGGGGCTCGATCCCAGGACTCTGGGATCATGACTTGAGCTAAAGACAGATGCTTAACCGACTGAGCCACCAAGATGCCCCCAGTTTGTACATTTTAAACCACTGAAAAAAACACAAAAGAATATTTTGTGACATGTGCAAAGTATGTAATTCTTTACTTATAAAGAAACAATGTAACAGGGGCACCTGGGTGGTTCAATCTGTTAAGGGTCAGACTCTTGATTTCTGCTCAGGTCATGATCTCAGCATCCTGAGATCAAGCCCCATAGTGAGCTCCACACCCAGAGGGGAGTCTGCTTGAGATTCTCTCTCCCTCTCCGTCTGCCCCTCCCCCTGCTCAAATGTGTGCATGCACGCACACACTTTCTCTCTAAATAAATGAATAATCTTTAAGAAATGATGTAACAGACATTCCACAAATGCTCTACTAAATCCAACCCGAATAATGAACCAAGGTAGGATGTGAGCCAGGAAACAGTAATTAAGACCCACTAAGATCCACAGTAAGAGTACTGAACATACATACGATCTATATAATCCTTTAAAAGGGGCTCAATATAGTATCGTTTTGTATTAGATGAATCTCAGAAACGGAGAATGTTTTTGTTTATTTCCATCAGGTTTTAAAGTGAAATACCTAAAGAAGACTTAGAAAACCACCAAAACACTGTCAGCATCACACCTGAAGTCTGATGCTACTCAGCACAAGTCATGCCTGGGTATGAACCAACTGCCTTCTTTTCTCTCCTTACCTGAATAGCCGTCAGTTTATGTCTCACATTCACTAGGATAACTCGCGCTAATAAGAGCAGAATAGGCTTTGAGGTCAGGCTGTAGACTGATTCACCATCTAGAACAAGCAGATTCAGAACAACTGCATCTAGTCCTTTGACCTGAAAAAAATATATAAGCCAAGATGACCTAATTTAACAAAATATTAATCTTTATAGGTCTTGGAGTAACATATTTTCCAGTTAATTCAGCTTTGAAACAAAGGCATCAATCTATTACACAGCAATTGGCACTGGACAGAATCATAACCTTATAAATGCCCCTGGGGACCCACAAATGCAGGCCACCCTGACAGAATTCTCTGGAGATGGTATTAACAAGACAATAAATAAATGCGTGAATGTATGAATAGCCAAATACATACATTTCTCTTCCCAGTGCTACCTTGCATCATCATGAAAAAATGAAATGCTTTTCTATCTTCTGCTTAAGTAAATCAGCCTCTGCCTACCCCTAAGATATAACACTGATATTCCAACTGAGTTCTAAATGTGCTTCCAGAGGTTTGGGGAAATGGTCTGTTTTTAAAGATGACTGCTTGCATTTAAAAAAAAAAAACAAAACAGACAAAGCAAAGGTTACAACTCTTAGGAACAATTCCTCAGTCAAGACAGCATATGACATGTAAAAATATAAGTATTTATCACCATAATAGTGAAAAAAATTTCAACATCTGGAAGCCAGATTACTATACAACCAGATTACTAAGATCAACCTTTCTGTGCGAGAGGTGACCAATACTGCTCAAACATGGACCTTCAGTGCTATTCCTCTGAGACCAGTTAGCATCAGATGTCAGTGTTAAAATGACAAGGCCATAAATTAAAGGCAGGGAAAATGAATTTGGCTTTGGTCACCATACTCCATGACCATAAAGTATATTCACAAATATTTATGCTTCACAAGAACTAAGAAACATGAATCAGCGCAGGAAAATGACAATTAGAAAATACTGACGTGTTTAAAAATTTCAACTCCTCCTACCTTCTAAATTCTCAGACTGCGGGTAAAGAGTATAAATTGAATATTCCTTTTATTTATTTTTTTTTTTTTAAAGATTTTATTTATTTATTTGAGAGAGAGAGAATGAGACAGCACAAGAGGGAAGAGGGCAGAGGGAGAAGCAGACGCCCTGCTGAGCAGGGAGCCTGATGTGGGACTCGATCCCGGGACTCCAGGATCATGACCTGAGCCGAAGGCAGTCGCTTAACCAACTGAGCCACCCAGGCACCCTTGAAAATTCCTTTTAAAAAGAACCTGACAGGGACGCCTGGGTGGCTCAGTCGGTTAAGCGTCTGCCTTCGGCTCAGGTCACGATCTCAGGGTCCTGGGATCGAGCCCCAAGTTGGGTTCCCTGCTCAGCGGGGAGTCTGCTTCTCCCTCTGCCTGCCACTCCCCTTCCTTGTGTGCTCTGTCTCTCTCTGACAAATAGATAAATCTTAAAAACAAAAAACAAAAAACAAAAAACACAACCTGACATTACCAAGAAGAGTTGAACATGTATATACTCTAGGGCATAGCAACTCCACTCACGGATATATATATACCACAGTAGAGCTTCCCAACTCTGGGAAGATCATCCTCTCAGCCCTCAGGGTATCACCTACAGCCCGAGGGCCAGTAAAAACAGCCTCCTCTGCTTTTTCAGTATGCTGTGCTTTGAAATTCTTGCAAATGATTTCCAGAAGATGTGTTCCTAATAGCACTGTATGTAATACATTGGGGGCAAAAAAAAGGAAACATACCATATTGCCATCAAGAGTAGGAGAGACATACACGTTCTAGTATAGTCATACAATTGGAATACTATACAACAGTAAAAATGAATAATGGTATCATTTCAAAAATATACCATTGAACAAAGCAAGTCACAGAAGAATGCATAGTTTGTTTCATTTTATAAAAGTTCAAAAACTGGCAAAACTAAACAATACGTTTTCTAGAGTTACAGAGGTGCTGAAACTATGAAGAAAAGCAATGGAATGATTAACACAAAATTCATGGGACTGGCTCATGGGAGAGGAGGGCCAGGGACACCATCAGGAAGCACACACAGGGGACCTTCTAAGGCAGTATTTCCAACCCTTTCCAAGTCACAGCACACGCAGAGATGCTATGATTAGTGGTGCAAAGCAGGGAACTAGCAAATGCTGCCGACCAGTTCCAAGGCTCTCCCCACTCCAGCCCAGATCCCACACAGGCAAAGGGGCTCCACATTTGGGGAACAGCGGTCAGGAAACTCTGTTCTACAATGCTGCTAATGTTCTCTCTCAAGCTGTGTGGGAGGAGCAAAGTGGTTTTATTATTTAAACTGCATACACTTCATATGTTTTTTTTGAATCTATGAGGTAGTTCTAATAAAAAAAAAAAAAATCAAGGTCTCAAAGTTTCCCACAATCTGGCCTGAATCCCATGAGGTGTGACCTTTCAATGCTACTCCAGTAGGCTCAAAACATCCTGCTCCCACCGTGCTCTTCCCCACTCTGAACTTCCGCTCCCGTGACTGCATCCAGACAGATGTTCCTGCTCCTCTCCACCTGTCCGTTTCCTCAGCACCCTTCAGTTCACCTCACGGTCCACTCCCAGCTAAACTGTCTGACCAAATTCCCGTTCCCCACATCTCTTGGTTAACTGCAATAATCTTAACAGTCCAAATCTCTCACATAACCTACTTCTGTACTGCCTTGAACTGTCCCCTGACTTTACAGATGCTCCTCCACTGGCAGAGCTGAAAGAGGGCTGGGTTTGGGCCCAGGAAATGTGGCTTCCAATCACCCAGCTGTAAGACCTCTGACAAGGTTCCTTCACCACCAGAGCTTCCATCTTCTCGTCTCTGGGATCCTCAAACTGATAGAACACGTGAATTAAGCACTTGCCCCACATATCTGTGCTCAACAAACACTATGACTTTGACTATTTGGTGAATTTTTAACCTACACTACAGGGCTGAAGAGGCAGAAACTGTTTCATCCACAGTAACAGAGGGAGTGAGATGTTCCATATAAGCAAATTTCTAGACAACTGAAGCATTTCTCTTTAAGTGACATTTTTTACTTTTACTTTACTTTACTTTAGTACTTTAATCACTTTGGATGAAAACCTCTGTAAAGTGCAGATTCAATTCCCTTCTTAGGCATAAGATACAGAAGATCTTTTAACCTTTCGATAATGATTCAGAGCCAGGATTATGAATTTCAATTATTCTACTGCAACATGATACAGTGACTCACCACACTGATGTGTACAGAGCTAATTACTGTGGCTGTCAGTTTATGGCTGCTTTTCTACTTCTTTTTCCACCCCACCATCAGATTGTTTTAAATATATTTTATTTATTTATTTCTTTTTAAAGATTTATCTATTTGAGAGAGAAAGAGCACGTGAGCAGGTGTGGGGCAGAGGGAGAGGGAGAGAATCTCAAGCAGACTCCATGCTCAGCAAAGAACCCAACACTGGGCTTGATCTCATGACCCTGAGAACAGGACCTGAGCCGAAACCAAGAGTTGGACTCTTAACCGACTGAGCCACCCAGGTGCCCCAGCATAGAGCTTACTTAAAAAAAATAAATAAAATAGGGGCACCTGGGTGGCTCAGTCGGTTGAGCATCTGCCTTGGCTGGGGTGGTGATCCTGGCGTTCTGGAATCGAGTCCCACACTGGGCTCCTTGCAAGGTGGGGAATCTGCTTCTCCCTCTGCCTGCCACCCCCTCTGCCTGCCACTCCCCCTGCTTGTACTCTCTCTCTCACACTCTCTCTCTCGAAATAAATAAATAAAATCTTAAAAAAAAAAAAAGGTAAGCTCTATGGCCAACGTGGGGCTCAAGCTCACAACCCCAAAATCAAGAGTTGCACACTCCACCAACTGAGCCAGCCAGGAGCCCCTCTACCATCAGATTAGTAACACTTATCTCTAATTCCATTCCTGACAGTGGACCTTCTAGAAATACTTGAAAATCTGATTGATGACCAAAGATTCTCAGTACACTTTGTACAAGCTATATATAAAGTCGTATTTTTTCCTACCTACTATTAACTCCAGTTTATAAAGACCAGTTCCTAAAGAAAGAAAAAAAAAAAAAAACACAATAATAACTATATATGACATTTCCAAGAAGTATACCTCACTGAATTGCTGGAATAAAATAGATGGCAAAAAATCCTGAGGTTGTAAATCAACGAGAGGCCCCGTCCAGTTACTCTGAACAAAAAGTTGCAAACTGCTTACACCAATTAGGAATATCAGCTGTTGTCTGCATATAAGAATAAAAAAACAAATATGAACCACTGTATAACCACAACCAATTTCATTTCAGTTTTACCAAGAAAAATATAAAATATTAACCAACATTTATAGAGATCATCCAAGTACTACAAAATAAAATTTCTGAAACCTAAACAATTTATGTCTCAATGTCCAATATTATAACCATGAGCCACATAGGGCTCTTTTATTTATTTATTTATTTTAAGATTTTATTTATGTGACAGAGAGAGACACAGAGAGAGAGGGAACACAAGCAGGGGGAGTGGGAGAGGGAGAAGCAGGCTTCCCACTGAGCAGGGAGCCCAATGCGGGGCTCGATCCCGGAACCCTGGGATCATGACCTGAGCCGAAGGCAGACACTTAACGACTGGGCCACCCAGGCACCCCACATAGGGCTCTTTTAATTTAATTACAATTAAATGAAATTTAAAATTCTGTCCCTCAGTTGCACTATTTCAAGTGCTCAACAACCACATATGACTAGTGGCTGCCATACTGGAGAGCCCAAGTTTTCCAATGACTAAAACCACTGTCTTAGGCTGGCAACGCACTATTAAATGTATTCAGTCTGTTTCTCTACGAAAATTTCAAATAAAATTCTACCTTTCAGTTGTGTCCAAATCTGTTGAGTAATCCAGGAATGTTACTATCTGCTTCTCCAGGTAGCTGTCCATCTTTTCTTCAGTCATAGTTGTTGAGTTAAAAATATTTTGAGTCAATGAATTTAAGAATATGGCCTCATAATTCCCTTCAAGCAGCAATTGTAAGAAAGATCCACTCTCTGCAATACAAAAAATTAGTCCAATAATTCAAAAGACCAATTTTTTTCATACTGTAAAGGGTAACACTATTAGGTAAATCTACCATTTTACATTTTAATATGAAAAAAAATGTGTATCCTTAGAATGCTTACTATACATTAATCACAAAGCACTGAGCAAATTCCCATTATTCTATGAACATCACTTCTTCTACAATTAGCAGCTCATCCATACAATGAGCAGCAAGGTAGAAGCAAGGTAGAAGTTAGACACAGGAATAATATTTCTCATTAGTAAATATTATCACCCTTCTGGGAATTCAAAAGAATCAAAAGATTCCTATTGACAACAGAAAAGTTTCCACAATCAGGGGTCTAAGGCCTTTTATAATCTGGCTTCTCATAGCCCCACCATACTCCCTAAGGAACAGCTGGTTCTCTCAACTGTTCCCCGAATATCCCATGCACATTCCTGCCTCCACTTTTACACTTGTGATTTCTCCTGCTGAGCTCTTCTCCACATGTCTTACCCTTTAATCAAAATTCTGCTCACGTCTGACTTCTTCCATGAAACTTTTCCAGATCACCAGACTTCACTTGATCTTAGCCAAAAGGCCAAGAAGCGATCCAGATCACCAGACTTCAAAAACTACCTCTCCTGAAGCACCTATTGCATATACACACACACACAAACACACACACACAAACACACACACCCGCACACTAGTGTTCTAAACTGTTATTTTTCTTCCGGGTCCAGTCTAAATCTCACAACCAGATGTGCCTTTATCTCACATTTATCACTAGTAAATATGCTGTTAACACCTCTCTCCGGTAAATGTGTACTGTTCATAAGAATTATATCTTTGCTGCCTCGTTTCAGCTTTTATGCTTACCAACTGTGGGGCCTGGAATAAATTACTTAAACAATCGGGCTTTAAACGTCTTCACCTGCAAAATGGTATTAAACGTAATATCTATCTTAAATGTCTATTGTAAGGATTAAATGACAATAAATGTCAAGGACTTAGAAAAGTAGCTGACATCGCCATCGTTGTTACCACTGAGCCTAGGCGGTGAGAAGGTTGGGATCAAGACAAGCACTGAGCCCAGAGGACCTCGCCCACCACATCAAGGATGCAACAATCCAAAGTTTTAAGGGATCGGCTAGATTTCGGCAGAAAAAACAAATAAACAAACAAAAAAACAAGGAGGAGTGAGAACCCAGCCGGCACCGCTCTCCGCTCACAGTCCACACGCTGGCCTCCGTTCCTGGAAGGTTCGCCTTTCTCACCTGAACCGGCGACTCCCTCCTGCTTCCATTGCTGCCGCTCAGCCTCAGTGGGGAAGCCCCTCAAAACTGCCAGCTCCGGTATCCACATCACCCTGGACATTGCTGCCGCCAAAAGGGGTTCTACGAGGGTCACAGGGAGTCAACAAAAGTGAAAGAAAGAGGGTCCAAAGATGCCGAAACCTAGTGGCAACAGATCCTGTGAATACCACCCACAGACCTAGAAGTCCATGTGCAGACATCGTCACTTGGACGCGGCCATGACAGCAGCGCGGGACACCCTGGGAAAAACACACACTCGGCTCTGGTTTCCGCCTAGGAGACCTACTCAAGACCTTAGTACTGAGCATGCCCAGTAGAGATGCCCCGCCCGGGGCAGTGTACGGGCGGCTTGGAGGGCGCGGTCGATTTCAGCCCCGCCCTAAAGGGGCGTTGCCAAGAGCTGTAGACGACATGAGGGGGTGGAGTCATCTTGCACCACCCACTGAGGATTGGGATTAAAATGCAGCTGGAAGGGGTGCCTGGGTGGCTCAGTCGTTAAGCGCCTGCCTTCGGCTCGGGTCATGATCCCAGCGTTCTGGGATCGAGCCCCGCATCGAGCCCCGCATCGGGCTCCCCACTCGGCGGGAAGCCTGCCTCTCCCCCCTCCACTCCCCCTGCCTGTGCTCCTCTCTCACTGTGTCTCTCTCTGTCAAATAAATAAATAAAATCTTAAAAAAAAAAAAAAGCAGCTGGAAGCCTGGGTCTCGTCCTGCCAAGAGGTAATAGGCATGGTCTACCGCTTGGGTTCCTCAACATTTTTGGATCAGAACCCTCCTGACTACCTAACCAAGGTCCTTCACGCAAAATGCATGTGGGCCCTTGCTACCAACGTTCGGGTACCATTCCAGGAAGTTCGAGGCCCCGTGAAGTGGAGTCGACCAGCACAAGAACCACCTCTGCAGCGAATTGGTCTTTTTTCTTAGAATGTATTAAACTGTAAGGAAAGTTTTGGGGCTCCTGGCTGGCTCCGTCAGAGAAGCATGCGACTCGATCTCCGGGAAGTGAGTTCAAGTCCCAGGTTGGGTGTTGAGATTACACACATACATGACTAACTAAATAGAAGAAATAACTTTTTTTTAAAGTGTAAGGAAAGTATCTGGTTTTGACGATACCACTACATAAATCATGACTGAGCGGGACCTGTGGCCCCCCGGCTGGTGCATGGAAGCTTGTGGAGGATAGGCTGAGTCCAGAAACCTGTCACCCCTGCGTGCCTGCCGCTGAGCACGGAGCTGGGGCCTCATTCGCATGTCCTTTCTTCATAGCCAGGCTCCTAGGCCAAAACCGAGGCTCAGAGAGCCAGACCTCAGCGGGGCGGGACTCTGCCCCAATGGGCCTGAAGCCTGGACTGTGAGAATGCCATGCACTAGCCAGGGTAACCCTGACCAGGCCACATTCTTGGAGAAATCAAAGGCAAGCGATCTCTGAAAGAGCCTAGCCCAGTGCCGGCTCCAAGGAGGGAACTAAGTTCTGGCTGTGGAGGGAATGGTGCTCAGCCTCTGCCAGCAGAAGCCAAAGGAAGCCAGACCTGGGTTGAGTGGAGAAGAGCAGATGCCCTAGAATGTCTTCTTATTGAGAAGTAATTAAAAGCTATTTGTGCAGTAAATGATATTTAATCAGTGTGTCCTTTTGGTTTTTTTAAGGACAAAATCCAGCACTGTCTAAACCATTTGACAGTTGTTAGAGCTATTAAAGGAGAAACACACTGGCCACTCATCCAGGTTCCTCACTTGTCCCACACAGTGAACTCGGTGCTTTCTCTATAATTCAAGGTTTGTTTAAGTGAGATATGCTTGACAATAATAGTAAGTATATTCATCTCTCTTCGGGCAAATGAACTCTAGAATAAAAATGTGGGAGAAAAATATATGGTCTCAAATGAAAAAAACAAAAACAAAAACAAACAAAAAAATGGAGTGGATGGGGCACCTGGATGGCTCAGTTGGTTAAGTGTCTGCCTTTGGTTCAGGTCATGATCCCAGGGTCTTGGGATCTAGTCCTGTATTGGGCTCCCTGCTCAGCGGGGAGCCTGCTTCTCCCTCTACCCCTCCCCCCTGCTTGTGATCTCTCTCTCTCGCTCGCTCTCTCTCTCAGATAAATAGGGGCACCTGGGTGGCTCAGTCGTTAAGCATCTGCCTTCTGCTCAGGACATGATCTCAGGGTCCTGGGATCAAACCCCACATCAGGCTCCCTGCTCCGAGGGAAGCCTGCTTCTCCCTCTCCCACTCCCCCTGCTTATGTTCCCTCTCTCACTGTCTCTCTCTGTCAAATAAATAAAATCTTTTAGGGTGCCTGGGTGGCTCACTTCGTTGGGCGGCTGCCTTCGGCTCGGGTCATGATCTCGGAGTCCCGGGATCGAGACCCGCATCAGGCTCCCTGCTCGGTGGGGAGTCTGCTTCTCCCTCTGACCCTACCCCCTCTTGTGCTCTCTCTTTCACTCTCTCTCTCAAATAAATAAAATAAAATCTTTTAAAAAATAAATAAATAAATAAAATCTTTTAAAAAAATATTTTTAAAAAAACATGGAGTGGATACTGAGCTGGTGAGTAGGATATGTCTACTTTAGGAGTGGCTTGGCTGGACAGTCTGCTGGGAACCCTGATGTCAGGGGTAGATAAACCATCTATTAAGTCTTTTTTCTTGAGCTGGTCAGATTTCTCAGAGACTTTTTAAATTTCCTACCTGGATAAGTGAGGGTCTGGTTGCCAGAGTTCCAGAGCCAAGCAGAGTAAGAAAGCCAGGAGTCTCAGCATTCAAGACCCAGTCTGAATATCAGACCCTGTAGAGACCATGGCAAGGGGAGTGGAAGGGAAGGAGTGGGCAGGGGTTCCTACTGACTGACTCAGTTTTGCAGGAGTCCTCATTTCAGCCCTTCCTCTTCCCACCCCATAACCTTCAGTGCCAGGGGTATCTCATGCTCCCAGTTGCTGAGTTGTTCGGGGATTCTTCAGTCTAGATTCAAGTTTGCCTTAGCTTTTCCCATGGCATTTTTAGGACTGGGCTTTCTCTGGTCATCTACATCAGTTACTAGCTCCCAAACACGGCATCTCATCTCATCTTCTCTTTCCCTGTGGGTTATGTCTTAATTTTTTTCTTTACCGTAAATTTAGTGAGTTTTGAAGGAGAGACAGCATATATTCAACCTGCCATGTTTACTCTAGAACCTTAAACTGTACTGTAAATGACATCTTTCTCCAAGTAGCTTCAGGTTTGATACATTTATGTGTTTGAACTAATCCTATCTCATATCTTTCTACGTAGAAAAAGGAGGCAGGATTGTAATGAGCATTTCATGACCCTTCAAACCTTTTTCATATTCATTAACAAATCTCATGTTTAATAATAATAATTTTTAAATGTTTGTAGCAGCATTTTTAGTATAGCCAAAAACTGGATACGACCCAAATGTCCATGCACAGATAAACGAATAAACAAAGTGTGATATATTCATACAATGGAATAGTGTTCAACTATAAAAATGAATAAACTATAAATACATATAATATACACAAATACCAAAGTAATTATGCTGAGTGAAATAAGCCAGAAAAACAGAGAACATACCAGTCCATTTATATAAATCTAGAAAATGCAAACTAATTTCTTTTTTTTTTTTAAAGATTTTATTTATTTATTTGAGAGAGAAAGTGAGAGAGAGAGAGCACAAGAGTGGGGAGCGGGAGAGGGAGAAGCAGACTCCCCGCTGAGCAGGGAGCCGATGCGGGACTCAATCCCGGGACTCCAGGACCATGATCTGAGCCGAAGGCAGTTGCTTAACCAACTGAGCCACCCAGGCACCCGCAAACTAATTTCTAATGACAGAAAGCAGATCAGTGATTGCTGGGGGATGGGGAAATGTAGAGGAAAGCAGGAGGAATAGGAGGGACACTTTTGGGGAGTGAACAGATATGTTCACTATCTGATTCTGCTAATGGTTTCATGGGAATATATGTATGAAAAAAAACTGTTCAATTAAAATATGTGCACTTTTTTCTTTTTTTTTTAAAGATTTTATTTATTTACTTGACAGAGAGAGACAGTGAGAGAGAGAACACAAGCAGGGGGAGTGAGAGAGGGAGAAGCAGGCTCTCCGCAGAGAAGGGAGCCCGATGCGGGACTCGAACCCAGGACCCTGGGACCATGACCTGAGCCGAAGGCAGACGCCCAACGACTGAGCCACCCAGGTGCCCCTGAAGTAAGTTTTCATATAATGTCATTAGGCCTAGTCCTTTGTTTTAAGAAATCAGACCTTTTGGTGTGGAGGTGTGGCACCAACTGGCGATCAGACCTACATCTTTTATAAGATCATTAAACTTTCTGTTTGCAAGGTACATCATTTGATAAATACTTGCGCCATCCCTTGCTTGTATTAGTTGTCTACTGCTGTGTAAAAAATCACTATAGAACTTAGCAGCTTCAAACAACAAGCTTTTATTATTTCACAATTCCTGAGGGCCAGGAATCTGGGTGCAGTTTGGCTGTGTGCCTCAGGCTCAGGGTCTCTCACAAAGTGGCGGTCATAAACAAGGCTCAGCTAGGAGAGGATGCTCTCCCAAGCTTATCCTGTGGCATGCCTTCTGTTCTCACTGGCTATTGGCCAAAGACATCAGTTCCTTCCCACATGGCCTCCCTGTAGGGAAGCCCCCAATGTGGCAGGAGCCTCCTCTCAAAGGGAGATCCAATACGGGGCTACAGTCCGTTTGTAACCTCATCTCAGAAGTATCCCTTCACGAATCTGTGTGTCCAGCCCACATGCAAGGGGAAGGAGGCAGGGTCCATCGGTGTCACCTTGGACGCTGCCTACCACACTGCTTTTCTCGCTGCTTGCACTGCTTTTGCTGATGTTGGTCTATATGTACGAAGTCTTGCTTTGTGTGTGTATTTTTGCTTTGTCCTGAACTGTCCTTTTCTGCAGGATGTCTAAGGGAGTATTCCATAGGGAATGTGTGAAAACACATGCCCAGTATGTCTCCACTCCAATCCAAGCTGGCCATGAGGTTGTTAAACGGGTGACGGGTTCGAGACAAAACCATGGATCAAACTTCGCATGGATTCCCTGTACAACCTTCATGGGAGCACTCACTCCCTGCCTTATCAGTCTATGAAAGAAGGTCATTTTGTTTAAGCTAAAGTCTAATGTCAATGATTATTGGGTCATTGGTCATACAGTCTAGGACTAGTAGGCCTCCACTCAGTTGGAAAATTTGAGATATGGTTACCAAGCACATACTGTTAACCTCACCGGCCCCCTTCTTGGTGTGTCGAAGTTCAACTATGTCAAAGTCTAAACTGCTTCCTGGAAGAACTTCTGCTTCTTATATAAAGTCACACCACAATCCTAACTCTTGAGTTTTCCCTTGGTCAATGGAAAAATTAAAATTAAAAAAAAAAAGGAAAGAAAAGAAAAAAAACCAAACAAACCCTGTTTTACTTAGACTAACAATGGACACTATAGGAAGCTTTTGACAGAATCAATTGTATGTTTAAAAGACATTCTAAAAAAATTGGGAGACAAAACACCAAACAGACAATACTGAGCTTTTCTACTTGGGAAAAAGGAAGCCTAAAAAAAAAAGTTAACTCCAAGAGTCTCAAAGTCTTTGTAACCTTTTGAATCCTATCCTCCTTGAGTTTCTCTCTTGTTTTAGTCAGCTTTACGTGATGTTCCAAATGAGCTTTTACCCCGCCAGAGTTTTCACAGAACACACACACACACACACACACACACACACACACACACACACACTGTACTAGATCCAATCAACTCTGTGAATAGCAGGGAACTGAATGTATGGATTCCTGAAAAATAAAGGTAGAGGTTAATGAATCTTAAGGTTCATGGCCCCTCCCAAGGCTTTGGGAATGGTTCTAACAATGTAGCCACTTGATCATAAGACTATGTAAAATTTGCTGAAGTAACAGAAAGTAGATTGATTGCCTTGGGCTGGCGGGTGGAGGGGGGTGGGAAGAGGGGGGTGAAAGATAAAGTTAAAAGATACAGATTTTCTTTTAGAGGAAAATGTCCTAAAATTGGCGGTGATGGGCACCTGGGGGGGTTCAGTTAATTAAGCATCTGACTCTTGATTTCAGCTCAGGTTGTGATCCGAGGGTGGTGAGAGGGAGCCCCAAGTCAGGCTCTGCACTCAGTGGGGAGTCTGCTGGAGATTCTCCCTCTGCCCATCCCCCAGCTCACGCATGTGCTCTCTCTCTCAAATAAATCAGTCTTTAAAAAAAACTGGTGGTGGTGATGGTTACACATATCTGTGAATATACTAAAAACCATTGAATTGTACACTTAAATGGGTACATTGTATGGTATGGGAAATATATCCTAATAAAACTTTTTTTTAAAGTAAGATATTTTTTTTTTTTTTTTTTTAATTTATTTATTTGAGAGAGAGAATGAGACAGAGAGAGAGAGCATGAGAGGGAGGAGGGTCAGAGGGAGAAGCAGACTCCCCGCTGAGCAGGGAGTCCGATGCGGGACTCGATCCCGGGACTCCAGGATCATGACCTGAGCCGAAGGCAGTCGCCCAACCAACTGAGCCACCCAGGCACCCCAAAGTAAGATATTTTTAAGTCAGTTAAGTCTATCCTGCCTTCCACTCAGACACACTTCTCCAATCACATGGCATTAGAGTGGCTGTGGTAATTTGGGGGATCTGGGGAGTTGGGGATTTGATTTTGGTATAGTGAGATTTATGTAGTTCGCAGTTGTTTCTACAGATAATTAAGGTATTGCTAACCATTGCAGCGTAGGCATGGCTTCCAGGAATACGCCCATAGCCAGCTCCCTGTGCTCACCTATTAGGGAACAAAAATACAGCTCATGCTCCCTCTCCAAAATAAATAAATCTTAAAAAAAAAAATTCTTTTAAACTTTACAGTATTATAAATCTAGATGAACCCAAAGCCCTGCCATGCTCTGACCACCTTGCCCAAGACAGAGGAATCCGTGCAGCAGCTTGGCCCAGGCTCCAAGCACCAGTCCTCTGCTACCCTGGCTGCCTGCTCCAGCTGTCTATCCAGCTCCCCTCAAGGTCTGCAACTGGATTTGTACCCGTGTCTCGGTTGACCCAGTGGGCATGTCTGTTTTTTATTTTATTATGTTATGTCAGTCACCATACATCATTAGTTTTTGATGTGGTGATCCACGATCCATTGTTTTCATATAACACCCAGTGCTCCATGCAGTACGTGCCCTCCTTAATACCCATCACCAGGCTAACCAATCCCCCCTCCCCCCTCCCCTCTGAAACCCTGTTTGTTTCTCAGAGTCCATAGTCTCTCATGGTTCATCTCCCCCCAATTCCCGCCCCCCACCATTTTTCCGTTCCTTCTCCTAATGTCCTCCATGCTATTCCTTATATTCCACATGAGTGAAACCATATGATAATTGACTTTCTCTGCTTGGGCATGTCTGTTTCTATCTTGGAAACTTTTGTCTTCCATGATCCAAGCCCTCCTACCTTTCTAACATTACAGCCTATATTTCATTTGACTATCATACGTTATCTTTTTTTTTTAAGATTTTATTTATTTATTTGACAGAGACAGAGACAGCGAGAGAGAAAACACAAGCAGGGGGAGTGGGAGAGGGAGAAGCAGGCTCCCCGCCGCGCAGGGAGCCCGATGTGGGACTTGATCCCAGGACCCTGGGATCACGACCTGAGCCAAAGGCAGACGCTTAACGACTGAGCCACCCAGGCACCCCTCGTACTTTATCTCTTACAATCCAATGTGCTACTGAGTTTTCCCCTCATTCTCCTGTGTCTGTAATAACTTCTTTTTGCTGGCTTTTTTATTTTTTTCTTTTTAAGTCTTCTTTATTTTGGGGCGACTGGGTGGCTCAGTAGTTGAGCGTCTGCCTTCGGCTCGGGTCATGGTCCCAGGCTCCCTGCTCAGTGGGAAGCTTGCTTCTCCCTCTCTTACTCCCCCCTGCTTGTGTTCCCTCTCTGTGTCTCTGTCAAATAAATAAATAAAATCTTAAAAAAGAAAAAAGATTTCTTTATTTTTGAGAGAAAGCATGAATGGGGTGAGGGGCAGAGGGAGAGGGAGAGAGAGAATCTCAAGCGGACTCTGTGCTGAGCACGGAGCCCCATACAGGCCTTGATCTCACGAACCTGAGATCATGACCTGAAGTGAAATCAAGAGTTGGACACAACCGAGCCACCCAGGTGCCCGAGCCTAACTTCTTTATCCTCATCCTTCAAGACTCAGGCTATCTTCCTTGAGGAAGCCTTTCTTGACCACATCATCTCAATGCCCATTAATATTCTGCCTGAGCTAAGTGTTCCTCCTCTGTGTTCCCAATAGTACCCTGTAAACTCTATCAGAGAACCTCTCAATTGTACCAACATAATGTTTCCATGTCTGTCATTCAACCCTCAAGTGCAGGAACCTGTACCTACTACCAAAGTGAGTGCTCAAAGTCAGGATCCTAGATGGAACCATGTTAATCAGTCTCAAATTTAGACTTTTAGGTCTTGGGTTTGTTTTTTTTTAAGATTTTATTTATTTGACAGAGAGAGACAGAGAGAGAGAGAGGGGGAACACAAGCAGGGGAAGTGGGAGAGGGAGAGGCAGGCTCTCCGCTGAGCAGGGAGCCTGATGTGGGGCTCATGGACCTGGGGATCATGACCTGAGCCAACACTTAACCAACTGAGCCCCCTAGGCGCCCCTAGGTCTTGGTTTATTAAAAACATGAATTGGACCTTAGAGTACTGGTATTGTTACTTTCCTCTTAAAAAACTTTCTGAAGACTAGTGGTGTGAATTGGAGAAAATGACCCAACCTTATTTCAGTGATTAAAAATAAAATTCTGGGGCACCTGGGTGGCTCAGTTGGTTAAGCGCCTGCCTTCGGCTCAGGTCATGATCTCCAAGTCTGGGATCGAGCTCTGCATTGGGCTCCTGCTCAGTGAGGAGTCTCCTTCTCCCTCTCCCTCTGCCCCTGCCCCCCACCCCCACTCCTGCATGCACGCTCTCGCTCTCTCAATTAAATAAATACAAATCTTTAAAAAAATAAAATAAAATCCTAAGTTGGAGGCAAACAATACACCTGATACAGCTTTCATCATCCATCCCTGACAGGACCCTGACAGGAAAAAAAACGAAAAGCCTAGAGGACTGACGACTATCCTTTTACTTCTTATTGCTCATTATTTTAAACCTAGATTTTAGCTAGCATGTGTGTGAGTGACATTTAATTGACTCTTCTTTCTCATAAATTGACTCTATTTTGTCATTCTTGGTGTATGTAGCTTACCACCCACCACACCTAACAGTGTGTGTTACAACTTTTCATCTCCCCTCCCTTATCCATGCTTAGGGAGCACTATGTCTTGTACATCAGACAGTATCATACTCCCTAGTTCCCCTTTTTCTTCAGAGAGCAGCTCTGTGTTCAGAATATAGCTTCTCCTTCTGGTCACCTCCAGATTCAAGGTTTCCACACACCACTTCATTTTATATAAATACTGTCAAAAATCACCTTAGCTTTTCCTTTGTGATCAGTGGTCTTTGAAAAAATATCCTTTCCTTTCCCATGCTTAGGTCTTCAAAGTGTCCAATTCTTTGTAGAAAGAGCATTTCACACCATGGCAAACTGTTTTAGAAACAAGACATACTAATACACCTAAGTCTTTATTTATTTGGCTCTAAGAAGAATTTGCATGAAAATGAGCCTGTGTGGCAGGTACAGAACGTACTGTAACAGCACCAGAGAGGAATGCTCTCTGCTCTACAGAGCCTCAGTGTTTTCATACATACATGTGACTTTAGTAATAAAACCAGAGTCCAGGAAAAAAGGAGCCCTTTAGGAAAAAATCAGTTTAGAGTGACTTTTCAAATTGACCATTCCTTCTCATATACTTAAATTCAAATAACGGATACATTCACAGGCCCAAATGTTGGCATAGAATAAAATCATGTTCATTTATTTTTTCTGCATCTTAGAATTAGAAGGCATAAAATTAAATACGTTGAATGTAATAAATTCATCCATACAAGTGCAAGTCTCCAGCTATAATGCATTTTATGGCATATTTATCATTTAAAAAAATGTACCAATAAATCAAAAAAGAGGGAGTATGTCCATTTAACCTTTATTTAAGTGTATGTAGGAGGTCTTCAGAAATCAAAGATGAGCATGAAGATATGGCCAAACATAAAATCTATCAAATTCAGTGAAAAGTTGCTGACTTTAAATAGTAGTTGTAAGAATGACCAATATATATTCTTTGTTAACAACCCCTCACTCTACAGTAAAAAAAAAAACAAAATAAACATTCAGTAAACATTCTTTCCTAAGGTAGTTTCCCTTATATATCAGTGATTTATCCATTTCTTTGTATACACAAATTTGTTGAACATACCAATCAGTGGTTCTCACAATTGAAAAATAAAAGCACAAAAAAGTTTACACTCTTGTACAGGTAAAGAAAAGATCATCTTGAATTAAAATGGATCTCCTTAAGGGCATAGTATAGTTTCAGTTTCAATAACTATTACATAATTAGTTTCTTACATACAAATATTGACATATTTGGCTTGTGCTTCAAAGCCTTTGTGTCTATGAAGTCCATGTCAATGCAGCTCATAATTTGAAGTCACTGGGGAGGTCTTTACTGCTGCTGGGTTTGACCTGATCATGCATTAGAGTCTCCTCAGCACCTGCTGTAGCACTGCACATCTCCGCGGCATCATCAGCATCGGGGTCCAAGCCTTCGGGACAGGGAAGTTTTAGCAGCTCTTCCCGGAGCTGAGCAGTGTGACGCTATATAGGGGAACATGAGCAATATAAGAATTACTAACCCTGATATTCTAACATAACATCATTTGAGGGAGGCACTGAGTTTAAAACAAAACCCAAAGCATTAGGCCTACAAATATTTATTGAGCACCTTCCTTATGTTAGCTACTGTAAGAAGCAGTGAACAAAATGGGCAAAAACCTCTAACCTCAAAATAACTGATGTTGCTGAAAAGCCCTGAGTAGCATGCGCACAGCTCCTACCCATGCCGCCTACCCTGGTAGGAGAGAGAGCATTACCGATGATTTGTAAGATACCATTCACGTATGGTAGATACACTTTGAAATTACAGACAGTAACGTCTTGACTTATAATACATCTTGTCTCTGGCTAAATATTTTTTAAGACTGATTTTTTAAATTAATTAATTAACGAGAGAGAGAGAGAGCACGCGCGCCACATGCGAGCAGATGCAGTGGGAGCGGCAGGCAGAGCAGGTAGAACAGGAAGAGGGAGAAGCAGACTCCTCGCTGAGCAAGGAGCCTGATGAGGGACTTGATCCCAGGAAGCAGGGATCATGACCTGAGCCCAAGGCAGATGCTTAACTGACTGAGCCACACAGGCATCCCTCTGGCTAAATATTTTTGACAGAAAGTCCATAAATGAAAATAAACCCACCATTATTTTACTGAATACAAACAAGTATTCATCAGGTACCAGGTCTTGTGTAGGACATCTGCAAAATGTTTTACACTAATAGTCTCACGTAATGCTCAGAAAAAGCCTTAGAAACAATTTTATTTATTTATTTTTAATTTTTTTGACATATATTATTTGTTTCAGGGGTACAGGTCTGTGATTCACCAGTCTTACACAATTCACAGTGCCCACCATAGTACTAACCCTCCCCAATTTCCATCACCCAGCCACCCCATCCCTCCCACCCCCCTCCACTCCAGCAACCCTCAGTTACAATTTTATCATCCTATTTTTTTTTTCGTAAGTAGGCTCCATGCCCAGTGTGCAGCCCAACACAGGGCTCAAACTCATGACCCTGAGATCAAGACCTGAGCTGAGATCAAGTCAGACGCTTAACCAACTGAGCCACCTGGGTGCCCCCCTAAATTTTTTTTCTAATTTAAGCAAGTGAAAAAGAAGAACCAGAGAGATTATATAATTTTGTATTCTACCATTTAGAGAAAGATGTAGAGATATTAACAGAGGGGATAGTTGTCTATAAATATTAATTTTTGGTTTATAATTTTCTATTGGGAGAGAGATGACCTCAAGTATCACACCAGGGCTTTGAAAATTAACTAACCAATGTTTACAGAACAATTTTTATATATGAGACACTGTGTTCAACACTGACAATATAAAAGCAATGAGTAAAATAAGGAAGATATAATCTCTGACTTCACAGAGACTAAATTTGGGTTGGAGGTCTAAGACCTATAAACAAGATAATAACACCTACACACTTGCAGCCATTTGTAAGGTTTCAAAATATATTAACACGCTGGTTAACTCGTAATTTCTCTAGCTCCAATGTCCCTTCCCCTGTGGACAACAGGAGAAAACATTAGGGAAGGAGAAAGAAAAATTTGACAATTATAAAGGCTTAGCTGAGGTGGAATCCTATGTCTTTATTGTGGGATTATTAAGCCAAGTAGCTGCATATGTTTCTCAAGTAGCACTCAGCAGCGAAGGTATAGTTGGGATGACAGAAATTTGGGCTGATTCAGGGATAGAGATTTCCAGGCCTGAGCGACACAGAAATAACAGAGTAAAAGAATTTGAGATATAAGCAAGACGCCAACTGACATAACAAAGCCAAAGAAGGGTGGGCTTTCGTCACTAAGGTTTTGTTTAAAAGAAAGAGCTATCTAAACACAGGTTTGGGGAAGATCGATTTGGTTATGGACTACAGAAAGAACTAGAAGGGGAGAACTAAGTCCAAGGAAGCTGGTCAAACAGACTAAGCTGTGGGAACTGAAAAGAAATAATGGGGAGAGGGGAGGCAGCCTCCCCCTGAAGGCAGCACTGATAAGACCTAGTACTGACCAAGTATACTAGATGAAGGAGGAGTGAAATAGTATCTGAAGATTTTAAGACAGAGAAAAATGATTTAAATGAAAAATATAGGGCACCTGGGTGGCTCAATCAGTTAAACGACCGACTCTTGTGTGTTTTAACACACAGAGGGTATTATAGAAGCTTAAACTGAAGTGATCTAAGTCAAGGCAGGTTTCCATAAAGTTAAATTTAAGCTACAGATGAATGGCAGTGAGCTAGCAAGAGCAGGTGAAAATGAGAGTAAAGGCCTGGAGGGGAGAGTTGAGGGAGCAGAGAGAGGAGCCAGGGTCACTGGTGTGGAGAACTGGGTGTGGGGACCTTGGGTAGAATGAAAAGTAAACTGCAAAAGAGAAAAGGGAAAAGAATAAAAAAAGTCATTCACAGAGCACATGTTGTTGTCAACATCCTTTTTAGGAAGTGTCAACTCATTGTCAAAAATTGATGGCCCTTTTCTACAGACTTTTGGGTAGCAACTTAGGCCTCTGAACTTAAATGTTGTTTCTCTGACTCCTTCTGATTCCTTTACCACCTGGTAACTATGGCTCTGTCAATGACTACAACTCTTCTTGTGAAGCCGCCAGCAGGGCTCCTGTTAGGATGGCTTACTCACCTTGAGGGCTGCGGCGTGGTGAGACATAGTTCTGCCCACCCGCTTATCACTGCTGTACTGCTGGATGTCCGCAATCCACTCCTCACACTGGGCCATGATCTCAACTCTTTTCAAGTAAAAGTGTTTGTGTATAACCTTGAGAATAAAACAGCCAAGGCAACAAAAGGTGTTTGGGTCAGAATTTACAAAGAAATGAAATTTAAAAGACAATCGCAACGTTTTTGTCTCCACAAAACTCAGTTTAGTGAATTTTACATTAACAGGGAGGAATCAGGCTAATGACATCAGCTGATGTGAAATGCCCAGCTCTGCAGGAGAAAACAATGCCCAAGATAAACCAGACATTCAAACAGTTAATCCTATCAGAGAGAATAAAGACAAATACAATGTAATACATTCACAAGGTGAGCACTGTAAATAAATAACCAAGAGAAAATAATTAGGAGGGTACTGACAACAGAAAAACTGGCAAATTTTCAACCTTTAAAAGAGAACTCTATAAATACCTAAATAACTAAAGACATTCCAAATGTCAAAGATATTGATACAGAAATCAGAACAGAGCCCTAAAAACAGGCACTATTACTACTTTGTTAATTTTATCTTCTGGTTAATTTATAGTTAAGATCGTATTTTGTAACATTAACTTTCCTCGTTTGCTTGAGAGTGAGCAAGCACATGTGCAAGGAGGCTTCCTGTGCGCGGACTGGACGGAGGGGCAGAGGCAGACGGACAGAGAGAGTCTTAAGCCGCCTCCATGCCCAGTGCGAAACCCCACGTGGGGCTCCATCTCACAACTCTGAGATCGAAACCAAGAGCCACCCAGGCGCCCCAAAGGTAACCTTCCTTGTAATAACTGGTTTTTACATGCAACTTAAAAAATTCTCTTTGAAAAATTAGAATTTCTTCCTTCCTGGGTAAGCAGTAGGAGTCTACTTCTGACATATTTAAGTTAGAAAATAGATCAATTTGGAAATATATCAATTAAAAAATACTATTCTGGGGGCGCCCCCTATCCTGACTTCTTTAAGCATGTTAGTTTTACTCATTTCTGAACTTTTTATAAAAGGAATCATGAAATGTACTTGTTTATGCTTGGCTTCTTATATTGTAGTTATGATATTTGTCCACACTAACGTGCATAGCCGTTCATTCATGCTGCTGTATTCCATTTTATGAATATTCCATAATTTGTCTATTCATTCTTTTGATAGACAAGTTAACTGTTTCCAGTTTTTGACAGTTACGAATAATGTTATGAACATTCTCTATACCCAGTTTCTAGGAAGCACATACCAAGTAGTAGAACTGCTTGATCAGATTCTGCTAAAGAGTTTTCCAAAGCGGCTCTACTGATTTATATTCCCATCAGAAGTGCATCAGAGTTTCAGTTGCTGCACATCCTAACATTTGGTACCAAAAGCCTTTAAATTCCTAGATATGCCGAAGAGTTAGAAAGGGGCCAGACAATGTGGGGCTTTGTAGGCCATGGTAAGGACGTTGGGTTTTCTTTTCATATAATGGGAAGTCAATGGAGACAATGAGATTATGTGTGGTAATTTCTGCAGAAGGACAGGAGTGGAAGTAGGAAGACTGGTGAGGAAACTACTTCAAATATCCAAGCAAGAGGTAGGTAACAGTGGCTTGAAATAGGTTGGTAATGGCCAAGACGGTTTTAACCACCGTATTTTCATTATGTTTTGAAGGGTGGAGCCCAACAGGATTTGTCATTAGACTGAACGTGTTATGTCAGAAAAAGAATCAAGTCACAGGGGGTACAGGTTTGGGGCTTAGATGAAAGTGCTTTTACTGAGAGAGGGAGGGAAGTAAGGAAGAATATAATCATATTGGCATGCGTGGGTGGCTCAGTCAGTTAAGCGTCTGCCTTCGGCTCAGGTCATGATCCCAGGGTCCTGGGATCGAGCCCCGTGTCGGGCTCCCTGCTCAGCGGGGAGCCTGCTTCTCCCTCTGCTGCTCCCCCTGCTTGTGCTCTCTTTCTCTCTCGCCCTCTGACAAATAAAGAAAATCTTTAAAAACAAACAAAAGAATACAATCATATTTTAGGAAGATTATGGAGAGACAACTAACCACAGGGAGAGTCACTTTTCAGGTGGTGAAATAAAAGCACTTGTGAATATCAAGACAGGTTTCAGAAACTTACTAAGTCCAACTTTTGCCTAAAGGAAAGAAAATATCTTCTCTTCAATATTCACACACGGATATTAGTATAAGGGCAAAGTTTCTATTTGTAAGACAACTTTAGAAAGTACCTTGACCTCCAATAAAAAATAGTATTTTTATGAGAACTACTTTAAAAACACAGTTCGCTAGTAGAATGGTAACTGTTAAAAATAAGAAATTAAAAAATTGTCCCAAAATATAGTCAGATGCCTTGTAGGAAGTAGGTGGTTTTAAAATTCACCTCTATTATATTATTACTCATCTTTTATGATTAAAAGTATAGTTAAGTTTAGTATACCACAGACTATCTAAATATAAAGGCAGGTACAATACTAATAAACAATATTCTATAATGCCTTTAATAAAGTATTTCATTAATTTTATTGAACATACCTCTTTAAAGCACGGTGAAGGGTTTCTGATTTGTTCTAGCATTGCCCACTTAACCGTTGCTTGTCTAATGTTTCCATCATATTCTCGAGAACTCTGTGTGCCACTGGGAGTGCCTCTGGACCGTTCATATCCTGGTTCATTAAAATAAGGCTCAGCTACTAATATAAGGGACTGAACAGACACCAACACCTGAGGAACAAAGAAATAAAGACAAATTATAATGGGACATTTTTATTACCAGTAAACTGATATCTTTTAATATGTGCTTCCACGTATTTTTATCACCATAGAATTGATGTTAATCATTAGGACACTGGAATACTGTATTATTATTATGTTTTTAAGATTTTATTTATTTATTTGACAGAGAGAGAGACACCGAGAGAGGGAACACAAGCAGGGGAAGTGGGAGAGGGAGAAGCAGGCTTCCTGCCGAACAGGGAGCCCGATGTGGGGCTCCATCGCAGGACCCTGGGATCATAACCTCAGCTGAAGGCAGACGTTTAACGACTGAGCCACCCAGGCGCCTCTGAAATACTGTATTATTAAAAGCAAAATTAAAATAGGTACAGTAGTGGGGCACCTGGGTGGCTCAGTCGGTTAAAGTATCTGCCTTTGGCCCAGGTCATGATCCCAGGGTTCTGGAAACGAGTCCCATATCAGGCTCCCTGCTCAGCGGGGAGCCTGCTTCTCCCTCTGCCCTCTCCCCACCTCCCACCCCATTCATGCTCTCTCTTTTCCTTGCAAAAATAAATACAAAAAATCTTTATAAAAAAACAGGTACAATAGACTCATAATATTTGTATATCTTATATTTTATATTCTTGAATCCTTGAAAAAAAACAGAACTAAAGATATTTCCTGAAACTGCTATAAAAACATTTATTTATAAACATCCCACACCAATTTAAACATTATTGTGCTCTAAATGTCCTGACTCTCAAAGAGCATAATGGTAACCATGCACTCTTAATAATACTCACTTGTAGGAAAAACGAGCCAAGACGCAATCTTTATTTTTACTCCAAGGAAAATAAATACTTTTTAAAGGCATCTTGTATTTGCCTTTTTTTAATAACTTTTTTTTTTTAAGATTTTATTTATTTATTTGAGAGAGAGATAGCGAGAGAGGGAACACAAGCAGGGGGAATGAGAGAGGGAGAAGCAGGCTTTCCGCTGAGCAGGGAGCCCGATGTGGGGCTTGATCCCAGGACCCTGGGATCATGACCTGAGCCGAGGGCAGACGCTTAATGACCGAGCCACCCAGGCGCCCTTGTATTTGCCTTTTTAAAAAAGATTTATTTCTTTTAGAGAGAGAGAGAGCACAAGTGTTGAGGGGCAAAGGGAAAGGGAGAATCTCAAGCATACTCTGTGCTGGGCGTAGAGCCGGACGTGGGGCTTGATCTCACAACCCTGAGATCACGAACTGAGCCAAAACCAAGATTCGGACGTTTAATCAACTGCTCCACTCAGGTTCCCCTGCTTTTTAAAACATACACCACTTTGGGGGGCACCTGGGTGACTCAGTAGGTTAAGCAGCTGCCTTCGGCTTAGGTCATGTTCTCAGGGTCCTGGGATCGAGCCCCATGTCCGGCTCCCTGCTCAGCGGAGAGCCTGCTTCTCCCTCTCCCTCTGCCTGCCACTCTGCCTACTTGTGCTCTCTCTCTCTCTGTAAAATAAATAAATAAAATCTTAAGAAAAACCAAACAAACATACACCACTCTGGAAGTATACAAATGCTACTTTATTTTTCTTCAGTGAACTCAGCTATGTAGGAGTCATAACATTCATTTTATGGAATTTTCTGGAAACTTGGATTATCTGACTTACTCATTTTATTCACAGCACACTTTACTGTAGCCATAAAACTGGGCATGAAAAAAACAGTAAATTAAGAAATCCTTGGAAGGAAAAGATTTCTCTTTTTTAAAAGGAATTGATTTTCAATATTAAAAATTATCTAGCTCTGAGAACAATGTAAAATATTTAAGTCAGAGACCACAGTAAGCAGAATAACTTACCCCTTCAGAACCTATTTTTTGGTCATCTGTAAATGAAGATAACAACTACTTAAAGAATGGCTGTGAGAATTAAATAAACTTTCATTGGGAGTTAAGCAGTAGTGCTCATTAAGTTT
This sequence comes from Neomonachus schauinslandi, assembly GCF_002201575.2. Lineage (NCBI taxonomy): Eukaryota > Metazoa > Chordata > Mammalia > Carnivora > Phocidae > Neomonachus > Neomonachus schauinslandi. The sequence continues at coordinate 26,007,684 of NC_058412.1, read as the reverse complement.
AATTTATCCACAGTGGCTATTCTTTCTTGGAGTAAAAATAACAGCAGGCATCCACAAAACAGTATAATGTAAAACAAAATCATTTCTACTCTGAAAATAGTCTTTTTACTTAATGTAACATGGGCCTGCAGAAAAGCAGTCAGCATGAGTTCCATTTTTTTTTTTTAAAGATTTTATTTATTTATATAACAGAGAGAGACAGCGAGAGAGGGAACACAAGCAGGGGGAGTGGGAGAGGGAGAAGCAGGCTTCCCGCTGAGCAGGGAGCCCGATGCGGGGCTCGATCCCAGGACCCTGGGATCATGACCTGAGCCGAAGGCTGACGCTTAATGACTGAGCCACCCAGGTGCCCCATCATGAGTTCCATTTTGATCAACAAAACTTAAAAGAGCTACCTGGATCAAACCAAAATATGATGTTTATCATAGCTACATCTGGCTAAAGTGTTAAGAATATGAGCTGACAATGAATAACAGAAAAACACCCATTACATAGCATAGTATATTAATATACATACAGTTACATTTAAGTTAATAATAAACAACATATTTTCATTCTATAATATAGGTTCCCTGATTCCTAGTCAATCCTTTGATACTTTAACAAAGTCAAGAGTAACAGACTTTTATTCATAAGCTGAATTTACAGTCCCTCTCCTCTTCAGTTTTATATTAGTATCCACAAAAGTGCAGGAAGTTTTCATTGTCATTTGTTTGGAACTGACCAAATCAAGAACCACGTAACAGCTTCCTTTCACTATCTGTGTGAAAACAAAAATTTTAAAGCTGTTGGATGGTATTCTACCAGGCCACTGAACTAGTTAGCAATCAAGTCTCCTACAATTTTATATATTCATTTGGTCACTTTATTCCTACCACTATCCATTCTTGTGACTCATTCTTATCTTATCCTTAGACTATCCACTAATTTGCCATATTCCTCCTTCTACCCCACATCCCTTAGGAATTATTAACTTTTGATTTCCTGTATTTTCATGTTGTATCTAAAATTTTATTATGGATATTTCAAACATAGGAAAGTACAGAGTATGTAATCCAAAATACTAATTTGCAACAAGAAACTCTATTAGAAGAAATAATAACATCTTTGGTGTGAGGGAAACACTCTTAATTAGTAAAATGCTTTTAGCCTTTTAAAATAGTAAGTACCTGCCTCTGGAAAATTATGCTGCTATTGAGTAGGACTGTAAACAGTGGATGATTTCCAGAACTTTCCATTTTAAGAAAAATTGTTTCAGGGGAGCCTGGGTGGCTCAGTTAAGCGTCTACCTTCAGCTCAGGTCATGATCTCAGGGTCCTGGGACTGAGCCCAACATCTGGCTCCCTGCTCAGCAGGGAGTCTGCTTCTCCCTCTCCCTCTGCTCCCTGCCCCCACCACTCATGCTCACTCTCTTGCTTGTTCTCACTCTCAAATAAATAAAATCTTTAAAAAAAAAGAAAAAGAAAAATGGTTTCATATATATATATATATAACTATATATATATATATAAAATGCTTGTTTTATATATATATATATAACAATTTTATTTATATATTTGAGAGAGAGACAGAGAGAGCACAGCAGGGGGAGGAGGAGAGGCAGAGGTATAAGCAGACTCCCTGCTGAGACACGGGGCTTGATCCCAGGACTCTGGGATTAAGACCTGAGCTGAAGTCAGACGCTTAACTGACTGAGCCACCCAGGTGCCCCAATGGTAATATCTATTATAAATGGTTGATTACATGAACCATAAATTATGTTTAACTCCTCTTGCATATGACATCTTTATTAACATCCAACTGGATGAAACTATTCACAAGGCATTATAATAGGTATTTTAAGTACATTATAGCAACATTAAAAACTAGTTATAGCAATGCTAAAATTTGGTGCTACTGTAACAATTCTGATGAAAGTTTTAATGAATAAGACTTTTGATTTTAAATTGTGCTAATAGTTAAGACAATTACTATGTTACTGATAGATATGAGACCTATGGCATAAGACTACCATATGTGATATTTTTATACAAATAACCATTATTCTTTTAAGAATTTCACTACAGAGAAACCAAGCAACTCTAATAAAGCTTGCCACTGTTCAAAATATCTTGGAATTGTTTTTAATTGTATATAACCTTCAGAAACTTTTTGTGGAATATTTTCAATCTGGCAAAAGTACTTTTATCCTTTGTGCACATGTGATAAATAAAAAGGTAAAACAATGTTGGTTCCCAAAATCTAACCAAGAAGAAAATTAAGTAATTTTCCCTGATCCTCCCTAGTTTGCCCCTGAAGAAAGTTTCTAACAGAGCACAAAGAGCAATGTTTTCCTGCCTGCATGCATTTATTTCTTGTATAATATATAATAAAAGAACCTCACAAAGAGACCAGTATTTCTTAGGACAGATGCAAAAATCCTCAAACAAAATGCTAGCAAACTGAATCCAGTAATATATAAAAAGAATTATATACCAAGAGACCAAGTGGATTTATCCCAGGAATGCAAGGTTGGTCTAACACCCCAAAATTAGTATAATACATTGTATTAATAAAATTTAAAAAATAGTAGAATCATTTCAACAGATGCAGAGAAAGTATCTGATAAAATCCAACATCCATTTGTAATAAAAATACTCAGTAAGCCAGGAATAAAGAGGAATGTCCTCAACCTGATGAAGAGAATTTATGAAAAACTCACAGGTAACATGACACTCAATGGAGAAAGACTGAAAGCTTTCCTCCCTAAGATCTGGAGGAAGACCAGGCTATTCACTTTTGCACAGAAAAGAGAGCCTCCTCTTGCTCCTGCCCAAGTCAGTTTGTCACAGATCTGAAAACCTAGACTCAGGAAACTATCTAAAATAAAGAGAATGTCATATAGTAACTGTTATCATTTATAAAACTAAAAAAATCAGAAATGAAATATTTAGTCAATAATGGAGAAACAGTTCAATTACAGTATATGAACTCAAAAGATTATTAATTATAAAAACATAACTTGGAAAAATGGATATGCTCTAATGTTAAGCGAACAGAACAATGTACAAATGATGTATCTAATATGTTCATTATCATTCTGTGAACTATGTATACAACAACAACAACAAAAAAACCCTAAAGGGAATATATAGAAAATTTTTATGTATGGGTACTTAAGTTTCCAAACTTGTAAAATTTAAACCCCTGAGCATAAGTTGCTTTATTTCACAGATTTTGGGTATATATTAGGTATACAGGCAATATAAAAGTTAAAAGCAAATTAAATTTTAAAATAAAAAACTTTGAAAATTATAAATTTATTTTTTAAATTATATAAATTCAACAAAAAATTCAATTCTCAGCTAAGTCTAATTTACTTTATGAAAAATAGGATATCTCTGAATTTCCTTTTGTAGTAAAACTTGTCATAAGCTTAGTTTGTGTTGACAAGAGTAATACACACGTAAAAAAATATTTTAAAGTTTTTGGACTAGAATTGAAATAATCACTTCTAAAATGAAGTAGTACTTGGGAGGAATATTCTAGTAACTTTCTTATAGTTCTCTGCATGAATCATCTAACTTCTTTTTTCTTGGTCTCAAGATTAACAAAAAGGAAAAAATTATTGGTACTATTTTCTTTTTTTTAAAGATTTTATTTATTTATTTGACAGAGAGAGAGCATGCACAAGCAAGGGGAGCAGCAAGCAACAGGCAGAGGGAGAGGGAGAAGCAGGCTCCCCGCTGAGCAGGGAGCCGGATAAGGGGCTCAATCCCAGGACCTTGGGATCCTGACCAGAGCTGAAGACGCTTAACCAACTGAGCCACCCAGGTGCCCCTTGGTACTATTTTCTTAATTCATGAGGATACTGCAAAGTCTTTCCAGAGAACCAAAAAAGTGACATCCTAAGGAATTATTTTTCATATCTTCTTTCACCTAATTCAAAATAAGAGTGTAGAAAAAGAATCTTTTCAGGGTAGGCTTAGCTGGAGATAATTTATGGTGGTTTCTCTTAAACACTAAACTTTAAATATGAGTTTAAACTATTATGAGCAGTAATGATTTGTTTCTGCTTCCTCAATAAACAAGCAAAAAAGTTAATTCATGTTATTAACATGCTTACCTGTTCATCTCTTAGCTGGGATTCTTAACTATGGAGGTAAAGCCTCAACAAAAAGCATTTGATGGGCTATAAAACATATTATGTGCTCAAGTGGTATGTGGAAATTAATTTCCAAAATTCAAGACTATGAAATATGTGTGTCAAATGCTCTGCAAAATAAGAACTTCAAATTCCAAGTTTTATGAATTCTAGGATAGTGCTTCTGAACCTCAGATGAGTCCCATTATTAAGGAGATTACAGAAAAACAGTATTATATGTGGAAGAAAATGTAATACTAGTAGTTTAGTAATTCTACTCACATGAGTTTAAGCCCTGTAAGTGACTGGGAGATGGGAGAAAATTACGTCTTACGTTATCTTTTTGCACCATAGTGTACTTTAAGGGCAACTTGGGAATTTTGTTAAAGGTAATTTTGGCAAAGTGCAAATTTTGTCTTATGCCCTAACTTAAGATTCTAAACTCCAGATGAGACAAGACTCATTGTACTAACTGCTCACCTATAAGCTATTTAGGATAGCTTTTTTGGTTTACTATGTTTATTCTTGGTCACTAAAACCAATTCTTTAAAAAATATAAATAGTTCTTTATTTTCTAAGTGAAACTCAGAGAAATGTGTTTACTTGCAAAAAGCTTGAGGTCTGAGGATTCCACTTCTCTTCTGGTCTTCCATGCCACGTATTTAAGATGCTTAAACAAACCTGAGGAAGAAGGGAAGAAAGCATAAACAGAATTGAGTGGTTTTTTTTTTTTTTAAGATTTTATTTATTTATTTGACAGAGAGAAAGACAGCAAGAGAGGGAACACAAGCCGGGGGAGTGGGAGAAGGAGAAGCAGACTCCCCGCCGAGCAGGGAGCCCGATGCGGGGCTCGATCCCAGAACCCTGGGATCATGACCTGAGCCGAAGGCAGACGCTTAACGACTGAGCCACCCAGGCGCCCCCAGAATTGAGTGCTTTTTAAAAGCAAACTGCCACAACTAGAAGCAAAACTGAAATGCTATCATGTCACAGTATCTCAGTTTTACGTCCCCCAGCAAAACACTAAGGGTCAGTCTGTTAGAACAAACTGGCATCTTCAGATGTGATCCAAATCTGTATGGCATTATAATTCCTTCATAATGAAAAACAACTCTTTGCCAAACCTTTTTTTTTTTTTTTAAGATTTTATTTATTTGACAGAGAGAGACAGCGAGAGAGGGAATACAGCCGGGAGAGTAGGAGAGGGAGAAGCAGGCCTCCCACTGAGCAGGGAAACCGATGTGGGGCTTGATCCCAGGACCCTGGGATCAGGACCTGAGCCGAAAGCAGACATTTAATGACTGAGCCACCCAGGCGCCCCTTTGCCAAACCTTTTAAAAAAAATTTTCAGTGGGAAAAAGTAGTACCATTATACATTAAAAAAATCTCTCTCGGGGTGCCTGGGTAGCTCAGTTGGTTAAGTGTTTGCCTTCGGCTCAGGTCATGATCTCATGGTCCTGGGATCAAGCCCAGCAACAGGCTCCCTGCTCAGCAGGGAGTCTGCTTCTCCCCCTGCGTGTGCTATCTCTCTCTCAAATAAATAAATAAAAATCTTTAAAAAAAAATCTCTCTCAAAATTTTGTAAATTTCCATAAGGATATGGTTTAATAGAAGGGATCTTGATTTCCTATTTGCCTCTACATTCAATTTGTTACAATATATTGTTTAGGTGGAAGTATATGGAAAAATCTAGCTTCACATAAACATGAAGTTGGAAGGAGGAGGACTCAAAGACCCCCTGCAAGGGCCTTGAGGATCTATCTGCTGGGCTCCTCAGAACAAACTTCACAACACAGATACTTGTTCACTCAGACAGCAAGAATGAACTCAAACTATCTGCCAAGCAGAGGTTAAGAGGTCATTCTGGGAAAAACAGAACTGGGGACATTTTATCTATACTTGTAAACTAACAATTTCATATAATGGGCAACAGACTTGGCAAATAAGTGGTCCTTAATAAAGCTGAGAAGTCCACCTCCTTGCTCTTCCTGCAATCGTTCTGTGATAGCAATATGCAAAATATACTAATTCATTTAGGACATAATTTCATTAGTAATTTTTTCTTATTTTTTATATTTTTTATTTTTTTAAAGATTTTATTTATTTATTTGACAGAGAAAGACACAGTGAGAGAGGGAACACAAACAGAGGGAGTGGGAGAGGGAGAAGCAGGCTTCCGCCGAGCAGGGAGCCCAATGCGGCGCTCGATCCCAGGACCCTGGGATCATGACCTGAGCTGAAGACAGATACTTAACGACTGAGCCACCCAGGCACCCCAATAATTTTTTTTTGAAGATTTTATTTATTTGACGGAAAGAGACACAGTGAGAGAGGGAACACAAACAGGGGTAGTGGAAGAGGGAGAAGCAGGCTTCCCATAGAGCAGGGAGCCCAACCCGGGGCTCAATCCCAAGACCCTGGGGATCATGACCTGAGCCGAAGGCAGATGCTTAACGGCTGAGCCACCCAGGTGCCCGTCATTAATAATTTTAAGAGACTTGTACCTGAACAGCTTTGTATACCATTACTTAAGGTACTGTCAAACACTTCATTTTTAGAGCATCCCCGTGACTACCAATGGCAGGTATTCTTACCCCTACCTAGAGATCTGGAATCCAAGTCTTCTTTTTTCTTTCTTTTTTCTTTTTTGGTGAAAGGGAGAGAGAGGGGGACAGAGGGAGAGGGAGAATCTTAAGCAGGCTCCATACCCAGTAAGGAGCCCGATGAGGGGCTCGATCTCATGACCCTGAGATCATGATCTGAGCAGAAACCAAGAGTCCGACGTTTAAATGACTGAGCCACCCAGGAGCCCTTATGCCATTAAGTCTTAAGGAAGTAATTTCTTAAATAAATTTTAACATTTTACACTTAAACTCTTCAGATTCTAGTCTCTCTTCATTAAAGTCAACATTGTTATATCCTCTTCTCTGCTCAGTTATAAAAGACCCGTTCTTTGTTCTTCCAAAGCAACTAAGGTCTACCTCTGATTAAATCTCCTGCAATAAACTCACAAAGCAAATTCCAGTTTTATGATCTGAGTTTATGATGAAGATAAAACCAAGGGAAAACTTAGTTCACCTTTAATAAACCAGATCAACTTCAAGCACTTGCTCCTCTCATCATCAAAGTGTCTGCTTATGAAGTCTATCAATTTCTTCTGATCATCTAGTAATTTTTAAACATGAAATACTTCCAGCATGGAATTCACTGTTGAAATTCCATCAAGCTATCCAAAATTACTTTGAAAAGTGATGACTGTTCTTTTAAATCTAATTTTAAAAGGTTTACTGTCATATGAAATGCTTTTATACCTCTTAGTCAACTTCTTTTTCAGACAGAATGCATCTTCCTATTTATTAAAAAATATAAAACATTTTAACATAAGTTAAGTGGCAAACATAAGTTCACAATTACATGTATCATGGAAAACATGGATAGCTATGAAAGCAAGAAAAAGTGATGATATGCAAAAAAGGAATACAGAGTTGACAGGACCATGCTTTTGGCATTCTGCTATCCTGAGGCACTTGTGAAAAGGTAACTGGAATTGAAGATACGGAAAGTAAAGAAAGGTGAGAGACGAAGACAGACCTTTGGCTCAGGACAAAGTCTCAACTGGCCAAGGAATATGTTGAGTAAGTCCCTCAGTAACTTCTTAAGACTCTAAGTGCTTCTCAACACTGTTGTGTTTCTGCCCTTTTTGGTTCCTTCTCTCTCATTCCTCAGGCTAATCTTTGCATACAGGAAAGAGAAGCGTGAGGAAAGCCAGGGAACTCTTGGAAAGAAGATAACCAAAAGAAAATTTTTGCTTAAATTACAAAGAACCTTTGGTTATAATACTTTGGCATCAGAAACAAAAGGCCGAAATTACATTACCTTGCCATCATTATAAAGGTTTGGATTGAATCGCACGCTATGACCACCAGTTGTCTCTAGATTCACAAGAGGGGGTGAACTGGGATAATCTTGAGGAAAATATACATCAAATTCAAAGCAGCCATTTGCATAAGGGGTGTCCGCTGGACCAGTTATCAGAACCTAGTATGCATGTACAAATACACAAAAGTCCATGTTACTCTTCCTTAACACTACTCGCGATTTAGAAAAACACAATCCAACATGAAATAAGAATAACCTTCTTAATCCTACATACATCTCTACCAGAACATGTTAAAAATGAGATTAAAAGTTACAAATAACAACATGACTAGAAATGGTTTTAGATTAGGATTAAAGTTATTTAGTTTTGGTGAAAATGGGCTATTAAAAGAAAGATGCCTTATTGGCAGCAGGAGAGCTTACCTTAACATCAAATACCCTTTAATATTGTTACTATTTTTCTAAGAGCTTTCCTTCATGATACTTTCTATTGTATTTAACAATTTGAGATTTTAGGTATACTCATCATCACATCCAAAAGGTATGAGGGTAATTTTCTGCAATACACCTTCAGGTAAGTTAACATTTTGAGAAGTAACTTAGTTTTAAAAATTTTTTTCTGGGATAATGAGACAAGTAGTTAACAAAAGTTCTCATGTAACAACTTATGATAAAAAGGTTTTGAGAGAATAGGAGGTATTTCCCATAGGGTAACTGGTAGTCTAAAAAATAGAAGAGAACCCAACAGCGAGTATCAGTTATTTAATGAATTTTGTTTAAGTCGATCAACAGATACTAACTGTGCAAGGCATGAGCAGAAAAGCCTCTGGTCCTGAATAGCTGTGTGTGGAGGCAAGTGGCACTAGAGTCTCAATCTGTGACAACTCTGATAGATGGCTGGGAGCTCCATGTTGGCACTTTTTTATTTAGGTCCAGCATAATGTTTAGCAGAGACAAAGTCACAAGTCTGAACTTATGCGGTCAATTTAGTGATATAATGCTTCCCAATGCAACCATTCTATAATTGGCTATTATGTGTAACAAGGAACAGGTAAGAGTGTGGTCAAATAGGCAAAGTCTGTGAGATTTCTACTGAAAAAATTACCCAAAAGAGCAAAATAAAAAAGCAAGCAAGCAAAAAAGGTCTTCAAGTCAATATGTCAATAGTTAACAGCTGTGCATATAAGGAAGCTGTAACCCAGAATAAAATAACAAATGTAAAGAAAGGTGTGCCACCATTCCCGTCCCTGCCAGGTGTCCAATCTTTATAATCTTCTTGCTGCAGCAATCGCTTAGAACTTAAGGCCAGACTACCATAGTGTTAAAACATAAAGGTGCAGTTATTTATTACTGTACTACCATTACTTAATTCATAGATATTATGGTTCTGTAAATACATGAATTTCCTAGAAAAGGAAAGAAAAAGAATTAATTTTGAAGACTGATAGTATAAAACACAAGAGAAACATCTTGGATGACAAGGAAGAAATCTTAATGACTTTTTTCTATTGACCAGCATTAAATCCTTTGATACTAAGCTCTTAAAAATATCAGCTGCATACAACCTTGACTCAAGGAAGGCATTTTGGTATTTTCTTCTAGTTATTTTGAAAAGCAGTCTCATACACATACTCTAACATTAAAAAAAGGACTCGTTTCACTAATGTCCAAAATGGTCAAAAGAATTTTATTAAAATTCATGCTATTTCTAGTGCTCTGTATGAATATTTAAATATTGACATTAGCCAGAGAGACAGAGAAATAGTTGTTTTTTCTACCTTCATGATGTCAAGTCGTTCCTCATCACAGCGCACGAACACACTCGAAGAGGATGAAAGAGGCAGTGAGGTGGAGAGCGTCACGGCTTCCTGGGCAAGGCGGCGGGCGCGGGCAGCACTATTTGCATCATTTGCATTTTTCACCTGAGACATGTAGTGGTAATTTACTTTAAAACCCAATTTCCCATCTTCATCCTCAGAAACCATCTCAAATGTATCTAAAAGAACAAGAAAAAAAAAAAACACACACTGAAAAAAAAGAGAAAGAACTAGAATGGAGGATAGTTGTTACAATGACAAAAATCACAAAGAAATCACTAGCCCTTCTTCCACCCCAAATGGAGGGGACTGAAGCCTGGCGCAGAGAGCACAGTCAGCCAGACTGGAACAGCACTGTATGGTGACAGATGGCAGCTACACTTGTGGTGAGCACAGCAGAAGGTACAGAGATCATGAATTGCTGTTGTACGCCTGAAACTAATGGAGCATTGTGTGTCAACTATACGCAAAAAAATTTTAAAACCCCACAATGTGCAGAGGACTGAAAAAACAGGAATTATACATGTTTATGTCATACCTACTGCTAGATGGATGAACTACGTAACGGAAGCAACAGCATGAAATGATTTTTTTTTTTTTAAAGATTTTATCTTTAACTAATCTCCACACCCAACATGGGGCTCGAACTTACAACTCTGAGATCAAGAGCCGCATGCTCTACCAACTGAGCCAGCCAGGCACCCCCAGGAAATGCTTTTTGATGTACAATGTGGACAAACTGATAGACTGTATCAAGCAGCTATAACAATGTAAAGCAGAAGACAATTTATTCTTAAAATGAGTGGTGTATTGTTTTTGCCAATTCAGATTTTCATTTTTAAAGACAAAAATACGTCTTGTTGTATTTGCACTGATTTTGGAATCCGAAAACAAAAGTCTCAGGGTGAAGTTTACTCTTACATTACTTTTAGAATTTAAGTTAATGGAATAAAAGATGATTAGGGTAATCTTCTAAGTACTGTCATTACTTTTAGAATTTAAGTTAATGGAATAAAAGATGATTAGGGTAATCTTCTAAGTACTGTGAGAAAATATAATTAATGGGCTAATTCTTAACCATCTATTTAGGCAGATTTAGAAAAGACTTAAAGTGGGGCGCCTGGGTGGCTCAGTCGGCTAAGCGGCTGCCTTCGGCTCAGGTCATGATCCCAGGGTCCTGGGATCGAGCCCCGCATCGGGGTCCCTGCTGGGCGGGAAGCCTGCTTCTCCCTCTTCCTCTGCCTGCCACTCCGCCTACTTGTGCTGTCTCTCTATCTCTCAGTCAAATAAATAAATAAAATCTTAAAAAAAAAAAAAAGACTTAAAGTTATTCTTTACTTATAAACTCTGTACACAAAAGAAAGAAAAAAGTGGATTTGAATTTTATCTCTAGTTCAGATTACTCCACCCTAACCAATGGGGTTACAACAAAGAGATTTATATAAATTGTAACACTAAATCAAAACCACATACTAGGGGAAATACTGTCATTAGAAGGAACAGTAATTTTTGATCTTGTGTTCATACAATTCTAAATATATGGAAAAACTTTAATGCTATATTATAATTAGCATTAGTGCACCAAATCTCACCAAGAACTTACCAAGTGCAAGGCTCTAGGCTAGGTTGTTTGGGTTAAATGATAAATAGGAAACTAAATCTGCCTTCAAGGAGTTTATAATGTAGAAAAAGCGGGAAGACCTATAAAGTGTCACAGGTCTGTGCACTCCATATGTTTAAAACAGGAGTGCCACATCTTTATTTAACAAATCTTTCAGAGAGAAAAAGAAACTTTTGGTGCATTTCTTGTAGAAACTATCATCAACTCTGTATGAGCAGAATCTAATTTAAGAAGAAATGTTGAAAACTTAGTTTATTATATAGTACATATAACTGTTACTGATCAAATGTACTGTTCTCGGCAAAATTACTTCCTGTCAGTAAACTTGTAAACTGGAGTTACTTCATCTGCTCAATTCTGCTGCCTTTCATATAATACAGAGATAAATTTCCTTCGAGTAAACAGCAATCCACCAGAAACACACAAGCCCATTCCCATGCCTGGAGGAAAACTTTTCTATCATATGCATATAAGAGACCAGGGTCTACTAATACCAAAATTTTATTACAATATTCAATTAGGGGCGCCTGGGTGGCTCAGTCAGTTGAACGTTGGACTCCTGGTTTCAGCTTGGGTCAGTGAGATCAAGCCCTGCGCTCATCCTGGAGTCAGCTTGATATTCTTCCTTCCCCTCTTCCCCTCCCCCTACTTGCATGTGCATGTGTGCTAAATAGTCTTACCAAAAAAATATACTTTCACAAAGTCTGTGACACCCTCTTCAAAAGGTAAAAATTAATTCCCCTTTCCTTGAGTATGGGCTAGATTTAGTGACTTACTTCTTGAAGAATAAAGCAGAAGCAATGGTATACAACCTCCAAAAGTAAATCATAAAAGGCCGTGTGGCTTCCTGTTTGCACTCTCTCTCAGAGAAGCTAGATGCAATGTGTGAAGACACTCAAGAGGTCCTATGGAGAGGCTCACATGGCAAGGAGCTAAAGCCTCCTATCAACAGTCACATGAGTGAGCTCCAAAGCTCAGCCCCCAGAGCCAGTCAAGATCTCACATGACTGAAGCTCCAGCCAACATCCTGACAGCAACTTTGTAAAAGACCCTAAGCCAGAATCAGTGAGCTGAAACATTCCTGAATTCCCGACCCAAGAAACTGTGAAATAATAAATGTTTTATTTATTTATTTATTTATTTTATTTTTTAGTTTTTTTTTAAAGATTTTATTCATTTATTTGACAGAGAGAGATACAGCGAGAGAGGGAACACAAGCGGGGGGAGAGGGAGAGGGAGAAGCAGGCCTCCCGCAGAGCAGGGAGCCCGATGCGGGGCTCGATCCCAAGACCCTGGGATCATGACCTGAGCCGAAGGCAGACGCTGAACGACTGAGCCACCCAGGCACCCCTATTTATTTATTTTTAAAGATTTTATTTATTTATGTTTGTCAGAGAAAGAGAGAGAGAGAGAGAACGCACAAGCAGGGGGAGCAGTGGGGGGCTTTATAAAAGATTATAAAAATCTTTTATAAGATTTTATTTGGGGCGCCTGGGGGGCTCAGTCGTTAAGCGTCTGCCTTCGGCTCAGGTCATGATCCCAGGGTCCTGGGATTGAGCCCCGCATCGGGCTTCCTGCTCTGTGGGAAGCCTGCTTCCCCTCTCCCTCTGCCCCTGCTGGTGTTCCCTCTCTCGCTGTGTCTCTCTCTGTCAAATAAATATCTTAAAAAACAAAACAAAACAACAAAAAAAAGATTTTATTTATTTAGGAAAATTTTTAAGAGAAATAAAAATGGTATTGTACAGTATCAGAAAACAAATGATAGGGCGCCTGGGTGGCTCAGTTGGTTAAGCGACTGCCTTCGGCTCAGGTCGTGATCCTGGAGTCCCGGGATCGAGTCCCGCATCGGGCTCCCTGCTCAGTGGGGGGTCTGCTTCTCCCTCTGACCCTCTTCCCTCTCGTGCTCTCTGTCTCTCATTCTCTCTCTCTCAAATAAATAAATAAAATCTTTAAAAAAAAAAAAAGAAAACAAATGATAGTTATATCCTACAGTGTCTTTACAGGATTCATGAACTGTAACAGTAACAATGGAAGAGAAAAAATAATCACTTTTAAAAGATTTCTAAAAAGCCAAAACCAGCTTTTCAATGATATAGTAAGGTTATATAAAGTAACTCAATCTATATAAATTTTTGCCCACCAGGAAGAATGTTTTCCCAAGTAAAGGAAACCAATTCTTGGTTAGAACAGTCATCTCTTCTTTCTCCACTACCCTAATTCCTGATACCTCCCACTCCTGGCTAAAACTCTAACCACTGAAGAGGAAATTAAAGTTTGCAAATTATATACTCAAAAGAAGAGCAAAAATTGTGAATAAAAATTCAAAATAAAGAACCTAAAAAGCTGATTAAATCTAGTTATATCCAAAGCCTCTGTGAATGATTAAAGACCAGTAAATCCAAAGTTCAGCAATAACAGCAAATCATATGTGGTTTATAAAATGCTACTTAAAATCTTGAATATTGACTATGGACCACTTTTTCTTCCTCTTTACATAGTTTTAGCAAGTATTAGTAGTGCTATGTCTAAGGGGGCTAAGTGGGAAGCAACCGAATGATCTTCTTCTGACATACCTACTAGAGTCATACTAGAAAGGTCTTAGATTTTTCAGGATTTATTTTTTAAGCTAAGCGTGCTTTCAGGGGTTTCCCAACAAAGTTACTGTCTACTGAGCTGAGGTTCAAAATTCCATTCCAGGAATGGACATTAAAGGTTTTGGTAAATATGCACTGTTACCTAGTTGGAGCAACTCACAGACTAAATCTCATTCATAATAAAAACGTAATTAGATAACCAATAAAGAAGCAGAAAAAGTTTCTGAGGTGGGGGGAAGTGGAAAAGAGGAATGCTTTCATAGAAAACAGGCTGTCACAAAGTGAAAAAGTATATAGAAATGTGAAGCTAAAGATAGATCCATCTAACATCTGATTCTTGCTTCGTGCAGACAAACTGGGCGGAGGTATATATCAAGCATTTCATTTTTTTAAAAGATTTTATTTATTTATTTGAGAGAGAGAGAGAATGAGAGAGAGAGAGCACATGAGAGGGGGGAGGGTCAGATGGAGAAGCAGACTCCCTGCCAAGCAGGGAGCCTGATGCGGGACCAGATCCAGGGTCTCCAGGATCATGACCTGAGCTGAAGGCAGACGCTTAACCAACTAAGCCACCCAGGCACCCCTCAAATATTTCATTTTAATGCAATGCTACTGACAGCTCTTGATATATCTCCAGTCTACTTCAGCTGTTTTATTCTACATGATATAGTGAATTTAATTTTACAAAAGATTTGCAACAAAATACATTAATCAAATTATAACTACACAAAGGCTTTTATTCGATTCAAAAAATTATCTATTTAAACTGAGACTCCTTTTCCTGCTAATTGTGATATTGAATGTGGCTACAAGGATCATACTTGATCCTTGTATGTGTGTGGCTTTCCCCAGTAATTTTCATATTCCTTTGTATGATAACCCTTGGAGGGTATCTAGGATTCATGTTGTATTTGCATAGCATTTCTTCTTGGTGTCTTGCAACTTTAAAATTATAGCAATATTTCTGTTACTTTCATAATCATTTGTAGTTATTATATTTTCCTGAATTCAAGTGTTTGTTTTTATTATTTTTTAAAGGTTTATTTATCATTAGAGAGTGAGAGCACACGTACAATTACGTGGAGGTGGGGAGAGAGGGAGAGAATCTCAAGCAGACTCCCTGCTGAGTGTGGAGACTGGTGAGGGGATCAATCCCATGACCCTGAGATCATGACCTGAGCTGAAATCAAGAGTTGGACCCCTAACCAACTGAGGAGCCCCCTGAATTCAAGTGTTTATTAAACAAAATGGTCACAACCTATCAATGGCAGGCACAATTTTCCAAAAACATGGATCCATTGGCAAGAATGTTACATTCTTTCTGAATAACAGTATATACACTTCACCTCAATTCTTCCAATCTTAAAATGATGAACAAGACCTTTCAACGGTCTGAGTGCTTTATCATTTTCAGATATATTACTGTATGTGATTTTTATTGCAAACCTGGGAGGTAAGGTAGAGCAAAAGCTAAAAAGCTTTGAAACGGAAGTTTCAGACAGTAGACAACTCTTGCTTTAGTGTTGTTTTTCATATAGTCCAAGTCCTTTGGCTGGTTTTCAAGGGTGGAAAAGAGGCACAGACAATAACAGTTACTAATGGTCACCAAAATTTGGAATTTTAGTGTTTATTTATAGGCTAGCACCTTATGGGAGGGACTGATAGGCTGTATTCTTCAGTCTTTACTTGTCAAGAGTTTTGGAATAGGAAAGGCTACAAGAGAACTCTACATTAACTGTACTTTCCAAAGGCAAATCTCATGGAATTCTAAAATGGCAACAGTAACAGACTTCGTTAAAAGTCTCAGGCCTTAGCTTCCTTTAGGCCAGGATATACAGAAATGGAGAGGTCTTTTTTTTTTTAAAAGAAATGGAGAGGTCTTAAAGAAAGAAAGCCCTTTCTGCCTGTTCGTTAGACATTTGATTTGGGGTTTTTTTTCCCCCTAGGTTTCTAAAGAATCATGATTCCCAAATATAACTAAAAATATATAAATCCAGAGATAAAATGATAAAAATTTTTGCATGTGTGCGCATACATATTTATACTCTCTACATACTGTGTGCACACACACATATACATAGGGTATGAATGATTCATGGTATGAGGAACCTTTAAAATCTTTAATTTACTAGAACACATCTCAGCAGCACTATTACACAATGTGAAAGGAGATCTCAAGAAACGAAGATTAAAACTTCAACTTACCAAACTGTAATTTCTTCATAACAGCCACATATTTTTCTTCAAGTGATTTCAACACTGATAAAGGTTTGGGTTTCATAGCCACCTTCTTTGAATATTCACCTAGTTTTTTTTCTGTTATTTAATATTTCAAGATAAATAACATCAGCATACATTTTAAAAGATTAAAACAAAAACAATTAACTTCAAGAGTTCAAAGTTTTAATTCCAAAAAGTTACCCAATTCTTCACAATTATTTTCCTATTGTACCCATTTAAGAATAAAAGATTTCTATTTCATAAACATAACTAACTTATAGGGCTAAGACCCTTATCAACTTTAAAGCTTAAATTCTTAAAATGTTAATTAGTTTTATCCAATCAGGCAAAACAGCAGAAGCAAAACAATAGATAATACAGAATTATTTGTATCTCCCATTGCTAAGACATGAAAATACCAATTTAAACTAAATTCTCACACATTGTCTTCAGGTATTCCTTCCTATCCAATATGATGGCATTTTTCAATTTCACAACTACCAACAAGAAGAGAAAATCAGGATGCATGTTGTTAGCCTACCGAATCTAGGATTAATCATACATAATAGAAATAAATATTTTAAAATTAGAGGCTATTCATGATTAATTTGAAAACCTGACAACAAATTTTTAGGTAAAGGAACTTGCTTGAAAACCATTAACACAGAAGAAAAAGAAAGGGAGTTTTCAGAAGAAAACGAAACATCTCCGGATCCAAAGAAAAACAGCAGAGAAGTGGCAGTGCTATACCTTGATTGGCCTGCCGCAAACTGGTGGTAGCTGCATGGACGATCTCAGCAGTCTTCTGGATGTCTGGTACCAACAGCGTCAGTCCTTCTGGTTCTTGATCAGATGCATCTGGTTTTACTCCTGTTTTAACATTTTCCCTTTTAGATCTGAATTTTTTTTTTAATATGGAAAGAAATGCAAGGAAAACGAAGATTTTAGAATTGAAAAATAAGTACCTCTGTAAGTAAAAAAGTGGTTAAAAGCAGAAGGATAGTGTCATTTCATTTGACATACATATGATATATAGCAGAAATAGTTTAAACTATATTCATTGTTGCTTTTGAAGTCATACAATAATGCCTAACATAATAAATAAAGTTTTGGGTAGGTTTTTCCTTCAAATGCAATAAACAAACAAACATTGTAGAAACACCATACTGTAAGAAGACCCAGATACCTGATACGTCCTTGGATTCACACTTTTAAAAACACACTTACACTAATTATAAATACCTAGAAGTAGAGAAGTCACTTCTATTATCTAAAAGTAACAGAAGTCTATCCTCTGTCTTCTAAGACTTGGGAATCAAAGGACCATATGTAGTTTTTCACCTTAATAGTATTTGTATTTCACTCACAGTAAATGTATTAATTCCCAAGGGGAAAAATAAAAGAAATATTCCAGAGTTAAACACAGGTTCACTGCTAGGTATCTTAATATAATGTGCTTTTACACATCGAAACTGTATTTAAACACTAAGTTTTAGGACATAATCATTTTAGAGGCATTACCTATTCAGGGTCTAAAAGGTACCCAACCTTGTATCAAATTTTACATCATAATAGGATGTACCACAACAATGTCTCAGTCTATAAGGCATCAAAATGTTTCTTTAAATTTTCTAGATGAATACAGAATTTTAACATAACAGTCACTGAAAATAACAAGTGAATATTAATATCCTTTTTTCTATTTCAACTCTCAGCATATATTATTTACATAATAATCATTACACTATTGCTTAGATACTAAAAATTTACATCTTATATACTAAAATTTACATCTTTGTTAATACATTAAATAGATAATACGAACTGAAATCACATACAGATAAAGTTGTTTAAAATATTCATGCTAAGGTACGATCTAGACTACACATCACTTATTTTTCTAGTTGTATACCTACCAACAAAACGACTTGGCAATTTTATTAAAACAGTATTTCACAAAGTGGGCATGGAGCCTTAGAGAACTATACAAAGACTGACAAGAGGTAGAAGAGTCCTTAACAAAATGATATGGTTATTTATGTATAAATGAACTGTTCCTTATCACAAAGACAAAAATCTACTCAGAAGCAATTCAGTGCTTAACTTTAGGGAGATAATAAGAGGTAAATTAAGAAGTGCCACTCAGGTGGGTAGCAAGGGTAAACATACATAGTATTATGCATGTGTTTTGAATTGATTCCCATAGTGTGTGAAAAAACGAGTATCCACAGACATTTTTAACTATAAGGTATATATTGCTTAACCTGGCAAGATGACTTAATGTGTCACTGGGTTATTGCCTTTTCTCCTATGCTCTTCTTATCTTCCCTGAGGTAGAAGAAGTCACAGAGAACACACGGTCAACTTTCCTTTGTCACTCAGGACCATTTGGTAGATGTTATATTGAACATCATTTCAGTCATCAACTCCTGCATGTGTACACGTGTATATGAACATATACGTTTGCATGTATATGTAAGGAGAATATAGTGAATGAATATTTTAAGATTGAAATAGCGGCATTTTAAGTGCTAGAATCAAACAAGATATTGGGTCTTTTATAGCTATAAAGTTGAGATTTTCTTAAAGATATAATTCTGGTAGAAAGGCTCCAACAGATTCTCAATTTCTGCATTTACCAACAGCTATTCACAGTGACAAACAATGAGGGTCAAGAAAAGTACATAAACTGCTTGACAGTACTCCTTTTGTATTTATAAGTACTCTCTCTCCCTGCCAATTGTAAATGATTCTTCCTCTAATACCAGGGCTTAAAAAATTCTTAATAGGGCCACTGACCATAATAGGAAAACAACAGTAAGTAGTTTGAAAAACCAGAAGAGTTACGGTTATAGCCATAATAAAATAAAAGATGGTTTCCTAAAACCTGTCATCAGTTGATCCATTATACGCTCAATAAAGATTTCACTTAAGAAACACATCTTGCCAAGCAGAGAAGAAAGATATGGAAGTGAAGCTCATTTTTCCAGAATTAGGGTACTTTCTCCTTGAACAAATAAGAATGTCTGGCATGGACAGTAAACTGCATCAATGCAATTTAGAGCAAGTTACCCTTGGAAAAAGTACTCATTCTAAATTTCAAGCCCTATACATGAATACCAATTTCCTAATTCCAGTTCTTAAAAGATGATTAGTAGGAGACATTCCTGTTATTAAAATAGTTCAAATAGTCAGGATGGTAAAGTTTATAAATTTTTTTGACCACCAATTTAAAAAAATGTTAAAAAAGTACAAAAATCTACAAGTTTAAAAAATGTTATTTTTTATATCAGATGTGTGAAAAAAATGATCTTATATATCTCATTTTAAAGATAATAGTAACTCATAAAACAGATATATTTTAGACCTTTACACCAGGCTCAAATGAGAAATTTTTACGTGAATCATCTTCTTGACGAAAACATACAGGAGAAAAAGGGAGAATGTCCAAAAGGCAAGAGTACTTCAAATATATGAAGAACACATACTCCCTGCCTACCGATGACTACAACTAGTCATTGTCTAATATTAAACTACAGCCAGTAGTCTCTTTTCTGTAAAAGTTGCAGGTTACTGTCAACCCATATGTAGGCCCAGCTCATGAAAAAAGGCCATACCTTAGCTCACATCCTGAAGTCTGTGGGAAAAGCTATTTGAGTTCAAGGCACCTAGCTGGAAGTAGGTCTTTGAGACTGACAATGGATCCAACATGGTAAAAGCAATCAGCGACGGCCGCTACCATGGTATCCGCTGCTTTGTGCATACGTTGAATCTGGTTGTGATCACTGCCCTGAAGAAATACGAGGAATCAACTGAAGTTTCTACTATTGCACAGAATTATCTGCAAACATTTTCCACTATGCTGTGAATTCCACCTAAAAGGCTAATAAATTAAGCAAATTTTGGCTCTGTGACATATAATCTGAACTAGGATGTGAGCAAAATGGGTAAATCTTTCTTGTAAAAACAAAAGAAAAGAAAAAAAACCATAACTCAACATTCAGTTATAGTGACCTGCCTCTGCTAACACTATCACCCAAAATAAGTTGGATTTTTGTTAAGACTAAATGCAAAATACCAGAATTGTGTTCTTTTATAATTTGTAAACTGAAGACAGCTTAATACAGCTATTTTCTTGGTGGAACATTAGGAAAGATCACCTCCATTCCCTGCACTCCTAATTCTGAAGTCAAAACTATCACACAATTGAAATAAACATTTAAAAAGCAGAGCCATGTTGAAGAAGTAGTCTGCAGACAACACGCTGAAATGTCCAGATTCCAGAACTATTAAGAATTACCATCTTAGAGGAAGAGTCTAAAACTATAAGCAAATGAAACTTCTACATTTTTCTGTAAACCAATGCATCATGTAATACCCCACTTTGCCAGGGATTAAAGTCCAAAACAAATTAAGATTAAAAGTAAGCAGAAAGATTTTTAAAAATATTACTGTGGAGAACTATCTGCTTCTAATTATCTCCAGAAAACATGAAAATAATTCTTGAAATGCACCAGTAAATGGAGCAAAGACCTCTTTAAGATGAATGCTTTCCACTGTTAGTTTAAAGCTTAGTTTTTAATTGATTCCCTTTTGTTTTTATTTAAATTCTTTCCAAATGGAAGTACCAGTTTTAGTTTTCACTTTGATTTAAAATTGAAAATAAAATCTTCCTTGTCTTGGGAAGCATAAATGAGCACTATAAGAGAAGGAAATATTCAAAACAGAGGTATGAGAAGCCTTTAAAAATAAGTCTTGATTTCTAGATTAGATAAAAATATAATTTTTAGGTCAGACTAAACATCACAGGACAAAATGAAGGTACTGTGTGCTACTGTGGAATGGAGTAGCCACAAATAATATGCTTCACCAAGAGACAATCCAACTGAGGCAAATAAAAGATAGTAAAATAAATGTTGGCACTGCTGTCTCCATCACCGAGTAAAAGGCTGATGAACGACTAAACCTGTTCAAGGTCATCAAAAAAAGAAACTTAAAAAAAAAAAAAAAAATATATATACATATGTATGATTACAACAAATGATTCCTGGGTATGAAACCAGGCCTCTTTCATTCTGTAGGTATTAGAGGTAGAGGAAAAAAGAGGAGAAACTAGGAAATGTTTTTCCAACAGAAACAAAAGTAGGAGGCTAGAACTGAAATTCTTTATTAACTGACTGAAGCCCTAGAGGAACTAGCTTAAAGCAGTTACAGTAAGAGAGTCTGATAGAAAATACGCCTTTTTAGCAGGAGGTCAACTAAATCTTAGTGCTTAGTTAGATAAAAAGGAAGTGGATATTTCTACAAGAGATTTCAGTTACTTTTGAGTATGATGAACTTCTTTGCACCAGGAAGACGCTTTGAGATAGCTAAGGGAACCGACAATAGAGGATGGCTGCTTCCATGCTGTTCAAGAGGAGTGCAATGTCCAGAGCACCTTAAACTCAGCACAGAGGCATTTGGGTCGCATCCTTGTTAGCAATTCAGATTACTTGATTGATAGCAAGTCCCTCTTTCAAATTTTTGGTGAAGTATCAAATACTAAGTATACTACATAGGATTATTTGCCTACTGGACTCCAGCAGCAAAAGTCCATATAGAAGATTAAAGATAAAATAACTGCCTTTGTTCCTGCTCCAAGGAAGCTATGAAGTGTCATACTTACTCAAAAGGGAAACCAAACTACTATGGCTATACTCTAACTTTGTGTTGATCTAACGCAGGTTGGAATAGCCAGCAGAAACTGAATACCAGGACTGGTATGTAAAAGCTGAAGGGGTCATATCTTCACATCAATAACCAAGAAATTTTCAGGAGTGCTTTTTATTAATTCTTTTGAGCAAGCAAAACATCAAATGGGTAAAGCTGACCCACTCTTCAAGTAAGTGATAATTATATAAAGTTGCTTCCTGCTCATGTACTAGAGAGACCAAAAAAACAGTAAGGCTGAGGTTTACTTCAGTAATGTAGTAATTACTGCTTAGGCACAACTCAAATGCTATGCATACTTAATGAAATAGGAGATGGTGACAAAGCGCATCGAGAACGAGAGAGGGTATCAAATAGAATGCAAGCATCAGAGGACCTAGAACAAATCACAGTATTTATGGACCTTGTTTTCCTTATTTATAAAAAAGAAGGATCCGAGCTACCTGAACCCCATAGAGTCCCCTTACAGCTCTAACACCTATAGATAATATGGGACAGGTTACTTATTGTGATGTGCCCAGAAGGATTCGTTACAAACTAAATCTTACTCAGCAAGACACTTCAAATTCCACAACAATTCAGAGTGCTTGAAATACTGTTTGAGATAAAGACAGTGGACACTGTCCTGAAACATAAAGCTCATATAATGTAATCTGATAAAGAATAATCATTTCATATTGTTATATGATGCTTCGGAGATAGAAGTATAAAGTCAATTTATAATTTTTTATGAGTTTTTTTGTTAATCACTTAAATAATAGAATAAGTTGTATTTTGGCATTTGATCAACGTGTTTTTCAAGAACCAGTTAAGCCTCAAGTCTAGCCATTCTACACACATAAAGCCTAAGTGATTAATGAACTATTCTGATCAGAGGTAGCAATGGTGTATCTGGAATAATGGTCAATTGACTTGTCTTTCTTCATAAAAATTTTTGTTTTTAATCATGAAGATCATAGGCATCAGGAGACTGGGGAGCTATATGCCAGATTTATAACCTATTGGTAAGTTTTTAATGTTAAAGTCTTAAGCAGTAGTTTCATTTTCTGTCAAACAACAATAATAAATATTTTCTTGCCTACAGCATTGATCAGGGAAAACTAATAATATATAAGAACTTTTGAAACTGTATGTACTACATAGAAGTTAAGGTTATAATATTACTTCCGTATATTTTTTATATAACTCTATGTTACTATATATTTATAACTTACCCCACAATTTAAATCAGTTTTTATAATTCTCAAGAAAAAAAGAAAGGAAATCAATAAAAGCACAGAGGCCAAAACACAAATATTATACTAATCAAAATTATTTCAAACTGGCAGAACAAAGAAATGCAAGAAATACTCTGGTGTTCTGCCTGCCTAAGTCATCGATCTGACAGTTATGAAAATTCATTTTCGCCAGATTTTGACCCCTTGTAATTGGTACAAAATTAAGTGGCAGTAACTCTGGACTTATGCATCAATGACCATCTAATCACAGGCTCTCTCTGGCCTGTGGGTAACTCTGCTGACACCTTGTATGCCTCTTTGTATTCTATTTGATACCCTCTCTCGTTCTCAATGCGCTCTCTAGCTCTCTCTTTTGGTCCCTGCGGAACTATCTCTTTCCACTGCCTGTAGGCCTAAAATTAAAAAGTATTAGACACAAAAATCATTAAAGTATAAAACTGAAGAAAAAAGCCAAAAACTAAGACTCTGTGGGTAAAAGAAACAAGAAGCCAGTAAATTTTTTCTTCATTAGGTAAGAAAGAAAGGGTTAATACTGGTACACTGAGGGCAAGGGAAAGAGGGAGCTTTATGGTTAGGAAACTTTGTAACCATCACCAAGGGAGTTAATTCCACTTAGAGTGTAAGTCCTGTGTGCATAAATATTCAATTCTTTGTTCTTTACAGGTGCCTAGGATGGCCGTGGACAAGCAAAGGAAATGCAGCTTTTTATCATTTTGGAAGTCCACTGTTCTTTCTACTTAAGTGATTATTAAGGTGGCTTTTGAACAATGTCTCTGAAATAAAGTAATAAACTATATTATTGAAGCAAGTTAAATAGAACCAATATTTATAGTTTAATTAACCATTTCCCCATTTTTGTTTAAACTATTATAAAAAATTTCAAATGAACAAGAAAGTACAAAATTTCCTGAAGAAAGCATCCTGAAATGCTCCAATACTGTTTAGGTTTTAAGTGATAGATCATGGAAGAAAATGGCCTAAGTAGAAAATTACATTTAACCTCACAGGCGCAGTTGCTTTCAAACTGATATATAACTAATGTATAAAACATGTCATCCATATTTTAAAAAATTGATTCCTGAAAAAATCCTGATGGCTAATTACCTTTAATCTTGTCTATTTCAGACAAAAGTTGGAAAACGCTGAATATAAAATTCTCTATTCTGAAGTGATACACTTTTGCCTGTTCTTTTGTGCTTCTAAAAGGAATGTTATTCCTGATTTATCTTAATCTAAATGCTTACTAATAATGAGTCCACAGCAATATTTATCAGTTCATCTATGTTACCCATTAGATTCAAATTAACTCTATGCAGTTATACATTGTGAATCTTGAAAGGAACGGTTAGAAAAGGTGGTGGATAGTAAAAATAAAGAATCATGAATAAAAGACTTAAAATAGTAATCATCTTTAGGAGGCTCTCAATGCAATTTGTACAGTAAATATTTAACAAATACCTAAAGAATGGTCAACTTTAAGCCAGAAAAGAGGAATATAATAAATGAGAAGTACTACATTCACTCCCTAAGTAGTGTTCTGATTTCCAGCAAATATCAACCCCATCAGAGTCCTACACCAGTCATCAAACTAGCCTCATCCATAAGAGGTCATCATTTTGTTAAGGTATAATTATAATTGAAGGAAATGTGAGACATGCTCTAGAGTCTATTATTTCAAAAATTAAAATTCAGAAGCTACTTTTCAGATACATGTGTTTGCATTGATATATACATGCATCTATAATTATATCTCATACACACAATAGCAAAAACTCAGGAATTACAGAACTACTAGGCATCAAAGGCATTCCCATGGTGCTGTGCCACCGTGGCAACAACTCTACTTCTTCCTATAAGCAGTCATTCTTGTTCGAGCCTTCGGGTATATAGAAAGTTGGGTAATGAAAATCGGATTAGATCTCTGAAATCCTTTCAGTAGCTCATCACCACACTTAAGAGCAAGTAACTGTAAATACACCCCTTTTCACCTTTGAGCTCCTGCCCCCCTCTCTAGCCTCATCTCCCACCCATATACTATATCCAGTCATACAAAATTTCTTTAGGTTTCCCTTAGTATGTGATACTTATTCTCAGTTTGGTATACCAGCCCACTGCCCCACTTCATTTAGCTACCTCCTACTTATTCCATAGGTCTCCAAATCAGGTTTGATTCTTCAGTAATGTCTTACACTTCTAATATGCCATGGACTGTGTAATTAAAACTGTCAAGTTATTATTAACCCCATTTATCTGTCAGTCCCTTAGAAAAAGGACCCAGTTTTCTTGCTATGCTCCCATGAACGTTCAATAAACATCTGTTAAATGTTTAAATCAGGCATGCTCTTGTGACCAGGCCAGCTCTCCCCTATCTAAATATAATCACAAATTTCTAACATACAAATTAGGTAATAGCCAGGTAAATGATCTGCCTTTTCAGTTTCTTAAGAGTATCTTTCTGTTTCCTCTTATAAGAAGGTTTCCAGCATGGTTGGGAGAGAGTCAGCTCACTCATATAATCTCCTTCACTCTTCAAATTTTGAGATCAAAATCAGTTGGGAAAGAATAATCTCAATCAGGTTATTCCCAGCTTGAGAGTAAACTTCTTTTCAGTACTGGGACAAAACACTCTTATTTCTCTCATCCATAAAAGGAAGATAAAAAATGTAATATACACAGAAGAAATAATTTCAATGAAAATCATTATATGTAACCACAATCATAATCTAGAGACCTTTTTTGCAGAGTACACAGCAAATCTATTTTTTATTTAAGATAATGAAATGGTTAAACATATTGAAAAAATTTCATTTGAAGGGAAAAAAATTGCATGCCCTCTGTGTATGCTTGCTTTAAAAAAAAGTAACAAATGAGAAGTTAACAAGAGGAAAAAAAGAGAGGCAATAAAGTATAAAAACATAATTAGTAAATAAGTACTTGCTCTTACTTTACTTAAAAAAAAAACAAACTATACTAAAAAGAGGTACTTTATTCACCCTTACATTTCTTACTGAGAGCAGAGACAAAAATAATGTAAAAATTTTCTGAGCTGAGATACACCTATGTGTTATCTTTAAAGCCACATCTCCAAACCCTGATAATGCAACAGAACAGATCCTAAAAGTGATCAATGAACAAAAACATATTTGCCTTGACCATTATCTTCTCAAGAGTATCCTGGGTTTTTTTAAAAAAATACGTTGGGCTGGGATAGGCAGGTGGGGGGATAGGAAGTTTTATACTTTCAAACGGTGTTAAAATTGAGCTTAGTTGATTTCTGTGGGTATAAAATCTATAAGGAAACTGGACTATGTTGCTCACTTTATTAGAGTTCTATTATAATGAAAATATGAAAAGAAATACATCTTAAGTCCTGACAGGTTGGAAGAGAATAGATTTTATCCCCTCTCTGTGTGAAGTAGAAAATGAATTCTCAATGTACCAAACCTAAAAAGGCAAGTAGGGATATTATAACATGTATGTCTTCCTGGTATTTTTCTTTTCTTTTTTTTAAAGATTTTATTTATTTATTTGACAGAGAGAGAGACAGCAAGAGAGGGAACACAAGCACAAGGGGAGTGGGAGTGGGAGAAGCAGGCTTCCTGCTGAGCAGAGAGCCTGCTGCGGGGCTCGATCCCAGGACCCTGTGATCATGACCTGAGCCGAAGGCGGACGCTTAACGACTGAGCCACCCAGGCGCCCCTGCTGGTTTTTGTCTAACAGATGCTGTAAAATATAATAGGTATCATGAACAACCCTAACTAAGGAGAATATTCATCAAATCCTAATGTAAAACTCACTAGCATTGTTTCTTCATCACTACAACAGTTATTAAAAACAGTTACTGTACAGAGTCACCCATCAAGATAAAATAATATAAATAAAATGAACTCTGAACAGTCATCATGATCTTTACATGTATGTTTCATTGGTACAGAATTTAGAAGTGTGAAGTGCCATTTTTCTTATTGAAGAAGGAAAGAATTTGAAGAATAATTTTTTTCCAGTAGAAAAACAAAAAGCTCCAAAATGAAATTCAGTTATCCTCTAACTGAAATTATATTTTTATAGTGAATCATCAACATATTTTATACATAAGTCAAGCCTACTTTTATTTTATTTTTTTGAAAGATTTTATTTATTTATTTGACAGAGAGGCGAGAGCAGGAACACAAGCAGGGGGAGTGGGAGAGGGAGAAGCAGGCTTCCCACCAAGCAGGGAGCCTGATGCGGGGCTCGATCCCAGGACCCAGGGATCATGACCTGAGCCAAAGGCAGATGCTTAACGACTGAGCCACCCAGGCGCCCCTCAAATTTACTTTTAAAAAATTATACTATGTATGTTATAGAAACAGGAAATATATTAACTTAAGAAAAGCAACAAAAAAAGGTGCTTTAAGTATACAAATTCCATATGCTGCAATAAGCATCCTCCATAATTACCTTAGAATTCAACACACTATAACTCCATTTTTGTAGGATCCAAAAGAAATTATAGCTTAAGGAAATATGTAATATAAACAGTTCTTATTTTAATGGTCTTATTTTCACATTTATACCACCATAAATTTGTGATATTATTTTTAATGAAAGTGGTAATTACGACTACATTCCAAATCTTCACACAATTTTTTCATCTAAGAAATAAAATTACTCCTGGGAAAAAACACTCAAGGTTTCAAAAATTTTCAATTTTGTTATATTGCAACTAGTACAATACACCTCAAAACACAGAAAGATGAAGTACAGAAACACAGGGCAAGATTCCCCTAAAAATATACAAGGGAATTTCAAAGCACTGTATATTTTATATTAATTGCTTTGTCAAGAACTATATGTTTATTGTACAATAAGGAACAGAGATGGCCAGGGTAGAGATGGGATGTTCAATTAGACGTTCCTCAATGAGACATTAGCTCAATTAGAAAATTAGGCCTTCAGTTCAATTTTGATAGGACACTATTATTAGGTACGCCGGCTGCCTATATTACCAGTTAGATTTTGCCACAATGAAGGATGGGACCATACATAATGTTCTCTTCTCTACAACATAAACAATCTAACCATCAAAAATTAAATACCTTTACATTTTCCTTCCCTGGTAAAAGAGTAGTGTGAACCTACAGCTTTTTATGTTTCTACCAACTGGCTCTTCTTTAATCTCTTATCCAGTTTATAATTCTTAACTGCCTGGCAGTGAGCCACCGGCTTTTTTAGTGATAGTGAGCAATAAACTAAGAGAGTCAGGATTATCGCAGCAGCTGATGCCTCCCTGAAAAAAATTATTCAGTGACCAATTCTCTGCCATCATTTGATGTATACTGTTTCTCAAATTTTATTATCTTAAAAAAATAAGTGAGAATAGGTAGAAAAAATATATTGTAAAGATGGTAAAGAACATTAATTGATTCAAAAGACCACTGATGAAAGAATAAATTTCCACTGGCAGTATAAATGCCTTAAAAATCAGAATTTACATAAAACAGACAACCACTGAACAGATTCTGCTAAGAGAAAGAAAAAGGTTTACTATGTTTCTTAAAGAGTTTTTGTTATCTGGATCTAATGAGGTATAAACTTAAGCCAAAAACTAATTAAACACTTAAATTTACCAAGAAGATAAATACTTTGTTATAACTACAATAAATAAATACTGAATCCTCTCATTTCTAAAAAGGATTACAGCATATGTAATAGCGTGTATCACAATAAAACAGAAGTAATCCATAAACCCAACAATTCTATTTCTATGAATCTACTGTGTGATTTCTACAAGTCTCAGAAGATGCATGAATGAGGTTATAAACTGAAAATAACCCAAATGGTCCACTAAGAGCATCTACATACAATGAGTAATTGGAAGTATTAAGAACAATATCTGCCAATATGTATTTACTAGCACTAAAAGGTGTCTTTGGACCCAATACTGACTAAAACTAGCATCCATCTGTTTAACAGGTACAACTGGACAGAATTTAAGATAAACTCCATATCTATAGCTGTAAGACTACACAAGGAGAAGTCTGGTAAGTCAATGTGAATAAATGTTTCTGAGAGTAGGATATGGTGGATACTTTTTCTTTGTAGTTTTAGGTCTTGCTTGTATGCATGTGTGTTTAATTAACATATGTCATTTAAAAAACCCACAAAGCTATTTAAAAAAGACAGTTAGATGCACAATGAAGAGAAATGAACCAAGTATACTACCTTAAACGGTTGGTGTAAGTATCAACACAGGTCTTCATTTTGGCTAATAATGTACCAACAGAAGTTTGACATTCTGACTGTTCTTCTTCCTCTTCACCATTCTCTGTAGAAAGAGGCAACAGTAGGGGCACCATGGATGTACAGGAAGCAATGGCCCGGAGCAATTCCAGCAGAGCTCGATAGAGTGGCACATGTCTCGCCATGTCAAGAACTGTAAGAAGGGAAAGCATAAAATGAGAACATGTGCAATATAAAAGTCAGTCCACAACTACGTAACTTCTACTCAGATCTTTTTCTATTAAAGATTTATTTTATTTTGAGAGAGAGAGCGTGCACGTGCGAGCAGGGGGAAGGGGCAGAGGGAGAATCTCGAACAGACGCCCCACTGAATGTGGAGCTTGACATGCGGCTCGATCTCACGACCCTGAGATCATGACCTGACCTGAAATCAAGTCAGACACTTAACTGAGTGAGCCACCCAGGTGCCCTGTTTCTACTCAGATCTTTTTTTAAGATTTATTTATTTGAGAGAAAAAGAGAGAATGAGTGAGTGAGCAGGGGGAGAGGGAGAGAATCCTCAAGCAAACTCCCCACTGAATGAGAGCCCGACGCGGGTCTCAATCCCAGAGATCATGTCCCCAGCTGAAACCAAGAGTCAGATGCTCAAATGACTGAGCCACCCAGGCACCCCTCTACTCAGATCTTAAGATTAACTGATTACTGGGGTTGCCTGGGTGGCTCAGTCGTTAAGCGTCTGCCTTCGGCTCAGGTCATGATCCCAGGGTCCTGGGATCGAGCCCCGCGTCGGGCTCCTTGCTCCGTGGGAGGCCTGCTACTCCCTCTCCCACTCCCCCTGATTGTGTTCCCTCTCTCGCTGTGTCTCTCCTCTGTTGAATAAATAAAAAAAATAAAAATAAAAAAATCTTAAAAAAAAAAGATTAACTGATTACTTGGTAAATAAACTAATGCAGATGTTTATGAAGCACCACTGTTCAATGTATAATAGGCACTTCAAGGGGACAAAAATGAATAAGGCAAATAGTTGGGGAGAGGAAGAAACTTAATTAACTAGTTATTTTACACATAAAAATGACTAAATAGCCCACATAACTTACAGGGAAAATTCTTGAGTAATGAAGTGGAATTTTATTTTCAAAATTAAATTAAAATGACAGAACCATGGTAGCTTAGGTAAAATAAAATATGATCACCGTTTATCAAAGGTATATAATTCAATAGATCAACTTGCTAGAAAAAAGTTAATTATACTAACTTAATTATTAGTTCAAATGAAATGTTTTCTTAAAACTACATGCATCTGAGAATGAATTCCCTACTTTAAGAACATATACTACTTCTAAGGCTTCTATAAGTTGTTTTGTTCAAGGTTTTGTGGGTTTTTTACAACTGAAATTTGCTTTTGTGAATCATGTAAGATAAACAGCTAACAACTTTTTTCTTTCTTTTGTTTTAGTTCTAAGCCCAGCATGGGGTTTGAACTCATGACTCTGAGATCAAGAATCACATGCTCTATCGACTGAGCAAGCCAGGTGCCCCTAACGACTTTTTTCTAATACCAGTTATTGAATAAAGTTATTCCATAAATATTTACTGAAAACATGCTACTGGACAGGATGAGAATACAGCAGTGAAGAAAAGAGAAGGACAAATGAGTAAAAATTTTTTTCAGATGCTAACAGGTACTCTGACTGCTACACAAAAGATTGAAAAGGGGAAGGAGAACCGGGGGAGTACCTACTGGAGGCAGGAACTGCTTCACTGCCCACAGACCTATGCTGGGATTAGAGTATGGGGGGATGAGGCACAGCATTCTTTTTTTTTTTTTTAAAGATTTTATTTATTTATTTGAGAGAATGAGAGAGAGAGCACATGAGAGGGGGGAGGGTCAGAGGGAGAAGCAGACTCCCCGCCGAGCAGGGAGCCCGATGCGGGACTTGATCCAGGGACTCCAGGATCATGACCTGAGCCGAAGGCAGTCGCCCAACCAACTGAGCCACCCAGGCGCCCGAGGCACAGCATTCTTGAACTCTATGTGGCAACTGATTAAAACTTACTAAAATTAGTTGTGATAGTCTGACAAACAGGAAAGGCTGTTTAACGTAACGGAGGAGTAGGGGTTCATTTCACACCTTCCAACAGTGATACAGAGGACAGGGGTAGGAAAGTATGACTGCTCAATTTTGCTGTATTTGAAATTTTACCCTCCATCTTAATCATATATAAAATTTTCATACATACTTGGTTATGTTTAAGGCCTCTTTTCCAACCCATGACCTAATATTCCCACTTACTATAATTTTATAGTATAACATAGTACACTCCACTTTTCAAGAAAATACAAGTTAAACCCCAAAGTTACTAATCAACAGGCATAAAACCTGACATTAATACTTGTGAGGATATGAGAAAGCCACATATAAACAGGTAGATATGAAACTTGATAACCAATTTGGCATTATTTAATGCCCATATTCTATGACTGAGCAATATCACTTGTTACTATACACCTATAAAACACAATATAATACTGTTTTTAGGGGCACCTGGCTGGCTCAGTCGATACAGCATGCGACTCTTTTTTTTTTAAAAGATTTTTATTTTTGAGCATGTGATTCAATCTCAGGGTCGGAGTTCAAGACCCATGTTGGGCATGGAGCCTACTTAAAAAAAGATAAAATAAAAAAAAAGTACTGTTTTTAATACTGGAAGTTGGAAGCACCCGAAGGGCAATAAATTAAAGGGTTAAATACACAATAACATTCAAATGATTCTATCCTATGTAGCATTTAAAAAGAATATAGTAGATCTCCTACACCTATATCTTGAGTGAAATAGTTTGCAAAATAATACATAAAGATGACATTTATGTAAAGAGACTCAAATGTATTTTTTATGATTGGGGACCTACGGTAGGAATACTTAGAGGAAAAGATGAATTTCTAAACATTAATGTTATATACATGAGTAACATCTTACACTGATTATCTTGACAAATCATAAAACATCCCTGATAAATAAAAGTCTACTTTTAAATTTTAATTTTTTAAAAAAGTAAGCTATACACACAACGTGGGGCTCGAACTCACAGCCCAGAGATCAAGAGTTGCATATTCTACCAATTAAGCCAGCCAGGCGCCCCAAGGCTACAGTCTATTTTGACCATTTCTTTCCTACTCGACTCCTTCACCAGGCACATCACTTTGGTATATATACGTCTAATCCTTTTTCTAGACAATTTTTATTTCTGTGTGCGTGTAACTCCGTGGAGAAGGAATTATGGCCCCACTGTGTGTATGAGAAACTAAGATTTAGTAAATTGTACAAGCAGCTAAATAGAATATAGCAAGACCAACACTGACACTGAGGTATATCTAACTCTAGAGCTTCTTTGTTACACCATGATGCCTCCTGAGTTGTCCAATATAGTAATCACTGGTCACACAGCTATTTAAATTTAATTAAAATATAAAAGAATTAAAAATTCTGTTCCCTGGGCGCCTGGGTGGCTCAGATGGTTAAGCGTCTGCCTTCGGCTCAGGTCATGATCTCAGGGTCCTGGGATCGAGTCCCACATCGGGCTCCCTGCTCCTTGGGAGCCTGCTTCTCCCTCTGCCTTTCTCTCTCGCTCTGTCTCTCATGAATAAAAAAAAAAAAATCTTTAAAAAAAAAAAAATTCTGTTCCTTGATTGTACTAGCCACATTTCAGGGGGTCAACGGTCACGAGTCCATTCTGGACAGCACAGATACAGAATGTTTCCATCACACCAAAAGTTCTCCAGGACAATGCCATCTTCAAAAGCCAAATTCCTTACATTCTGTTTACATATACAAACCATGAAAAATAAGTGGGTATATGGGCTCTACCCAGAGAGATGGGTCTTTCTCTGGGAGTTGTAGGTATCGCACAGAGTTAAAGAAACAATCTCTAGACTATATTCAAAACAGCATGAATACTTTGCTTCAGGTTTATTTTAAAACCAGTGATATATACATGTATTGGATATACTTGTATAGTTAGATATAGAATACTGAGAATATTAATCATAAACTAGTAATGGCATTTTTTTTTTAAGATTTTATTTATTTATTTATTGGAGAGCGAGCGAGAGAGAAACAGCACGAGAGAGGAGAGGGTCAGAGGGAGAAGCAGGCTCCCTGCTGTGCCGGGAGCCCGATGTGGGACTCGATCCCAGGACCCTGGGATCATGACCTGAGCCGAAGGCAGTCGCTTAACCAACTGAGCCACCCAGGCGCCCCTAGTAATGGCATTTTCATGTAGAGAGAAGGACTAAGGTTGGGGGGACAACATTAGGGTGAATTACTTTTTATCATATGTCAGTTTGAACCTTTTTTTTTAAAGATTTTATTTATTTGACAGAGAGACACAGCGAGAGTAGGAACACAAGCAGAGGGAGTGGGAGAGGGAGAAGCAGGCTTCCCGCTGAGCAGGGAGCCCAATGCGGGGCTCGATCCCAGGACCCTGGGATCAAGCCCCACATCCGGCTCCCCACTCAGCTGGAAGTCTGTTTTTCCCCCGGCCCCCCCCTCCCTGCTCATGCTCGCTTGCTCGCTCTCTCAAATGAATAAATAAAATCTTTGTTTTCTAATGTTGTTTTATTATTTTTTAGAGGCGGAGGGCAGGAGAGAGAGAGACTCTTAAGCAGGCTCCATGCCCAGCGCAACCCTGAGATCATGACCTGAGCTGAAATCAAGAGTTGGACACTTAACTGACTGAGAGCCTCCCCGGTCCCCTGTCTCCCAATGTTACTAAGTAATGTATACTTATAGACTTTCCTCAGGATTTGGTGTTTTTCCCAACATTCTTTTGAATAGAATTCTATTAATGCAATTTATGCTCCATATTACATTATTACTTCCATATAATCCACCTTCCACTGCTCTGCAAGATTCTACTGTTTGAAAAATTAAGCCTAATACAACAAAGCATGCCTTTTTATAATATAAGTAATTAATAACATATAGTCTCACATTAGAGAAGCAGTAAAATAAATTATATGCTAAATCACATCATATTAAAGTGACTCCAAACATTGAAGTGACAGGAGCTTATTATATACACACAAAAACTGTCTTACTAAGGGTTTCATAACAAGACATTTTGCCAGGATAATCAATAAGATTAAAAATAAAAACAAATTTTGTCCTCAGAAACAAAATAATTGAGGCAACACTGTGTGTGTGTATGGTTTTTTTTAAAGATTTTATTTATTTGACACAGAGAGAGAGCGCACAAGCAAGGGAACAACAGAGGGAGCTGCAGAGGGAGAGGGAGAAGCAGGCTCCCCCCTGAGCAGAGAGCCTGATGTGGCGCTCCATCCCAGGACCCTGGGATCACAACCTGAGCCGAATTAACCGACTGAGCCACCAGGGTGCCCGGAGGCAACACGGTGTTTTTATTAAAAGACAATAACCCTGTTAAATTAAACCTAAGATGTTCTGATATATAAATAATTTGACCCAAAGAATATGAAGAAATAATTTGACAAAGGAAATTTTAAAGAAAATGAAAAAACACATCTCCAAATGGCGTAACATTAGCTTCTCACTAATCAATTTTTAAGAATAAAGGTACAGGGGCGCCTGGGTGACTCAGTCGTTGAGCGGCTGCCTCCTGCTCGGCGGGAGGCCTGTTTCTCCCTCTCCCACTCCTCCTGCTTGTGTTCCCTCTCTCGCTGTGTCTCTGTCAAATAAATAAATAAAATCTTAAAAAAAAAAAGAATAAAGGTATAAATCACAGGACACTGATTACTAATCCCCAAAGGATAACAGCAATTACAAGCAGTGTAGTCATTTTCCTTTCTAAAATTGAAAGACAACTAAATAATACAGGAAATGATTCTGATTACATTATCAATAAATCACTGAAACCAGAAACTAACTCTAGAAGTAATCTCCCTCTAAAGGTGGCTTCATGTAAAATTTATATAAATTTAGATATAAATCTAAATGTGATATTAATTAGGACTAGTAATTAGTGGTACTTAATTGGTATTACTATAAAACTTTTAATAATGCCTTTTATTATAGGTAACTAACACCAAAGCACTAAAATGTGTTTCCTAAGCACCCAGAAAATGACTTAGATAAGAATTGAAAAGTCAGGACTTCTAGTCTAATACTATTTTCCTGCTGCTTCTGCTTTACAAAAAATAAATTTATACATTAAGGGAATAATCATGAGGCTTTAAAAACAAAGAAAACCGGGCACTTCTAAACAGAACACTACTGTCTCAAAGGTAAAGAGTGATTATGATAACAGTAATAGCAGATAACACTGGGAGCCTGGCAGGAACTGTTCTAAGCATTTGACATATATTAATTTACTCAATTCTGACAATTCCATGAAGTAAATATTATCTTCATTTTCCACATGAGTAAAGTGAAGCACAGAAAGGATGAAGAACTTGCTCAAGGCTGCATAATCAGTGAAGTGGAGAGGACAGGATGCACAAGCAGGTGATCCAGCTCTGAAGTCTAGACCCTTAAGCACTAAAATATAATGCCACTCAACGGTCACAATTTCAGAGAAAAGCACTAGCATGATTTACTAACACAGAGAGAAAAAGTACTTTATGCATGGGGAAAAGTTTAATATGGCCTAAAATTCATCATAACAGTTTCCTTAAAGCATACTAAAAAATGCTAGTTGCCTTTAAGCTTTAATACTGTATTATTCATAACCTTAAAATTTTTTTTCAACATATTTTTAAACACGGCCTCAAATTTAGCTTTCTACTGCATTCACATGGTAAAATGAAAAACTGAGCTCTTTATTTTAATTCTCAGGGTTTTCTTTTTCTTCTTTTTTCTTTTTTAGATTTTATTTTTAAGTAAACTACACCCAATGTGGAGCTTGAACTCACAACCCCGACACCAAGAGTTGCGCACTCCACCGACTGAGCCAGCCAGGGGCTCCAAGTGTCAGGATTTTCTAACTGTCACTTTGTTACAAAAAAAACTCCGTAAGTAACACAAGGAAAATTATGAAATCATTTCCAGATGAATTATTTATAAGTTTTAGAATCTATTAAGGCATAAATTACAATCAATAAATGAACTGATTTCAAATGTGCCTTTAATGACTTCTGACAATAAACATTCCTGTGTAATCACTGCCCAAATGAAGATAAAGAATATTTCCATCATCCCAAACACTTCTCCTTATGCCTCTTTCCTCCTATTGCCAGCTTCACGCAACCACTCCTATGCTCTCGCTGTAGAAAGCAGAAAAATAGAAGAGAAAACCATCACCACCAAATCAGTTCTTTAAAAAGAAATAGAAAATCTGAATAGCCCCTTATCAGTTAAAGAAACTGAATTAATTAGAAACCTTTTCATTAAAAAGCTCCAGTTGGCTTTACAGGTAAATTTTATCAAACACTTAGAAAAAACCCATATATTATTAATCTTATATGATCTCCTTCAGAAAATAAAGGAAGTGGAAACAACTCATTTTTGAGGATAAAGTTAACGAGATACCAATTTGAGACAAATACACCACAAGAAAAAAGAAACTATGAATCAATACCTCTCACAAGCACGGGGGGGCGGGGGGGGACAGATAATAAATCACAACCAAGTGGGGTTTTCTTTCCAGGAATGCATGGTTTACTTAACATTTGAAAAGTCAAGGTAATGCACCATATTAACAGACAAAAAAAAGAAAAGCCATTATGAGCAGCTTAGCAGATCTAAATAAAGCATTTAACAAAACTCAAAACTCATTTATGATAAAACTCTAACCAAACTAGGAATAGAAGAAAACCATCCAAACTGATAAAGAGCTTCTAAAATATCCCTACTCAATCATCACATCTAATGGTGAAAGAATGAACACTTTTCCCCAGTGACAATTTCTATAGTATGTAGACAGTACAAGGTAAGAAAAGGCATACAAATTGGAAAGAAAGAAATAAAACTGTCTCTAGTGTACATGGCATGATTACCTATACAGATATCCTAAGGAATCTAGTGGAGCTAATACATGAGTTTCACCAGGTAGGGGGATATCAGGTAAATAAACAAAAATCAACTGTATTTTTATATATGAACAGTAGGAAAATGAAATTTTAAACAAAACAGTACCATTTACCAATCCATAAAACGTGGAATTAGGATAAATCTGACATAAATTCAAGGGTACAAAAATGGTACTGAGAGGCATTAAAGGAAATATGGTAACAGAAAGATATACAATGTTCATAGATCAGAAGACTCAATATTGTTAAGAAGTCAGTTTTCTCCAACTGATGTAAAGACTGAATATAATTACAATCAAATTCCCAATAGGCTTTTTTGTTGGGGGTAGAAACTAACAAGATGACTTTAATATGTATATGGAAATGTAAACACCCTAGAGAATCAAAACAGTTACAGCTGAATTTTAATGCCATAGATTACAAATTTTACAATTAATGCATCTAAAAAGTAAGTAAACTCTTAACAGATATTAACTGACCAAATGCTTGCCTTTTCAAACTGCTTGGCAGGACAAAGTAACAAGAAAAAGAAACAAACAAAAATCTACAATGATACTTTGAGTAATGAAATCCCTAAAGGCAGAAATCCTCTGGTAAGAACAAAACAAAAGTACTTCATAAATCATGCAAAGCCTGTTTGGCTCAATAGGTGTGACTGGCAAAAACATTTCTACATAAAATTTCTATTCGTTCCAGCCCACATAAAAGCAGTAAGGGCTTAGCTAATAAACTCTGATGTCCCAACACTAGCCTTGTCTCTTCTCTCCATTTTGGCAGAAATGGCTAAGCTGTTTAAGTTCCAAGTATCTCCATACTTCTATCTTCTATCACCAATCTAGATACCTGTTCATACTTCTAGCTATACACATACAATTATTAGATGCTACTATTTGGGGGCGCCTAGGTGGCTCAGTCATTAAGCGTCTGCCTTCACCCAGGTCATGATCCCAGGGTCCTGGGATGAAGCCCTGAGGCGCACATAGGGCTCCCTGCTCAGCGGGAAGCCTGCTTCTCCCTCTCCCACTCCCCCGCTTGTATTCCCTCTCTCCCTGTGTCTCTCTCTGTCAAATAAATAAATGAAATCTTTAAAAAAATTAAAAAAAAAATAAATAAATGCTTCTGTTTGTTATTTCTGGAGGGTGGTACATGAGGTAATCTATTTTTACTTTCTCCTTTGTGTTTTTAGGCATTGCTTAAGTTACTCACGGCATGCACAAAATGATGTCTTAGATTTGCCTTAAAATAACCTACTATGTGTATATATGTGTGTGTTTGGAAAGAATAAAGATACAAATAGAAAGCATAGCCCAAGTGTTAATCACTGATGAAGCTGAGTGATGGAGCTCATGGAGGTTCATTATGCTACTTCTCCCTGAAGAATTGAAGAATTATGTTTAATTTGGCAAGTTGGTTAGGCGGAATTTCATTAAGAAAGTTTATACCATAACTGGACTACAATGTGAGAAGTGAAAAAATAAGCATTAGGTACACTGGCAACTAATAGGAAGGGAAGGATCACTTTACTTTGGTTAATCAAGGAAGGTATCTCTGACGTGTTGCAGATATTTTATCCTTACAAACTTGTACAAATAAAATCAATTGGAAACCCATTTAAATTTTAATTAAAGCAACCTCTTCCCCCCCTTTAAAATTTACCAGAATAATTACTTAACAGATAGAGTGATGTATTATATACCAAAGATATTTATTCCCACATAGGATGCCTTTGACAAATATGAGAATTTCAGATAAAAAGGAGTAACATTTGTTGATGAACGTCTATGGGCAAGACACTCTAAGTGGATACTAACATGATCAAAATTTTGGCATTCTGTACTCTTTTACCAAAAATGAAATAAATGGTACATAGATGCTAAAAGTATCTTGTTTTTAAATCGCATAAAGAAATAAATACACTAAATATAGGCAAGCAGTCCAAATTTTTTTGTACTCCGCTAATTTTCAAGAAAATTTGGGCCATATTATAACACAGGTTGGGGTTAAAAAACAAATGACACGCAACTCTACTTAGAAGAATCTTTTAAAATTTTAACCCATTTCTTATAGACTATTAAAACAGTGCAAAGAAACATACATAATAAAACTCAAAAGTTTAAAATAAACCATTACCAAGAAAACTGTTAAGATACAAAGTTAAGTACTATGTGTCATAATGGCTCAATAATTTCTACTTATTTCTTCCCAGGCAATGTATATCAGTAAAATAAGCAAAAATAAGTTTTCATAAATGATGAAATTATGCATTTTCTACTGATAAACCACTAGCTTTTCATGGCACAACACTAATATAATATCCAAGCTCTCAAAGAACACTAGACCCTCCTGAATTTGCTGCCCTTAAGGCCAGAAAGATGGGTACAGGGGTAGATGTGTGGCTGGGGAGAGAAGACGGGTATGCTTCCAATTGTACATTTACTGTGAATTAACTTTTTAGCAATAACTTCAGGTTTTAAAGAATGTGGTCATATTTAAATTAAGACATTTGCCATAACAACAAAATTAACTTTATTCTCAAATAGTATACTCATGAAATTGAACTTAAGTCCTGACTTCTTGAAAAGTATTAGAAAGACAAGATACAATGAGAACTCTAAACATATCAAATAAAGTGTGAGAGAAATCAGATGGTGTAATACAGCTTGCAATAATGGGTTTTGTCCCACTATAGCTAGCTATGGAACTACCAAACCAATACTGTGAAAATGAGAAAATTTTAATACTAATACACATCATTTAGCTAAGACAACTAGACAAGTTGGTAGATACTCTATAATGTTCCCAACAAAAAAGTCCTGTGCTTGTTCTGCTAACATATCATGTTTATTCATTTCTCTTTTTCCGTACTGAAAAAAGCCATTTTCTATCTTGCTTTAAAATTTGAAAATTTGGGGGCACCTGGGTGGCTCAGATGGTTAAGCGTCTGCCTTCGGCTCAGGTTATGATCCCAGGGTCCTGGGATCAAGCCCCACATCGCACTCCTGGCTCAGCGGGGAGCCTGCTTCTCCCTCTCCCTCTGCCTCTCCCCCTCCTCATGCTCTCTCTTTATCTCTGTGTCTCAAATGAATAAATAAAATCTTTTAAAGAAATTTCTTTTTGAAAATTTGTGGGGTGCCAGGGTGGCTCAGTTAAGCGTCTTGACTCTTGGTTTTGGCTCAGGTTATGATCTCAGGGTCTTGAGATGGAGCCATGCATCAGCTACACTGCTTGAAATTCTCTGTCTCTGCCCCTCCCCCCAATCCCCACCTGCTTTCTCTCTTTCTCAGATAAAATTAAAGATTTTTTTTTAATTTGTGAGTTTAATAATGGCCATATTACTGCTAAACAGTTAAACCTAGGCAAAAGAATAAATTTCTCTGGATTTCAGTTTTCTCATTTATCCCTTCCTCATCTATAAATTGGCAGAGACTTAACAGGAAAACTCAAATTTCCCTTTCTGAAATTATATTTACCTCCATGCTAT
The DNA here is from genome assembly GCF_002201575.2 of Neomonachus schauinslandi. Taxonomy (NCBI): domain Eukaryota; kingdom Metazoa; phylum Chordata; class Mammalia; order Carnivora; family Phocidae; genus Neomonachus; species Neomonachus schauinslandi. Next base: position 25,966,777 of record NC_058412.1, on the reverse strand, counting down.
GAAACCATCACTAAAATGGTAGAGATTTTATAACACTATGATAATTAATGGCAAGTAATTTAATGTGCTCACTGATGTTGCTTTGTGAAAATACAGTATGTCATTTTCCAAAATGGTACAGAGACAAGGTGAGGGTGAGGAACCCTAAAGTAACATTCTACATTCATTCTTCGTTTTTTTTTTTTTAACCAAGTATTGCTAGCAATGAAACAGGACCCCCATCTAGTGGACAGCAGGGTAACAGCATGCTTAATGAATAGCATAAATGTTAATAACCACGGCTTGAATAAAAAATGATCCTTGTTTACAAGGCAGCTTTCAAAATAACATGGCTATGAGAAGTCAGAATGTTGAGAGACAGAAGTTAAAATGAACATATTCTTTATACAACGATTTTCCTATCTACCTAACTACTTTCTCTCTTTAAGGGTTTTTATCATTTCTTTGAAAATTGATATTGGAGATAAAACATTTAATTCACTTACTTGTTTGAATTACCCACCTTGAAGCTCTAGCTTCAATTTGCTGTTTTACAGTTTTTCTAACAACTGTTTGATACATGTAGTTGGCCAACACCGAGTTATGTTACTGATTTCATGTTGATTTAATGTACAAAACCAAATAAGAACACTAACAGATGTCTTTATTTTAGTTAGCATAAAAAGAACTATTTAAAATAAGCTTCAAATGTACTCATCTATTTTAAGTAACTGGAACCATGCTGTAACATTTGAAAATGTGAAGACTAAATATGAAGACTTATACTGCCCCTGTGATGCCGCCAAACCAAACACTCCAAAAATTTCTTCATTCTGTAACTTATGACAAACTTTTACATTTTCTTCTCTACCCATTTTCAGGCCAACAGAGAGAGGCCAATATATGAAAAGGTAGGAAAGGTAGGAAAACTACTATCAGGTTATTAAAAATTCCTCCTGAAAAACATGAAACAAGAAGAAACCAGAGAGGGAGACAAACGATAAGAGACTCTTAATCTCAGGAAACAAACTGTTGCTGGGGGGGGATGGGGTGGCTGGGTGATGGACACTGGGGAGGTATGCATGTGTTGTGGTGAGCGCTATGTACTGTGTAAGACTGATGAATCACAGACCTGTACCCCTGAAACAAATAATACGTTATATGTTAATAATAATAATAATAATAAATTCCTCTTGAAACAGTTAATTTACAAAAAAAAGAAATATTGGGGCGCCTGGGTGGCTCAGTCGTTAAGCGTCTGCTTTCGGCTCAGGTCATGATCCCAGGGTCCTGGGATCGAGCCCCGCGTCGGGCTCCCTGCTCTGCAGGAAGCCTGCTTCTCCCTCTCCCACTCCCCCTGTTTGTGTTCTCTCTCTCACTGTGTCTTTCTCTGTCAAATAAATAAATAAAATCTTAAAAAAAAAAAAATTAGGATTTTCTCCTAACAATAGTAAGTCTGTATAAAGCTCCAGATATATACACATTCGTAAGAGCATCAAGTAATTTTTAAATTTTACAAATTTACCTAAAACTAACATACTGGATGAATAATGCAAAGATATTATCATGCTACAAGTAAAAATGTTGAGAATTACTTATTGACTAAATTTAACAAATTTAATCGGGTTCCCTGCTCAGCGGGGAGCCTGCTTCTCCCTCTCCCACCCCCCACTTGTGTTCCCTCTCTCGCTATCTCTCTCTGTCAAATAAATAAAATCTTAAAAAAAATGAAAATAAATTTAACAAATTTAATGATAAATATAACCAGTACCTCTCTCTGAAGGATAGGATCAGTATCTCAGTTACAGACCGTTAGAAGGTCAATAATGGAAAAAAGGTTGTCCTTTCCCCTAAGGAATCAGTATGCACTCTTTATGTTGGTAATAATTTTGCAACTGACAGTATTCATTTTTTTACCTCCGATGCAAAGATGTTCACAGCTAAAAGTGAAGATCAATTACTATGTGCAATTACTGCTTATCACTATGGTCAGCATATTGTTAATCGCTTAAAATTTTTGGCCAATTTTTAAACTTTCACCAAAATAAAACAGACTTATTGCTAACCTCCTTGTTACAATGCAAGCCTTCCAATATGAGAACTTGAAGGCTTTATTAAAAGAAACAAGGAGTAGAATCTGGTATTCATATCAATTTTTAACAGTAATTGAAAAGAAAAGTTAAAGGATTTTCAAGTACCTAACTTGTACATTAGGAGCCGGAAAAGAAAAAGGACAAAAAGGAGGTGGGAAGGGAGTAAGAAACCATATTCAATAGTTAATGGCAGATCAATGAAAAGTGGAGCATAAACTACTGTATGTTTCTATATTTTCTTGTCTTGATCGCCTATCATTTAAAAACATATAACAGAAAGGAAATGTGCACTATTGACTATAGCTCTTAAAAGCCTACTGCATTATGCCTGTGTTTCTGTATATTATCTGCTAGTGATGTAAGCACACCATTCCTTGAATATAATGTCACAAGTGAAATTATTAGCACTGCTCTCACACTTAATACCAACTTGCCAGAGAGTCGATGAAAGAAATGGTGTACTCTGTAAAAATGTCAATATTATGAAAGACAAAGAAAAGCTGGGAAATGTTTCAGATTAAAGGAGAAGAGATATGACAACTAAATAAAGTAGAAGATTCTAGACTGGATACTTTACCCTATCCCACCACCCCAAATTGCCAAAAATAATATGCTATAGGCAAATGATAAAACTGGAAAATGGATATAGACTAATTTTCTAAAATTGGAATTTTTAAAAAAGATTTTATTTGAGAGAGAGAGAGAGTATAATAGAGCACAAGTGGTGGAGAGGGAGAAGCAGGCTGCCCATCAAGGAGGGAGCCCGATGTGGGGCTCAATTCCAGGATCCTGGGCTCATAACCCTTGTCAAAGGCAGCTCCTTAACCAACTGAGCCACCCAGGTGCCCCTTAAAATTGGAATTTACTAAGTTCCAAGAAAAATGACTAGATAATTTGTTCAGATTTTAAAATGCTACCTAAAAAACTAATTAACATTTTAACCAAAATTGATTATATAAGTAACACATTTACTAATGTAACATGAAGCTGTATTTTCCTGAAAAACAATTCATATTTAGAATATTCTAAATGAGCATACTTTTCTCACCAACAAATGATCAGAATACATCCCAAACTCAAGAAATATTTTCTGATCACTGAAAACATCATTTAAGAGGTGTGCTACCAAATTATCTGACCTACTCATCTTAACTTTATCTTAAAATATTATTTCAAAATAATTTGTTAGCACATTCAAATATGAATGTATCAATTCCAATTATACCACTGGAAAAGGTACCAGATTCAAGCACATAAATCTAAACCTTGGGCTGAGGAAAAAAAAAAAAAAACCCCACCTTTTACAGGTAAATAGTATGTCACAAAGGAAAGGTCAAACTCTGATTTGTCATATTAATATTCTAAAATAGCTCCAAGATAGAGTATCAAAGTCTCTGTAATTCCAGATGGTTACCAAAATCACAATTTATTAACATACATACTTACCAGAAATTGCACCTTACATGAATACATTATTTTAAATAGTAAAAGTAGATAATACTGGATTTCCTTTCTGACCCTGAACCATAAACATAAAAACTCAGTGTTATACAAAGACTGAGTTATAGAACAAGTTTTAAAATTTTTGAGGATATACATTTTGAAAGTGAAATGATTAATAAAATTGTATTTTAATAATGTGGAAGGAGATAAAGAAAAACCTGATCACTCTATTCAATTTCTTTATACAATCCAATATTAAATTTGGTACCAATATCTGTTTTATAGCTCTAAATATTTTACTTAATCAAAAAATATACTGTATATTTGACATCTACTTTAAAAAAAGACAAATGTATGTATGAAATAGGTCAGAGGAAAAACAAAATCAATCTAAATAATATATCACCTCAACATTTTTATGAGGAAGTTTAAGGTAGACTAGAGAACTATCTGCTTTTAAGCCCAATAATCTCCACAATGGTAGAAGATAAGGGGCAATTACCCCTTTTCAAATACAAGGACCTTCTTCCATCCGTCCAACTGTGCATTAAACTGCTACCAAGCACCAAACAGACTTCAAGATTTATTCCCATCACTTTCCTTACCTATCCTTCCTTAATAATCTAATTAAATAGGTAAACCTCTATTTTTACAAGTAAGAATATGAATAAAGGCAGAGATAAGAAGAACAGACAGCTGAAAACAAAAACAAAAAACCTAAAAGTTCTTGGCTAAAAGGAGGAGATATTAACTACTTGGTTTGTTTTTTGTTTTTTTTTGGCAATAACTGTAAACAAAATATAACTTTCTATTATTATTTGGGAAAAGAATACCAATTCTTGGAACTAATTTCAGAATTATAACTAGTTTCAATTATCAGTTGCATAATGGAAAGTAAGTAACTATAGTACTTTTATTATTGAATTTGTAAAACTCAGTACTTATTATCAAGTACCTATGGATTAGAATAATTTATATTATCTGCCTTTCTTCAAATTACCATCATCTGAAATTGTATAGTGTTTGAGACAAACATTAAAATGCACAGAAGTTCAATCAACCATATTTAGCTCAGAATACGGTCATTAAGCTGCCCACCTTTGCCCTATTATTTTCAGTTATACCTTATTTTTAAAAACAGTACATTCACAGGTTAAAACAAAGGGATAATGAAAACTTTTATTTTGTGTTCCAGAACAGGTCACAACACAGTTATCCAATTAGGAGCCCCTAAAAACAACTAAGTATCTCCAGAATAATTTTTAAGAAATAAATCCATTAATCTTATACCTACATATATTGGGGAAGACTAATACCAAATACTTCAATTGTACCTTATTATTTTAACAGATGATAAAATAAGTCAACAAAGGACTAATGACAATGTGATTTACCTGAATCATTTCGTAGGTAAGAGGACATCGCTGGGATGAGGCAAGACTGACTGAGCAGCTCTAGAAGTACAGAAGGAAGGGCATTACTGTTCTGGATTCGATTCTCATGAGATGACTGGGCTTCTCCATTCACTGCACCACTCAAAGGATTTATATAACTTGCAAGAACCTAAAAATAACAATTGTTGGGTTTACATTGGATTTTAGCTTCACACACTTTAAAAACCCACATTTTGTTAGATATTAAATCTGAGTACCAAGAGTTTATATTTTCAAGTCAGTCACTGTCTATCTTTTAAAAACAAGATATTCTTTTCTTCAGATTTTCAAAAGAGAAGGGTGTGCTTTTAGCATGATGGTATACTGTATTCAGTCAGACACAGAAGAGAGTCCACCTGAGAACACAAACTAAAACCTCAGCAGCAATTCTGATATTATTTATTTTATTGACTAAATTCAATTTACATTTTGAGAGTGATCTTAGAATTTTATACTAGAATGAGCCTATCATTCTACAATTGCAGAAAATAAGGCTCCAAGATTTGACCTCCTTTAGTAAATTAGTTGATGCAGGGACTAAAGCTAATATTTAAGCACCTCCCCTTCTCATACTGGTGCTGCGGGATTTTCCATACTCGTTCAACTTGCCTGATTCTAGAAAAGTAATAAAGCAGTATGAGAAACAAAGATATAAATAAATTTTTTTTTTTCCTTAAGAGTCCAGACACAGCACTTTAGATGAAAAGATGACTGGAGGGAGGTAGATATGGTACATTTTCCAGTTACTGGATAATTTCATCTTTGCCACTTTCCTCTCAGTGAAGAAGCTAATTGAGAGGGAAGAAATTTATAGTTACAAGTAGGGAAGAATAATCTTTGTCCAGTGGTATCTTAAATGTACTGAGAGGAAGGAGCATAATATGTTTTACGGAAGTAGCTGAGGATGAGCAGGATAGTTATCAATACTTAAAAATCAATACAAATAGAAAAAAAATAATTTAACTATTATCCCTGACAATATCAACTTTGTAAGCACACCTGCAGAAGACAGGTGACATGCTCCTCCTCCAGCCTCTGTTTGGTTAAGGCTTGTTCCACGTCCCATCCAGAAGCTGTAGAGCCTGTCCCAAAGCCAGTCCCTTTGGCCCAGTACAGTTGCTGTTCTTCTGTTGATGTAGGGTTATGAGAGCTTGATACCTGTGGCTTATAACAAAAAACGAAAACTTCTTACTATCTGATTTTATTTACCCTCAAAAATATTTATCAGTACAAACATAAATAGTTCAACTGCTATAGAAAATAGTCTGAGCACTCTTCAAAAAATTTAATAATGGGTTACTATGTGACCCAGCAATTCCATTCCTAGGTATATAACCAAAGAAATAAAAACTGATACTCAAATACAGGTCCATGTGTTTTCACAGCAAGACTATTCATAATAGCCAAAAAATCAAAACAGCCCAAATACCCATCAATGGAAGAATGTATAAACAAACTGTGATATATATACATACAATAGAATTACTCAGCCATAAGAAGTAATAAAATATGATACACGTACGCTATTTTGTGGATGAACATCAAAAACATGCTAAGTCAAAGAAGACAGACACAAAAGATAACATACTATACCATTCCATTTATATTAAATACACACAGCAGTAGGTAAATACAGAGAGACAGAACACAGACTGGTAGTTGCCAGGGACTGCGGGAAGGGAAAAATGGAGAACCAATGTGTCTATTTAACAATAAATAAATAGGGGCGCCTGGGTGGCTTAGTTGTTAAGCATCTGCCTTCGGCTCAGGTCATGATCCCAGGGTCCTGGGATCGAGCCCCGCATCGGGCTCCCTGCTCTGCAGGAAGCCTGGTTCTCCCTCTCCCACTCCCCCTGCTTGTGTTCCCTCTCTTGTTGTCTGTCTGTCAAATAAATAAATAAAATCTTAAAAAAAAAAAAAGAATAAATAAAAATTTTAAAATATTTATCAGTAAAACACGGAGTAAAGACTACAGTGTCAATGACTTAAAATTAAATAGAGAAATCAGTGAAAGGAATACGGATATGAGCCAGATCCCATAGGATGAATCCAGTACAAGCATATCTTAGGAGAATTCTATAATGGTGTCCTATGTTTTCAATCACAGTAAGCAAGATTGCTTCTATTTCTAGAAGGAATAATTCTCAATTTCTTTCTTATTCAGAATGTGATGTATAGAAAAATCTCTTTTAGCAAAAGAGGACATATTAAAAATGTGAATGGTGTATAGACAAAAGAAATTACTGAGAACCGCTGGCTTTATTAACATAACCTCAAACTCTGTAAAGGTCGATTCTTTATTATTATTTTTGTGGACAGTAAAATTAAAATTAATTCTATAACAAGCATCCTCTTTTAAAGAGTTTTCACTAAATATACTATGTACACTCAAAAACATTTGCAATTAAGATTAGTTTCAAGGGTTACTTAAAAGTAATACCAATGCTTTTCATTTCTTTTAATGGGAATATTTTCTAAGGAAGAATATTATGTACAACACTTTCATAAATTGACCTGCAATTTAGTTTTATGGATAAATGACTGAAAATGCCATCTTTCAGATTTTATAAGATAAACTGTTAAATGAATGACAATTTCATTACCATATAAACAGTTAACAGAATACCATTGATAAAAAGTTATTTATTAAAATCTATAAAGTATAACATATACACAGAAAAAAACAAAAAAATTTAATGAACTGCAAAAACTTAACTATGCAGGTCAAGAATTAGATTACTGCACATAAGACTTTGCCACTGCTCCACTGCCTATTCGACAAACCTTCAATTCCTCCACAAAGTTAACTATAATCCTGATTTTTTATACTCATTACCTCCTTACTCTTCTTTATAATTTTACCACTTAAGCATGAAACTCTAGCCACTATAGTTTCAATTTGTCTAGTTTTGAACATTATAAAAATGGAGTCACGCTGTATATACATCCCACTATGCACGGCATTTTAGTTGTGCTTGTGAAATGCATCACTATTGTGTGTAGGTGGCTGTTGCCGTTTACTTTCATCACCTGAAAGTATTCCATTTTATAGTAGACTACAATTTCCTTATCCTTTCTACTGTCTCCACATTACTTTATCCATCCTATTCACTTTAAATTATGACAAATGATGATGGGACAATATTTGATATTGTGGTTTTGGAATTTTACCCCTTCTGATGGGTGTGTAATTGTAGTGTATTAGAGGTTTTCATTTGTACTTTTCTGGTAACTAATGAAACAGATCATCTTTTCACATTTATTGGATATTTAGGTAGCCCCTCTTGTAAGTGCCCATTCTAGCCTTTCACCTATTTTTCTATTGGGTTTTCTGCCTTTTCCTTTTGTAATTTTTGAAGCTCTCCAAATATTCTGAATAGAAGTTCTTCATCAGATCCAACCAACTACAGTCTCCCATACAGATTTATGTATGGTATCCCATTGTGTGACTTCCCTTTTCACTATCCTTAGTGTTTTTGATGAAAAAAGTTTTTAATTTTAATATAGTTGCGTTTTTTCAATTTTTTCCCCTTACAGGTTAGTGCTTTTTTAAATATTCTTTTCAAGAAGTCTGTCTACTCTAAGATCATAAAGATATCTGTATATGTTTTTTTGTAAAAGGGCACTGTTATATTTTGTAAAAGGGCACTATACATTGAGATCTATCATCTAGTTAGATTAATTTTTAAAGATTCATTTTTGTTCCACAAGAACATTTAAGTGACCCCACCATCATTTACTGATAAGATCATACTTACTCCATTATGTTGCAGAGTTACTACTGTCACATCAGATAACCAAACACACAGGGAGTCTCTATTGTTTGCTGGGCTTCTAATCTATCCTTGTACTAATACCACAGCTTAATAATGAATTTTGATAGTAAGTCTACTAGGTATACTGTTCTTTGAAACTGCCTTGGCTATTCTTGAGCCTTTGCATTTCCCCAAAAATATTAGAACTGGCTTGTCAATTTCCTCTAAAATAAATAAGAAATTCCATCAAACATAAAGATCACTTTGATAAGAAATATTATTGAACTGTTCTATTTTCTGTGCCCATGGAAATAAACATGAGCAAAGATCTCAGTTTATTAAAGACTAGTGTTTTCTTTAAAAAACTTCACATATTTCATGCATAAATGTCTTGCACATATTTTTTTAGATTCATTCACAGGTATTTACTCCTTTTGGTGCTAAAAAAAGTATCTTTAAAAAGTTCATTTTATGATTCTTGCTGGTATACAGAAGTAACTTATTTTATTTATTTTTTTAAAGATTTTATTTATTTATTTGACAGAGAGAGAGACAGCGAGAGAGGGAACACAAACAGGGGGCATGGGAGAGGGAGAAACAGGCTTCCCGCTGAGCAGGGAGCCCAATGCGGGGCTCGATCCCAGGACCCTGGGATCATGACCTGAGCCGAAGGCAGACGCGTAACGACTGAGCCACCCAGGCGCCCCAGAAGTAACTTATTTTAAATACTGAACCTGGATACTGTATCCTCATTAAACTCACTTATACCATTAATTATTTGTGGATTTTCTAGAGAGATTACCGTATAAATTCAGCATATCCTGGAAAATGGGAAAGCTTCTTAAGCTATTAAATCTTTGTTTTTCAAGTAGATGGATTAACTTATGGTTTCTAAAAGAGCCTAATGGAGAAGAAAACACTTAGTTCATAGTTTCTCTTTTAAATATCCTTTTAGAAACAAAAAAGGAATACACGAATCTCTGAAATATTATTTCAGAAAAACTCTATTCTGTACTCCATGAATTTAACTTACCTTTTTCATAATCTAAATAATTAAAACTGAACCTACCTCTGCTTGATTGAGACTAGAGTTTGGAACTCGTGGGGCATGGTGGCTCAGAGCAGAGAGGCAGACAAGAATTAGGTGTAGTGCTCCAATTTCCAATGCCATCCGCCTTAGAAGTACACCATCATCAGTTGTCAATGGTGTAGTGCTAAACAAGCTACGAAGGACATGGAAAGGAAGAGTTGGAAGCACATTGGCTGATGGAGATTGCAGAATATGACCTAGATTAAGAAAAGAGAACTCAAAATTAAAAATATTTAAGAACACAATAAGGAACAATATACAGGTCACAAATTAATAGTGACAACATAACATATATCATTAAATTTATTTAAAAAAAAAACAACCCAAAGACCACAAACAGAATAATATCTGGAAGTTTAATAATAAGAAGTATCTGGAAAATCTCTTTAATAAGACATAGTATATGTAAACAAATAAAAGTTGAAATATATACATATGATAATTAATATAGACTACGTCAATATTATTAAAATGAGAAACTGAACGGAAACCTAACAACTAAAATAGAAGCATTTAAAGTTCCTGATTGCCTTGGGAATAGTTTCCACCATGAACAAGTAATGAAAGAGTGAAACCATTTTATTTGGTCTGTGATACAGTTTGCTACTACATCTAGCTTTAGAAAGGAATGTTAAACAAAAAAAAACCCAAACCAAACCAAAATAAAAACCACCACTACATGAACGGTGGATGAGACAACGGATATCAGTATTATACTTTTTTTTTTTAAAGATTTTATTTATTTATTTGAGAGAGAGAGAATGAGAGAGAGCAAGCACATGAGAGGGGGGAGGGTCAGAGGGAGAAGCAGACTCCCTGCCGAGCAGGGAGCCCGATGCGGGACTCGATCCCGGGACTCCAGGATCACGACCTGAGCCGAAGGCAGTCGCTTAACCAACTGAGCCACCCAGGAGCCCCTCAGTATTATACTTTTTAATAAACATTCACTGTATATTCACTAAAAAAAAAGCGTGAAATGATATAAAGACAATTTTCTGCTTAGGGTTACACCTATCATTTTGTGATAGAGTACCGAAATAAAACGTATCTCTTTATCTACTTAAATTAAAAAAAATTCCTGATCTACTGAAATAGGTATATAGTTTATATATGAAACCAAACAACCAAGACTATTTATAGTATGTAATTTAATAAGTTATTAGAAAAACATTTAAAATAATGTCACCATTTTTTTTAAAGATTTCATTTATTTATTTGAGACATAGCAATAGAGTGTGCATACAAGCAGGGGGAGAGCGGCAGGCAGACGGAGAAGCAGGCACCCTGCTGAGCAGGGAGCCCAATGCGGGACTTGATTCCAGAACCCTGGAATCATGACCTGAGCCAAAGGCAGATGCTTAACTGACAGAGCTACCCAGGTGTCCCAATGTCACCAGTTTTTAAGAATTCCATCACCATGAAAATTCAAAAGAAAAGAATGTGCTTTTTGTAAAATATGTACTTTGAATATTCAATAGCTTCAGAGTTATAGGATCCACAAATAAATTCACATAGTTTTATTAAATATACTTTGTAGTAAGGGTTTAATAGTATTTTAGCTGGCATGTGACAGATTTCACCTCTAATCAAAACCATGTGATTTTAAAATTAAGAACAATTAATTTCCAGATGGAATGGTTATTAATTGAATAATCACAGGTAACCTGATTGAAAATCTACTTGCTAGGCTACCCTAAATTATGACTTTTCTTTTATGTTCCTTTATATTAAATAAAATTGCCAGCCCAATGGAAACAATTGCCACAGTTTTTAATTTAATTTTATTATATGTTAATCACCATACATTACATCATTAGTTTTTGATGTAGTGTTCCATGATTCATTGTTTGCGTATAGCACCCAGCGCTCCATTCAATATGTGCCCTCTTTAATACCCATCACCAGGCTAACCCATCCCCCACCCCCTCCCCTCTAGAACCCTCAGTTTGTTTCTCAGAGTCCACAGTCTCTCATGGTTCATCTCCCCCTCCAATTCTCCCCTTCATTTTTTCCCTTCCTACTATCTTTTTTTATTATTATTCTGTAATATTATATGACAAAATAAATTATTATATAATGTTACTTTCCACATTCTGTTCTCTTTAGTCTAAACGCTGCTTCCAGATTCACTTTCTTAAGAAAGATTATCATCATATCATGACTTGGTTCATACGTTTTAATAAATTTTCATTACTATTCAGAAAAAAATCTGAAGTTCTTTTTTTTTTTTTTAAGATTTTTTTTATTTATTTGACAGAGAGAGAAAGCACATGAGAGGGGGGAGGGTCAGAGGGAGAAACAGACTCCCCGCTCAGCGGGGAGCCCAACGCGGGACTCGATCCCGGGACTCCAGGATCGTGACCTGAGCCGAAGGCAGTCGCTTAACCAACTGAGCCACCCAGGCGCTCTAAAATCTGAAGTTCTTAATAAGACTTTCCACAATCTGTTATCAATAATAGTTTTTAGAATGAGCTCTCAGTGCTTTTTATGTAAATTTTCATCAGCTAACTTATCCTCTCTCATTTAATCTGAGCACACAAACACTGCTCAAATCATCTTCTTTCTAGCTCATCTCAGCCTATTTAAATGGACTATCCTTCAAGGCCCTACTAAAAATTACTCTGCCACTTTACTCACATAGCTGGGTAGTAAGGAAATAGTCTCATACCCGTGAGCCTTCACAGTACTGTACTTCTCGCAAGTCTTTTGTAACTTGTTAAGTCTATGCTTGTATGTACTGCTTGTTGCTACTACTGGAGAACATTAGCTACATGAGGGCAGGATCTAAATACCCCCTTCATTTTTGACTGCCTCTGATGCTGCCCAGCAGTTTTGTAAACAATGAATACATTTTGAATGAAAAAGTAATGAAAATGAAGATTCTTTAGGGCTTGTTATATGTATCATTAGAATGAAACCACCAAGAACAAATGATCTAGTAGCTTTCCTGTGAAAGAAATAATGAATAATAAGCACGGATCTGAATAACTTTTACACAACCTATGTTAAATTTCATTAATAATTCTAAACACTTACTTCCTTCTCCATCATCCGTCACTCCCAATACCAGTCGCAGAAGGCACTGGGCATGTTTTCTCTCTTTCAGTAGGACCTCAGCATAGCCCGGAAGACGAAGAAATAATCCGAAAGCAGCCAAAGAATGGGCAGGAATGGGAGACATGGTCTGTACTGCTGATTTGATAGGTGGAGGTTCAGCTGCAATGGTTTCTGGTGCTTCATAAACTAATTCCCCTGACTGTTCAATGGTCACCCATTCAAACTGATCACTATCTTTTGGCTTTTCCTGAGTGGTAGAAGTCACCACTGGAGCACTTACCTAAAAAAAAAGAAAATTTTTGCTTGGCTATTTGTGTGTTTCAACATTAGGCTCAAATTAAAGATGTGATTTTAAACGATCTCTTTCAAATACAGGAATAAAAGGACCAATAAAGGGACGTATTTTTAAAAAGCTTCCAAATCATCAGGAATTAAATTATATCATGAGTGTGGTGGTATCTGCCAAGTATCTCTACTTTAGATACACACATCCATACATTTATTTATAAATAAAGTTACTATTTTATCCTTTATAATTAGTTAAGAATCTGTAGACAGAGTCTTTGAGGCTATGTATCTTGTTTCTCCCCAAACTTTGATCAATTAGAATTAGCATTTTAAAAATTCTTGCCTAAAACAGTAGTTATTACATTGGGTGTCAAATGGTGACTTTCCATCATTCCTTCTACATTTATTAGTTGGCCCTGAACTGTAGGTAAAAATGTTCCCTTCTTCTCCACCTATTTATTCATTCATTTCTTACTCTACATCAGTATGGAACTAGGGTCCCTGCAGATGGATCAGGGTGGATCCTAAATCCATGACAACTGTCTTCAATGTCTTTGACGAGAAAGATGGCCGTGTGAAAATACACGCAGAAATCGGACTGGTGGAGCTACAAGCCAATGAATGCCAAGTGCCAGCAACCACCAGTGGCTAAGAAGAGACAAGGATGGATTCTTCCCCACAGCCTGCACAGGGGCCATGGGTCTGGTGACAACCTGATTTCAGACTTATAGCTTCCCTACACTGTAAAAGAATAAATTTCTGTTGTTTCAGGCCATTCAGTTTGTGGTCCTTTGTTGCAGCAGCCCTAGGAAACTAATATATATATATATATATATATATATATATATATATATATATATATATATATATATA